>NC_091473.1:245209945-245544320 GCF_036971445.1 Narcine bancroftii
GAACAAGTGTGTGCAATCCATAAAACAGCGGGAAAAGGGAACAAGTGTGTGCAATCCATAAAACAGCGGGAAAAGGGAAAAAGTGTGTGCAATCCATAAAACAGATGGAAAAGGGAACAAGTGTGTGCAATCCATAAAACAGCGGGAAAAGCGAACAAGTGTGTGCAATCCATAAAACAGCGGGAAAAGGGAACAAGTGTGCAATCCATAAAACAGATGGAAAAGGGAACAAGTGTGTGCAATCCATAAAACAGCGGGAAAAGGGAACAAGTGTGTGCAATCCATAAAACAGCGGGAAAAGGGAACAAGTGTGTGCAATCCATAAAACAGCGGGAAAAGGAAACAAGTGTGTGCAATCCATAAGACAGCATGAAAAGGGAACAAGTGTGTGCAATCCATAAAACAGATGGAAAAGGGAACAAGTGTGTGCAATCCATAAAACAGCGGGAAAAGGGAACAAGTGTGTGCAATCCATAAAACAGCGGGAAAAGGGAACAAGTGTGCAATCCATAAAACAGATGGAAAAGGGAACAAGTGTGTGCAATCCATAAAACAGCGGGAAAAGCGAACAAGTGTGTGCAATCCATAAAACAGCGAGAAAAGGGAACAAGTGTGTGCAATCCATAAAACAGCGGGAAAAGGGAACAAGTGTGTGCAATCCATAAAACAGCGGGAAAAGCGAACAAGTGTGTGCAATCCATAAAACAGCGGGAAAAGGGAACAAGTGTGCAATCCATAAAACAGATGGAAAAGGGAACAAGTGTGTGCAATCCATAAAACAGCGGGAAAAGGGAACAAGTGTGTGCAATCCATAAAACAGCAGGAAAAGGGAACAAGTGTGTGCAATCCATAAAACAACGGGAAAAGGGAACAAGTGTGTGCAATCCATAAAACAGCGGGAAAAGGGAACAAGTGTGTGCAATCCATAAAACAGCGGGAAAAGGGAACAAGTGTGCAATCCATAAAACAGATGAAAAATGGAACAAGTGTGTGCAATCCATAAAACAGCGGGAAAAGGGAACAAGTGTGTGCAATCCATAAAACAGCGGGAAAAGGGAACAAGTGTGTGCAATCCATAAAACAGCGGGAAAAGGAAACAAGTGTGTGCAATCCATAAAACAGCGGGAAAAGGGAACAAGTGTGTGCAATCCATAAAACAGCGGCAAAAGGGAACAAGTGTGTGCAATCCATAAAACAGATGGAAAAGGGAACAAGTGTGTGCAATCCATAAAACAGCGGGAAAAGGGAACAAGTGTGCGCAATCCATAAAACAGCGGGAAAAGGGAACAAGTGTGTGCAATCCATAAAACAGCGGGAAAAGGGAACAAGTGTGTGCAATCCATAAAACAGCGGGAAAAGGGAACAAGTGTGCGCAATCCATAAAACAGCGGGAAAAGGGAACAAGTGTGTGCAATCCATAAAACAGCAGGAAAAGGGAACAGGTGTGTGCAATCCATAAAACAGCGGGAAAAGGGAACAAGTGTGTGCAATCCATAAAACAGCGGGAAAAGGGAACAAGTGTGTGCAATCCATAAAACAACGGGCAAAGGGAACAAGTGTGTGCAATCCATAAAACAGCGGGAAAAGGGAACAAGTTTGTGCAATCCATAAAACAGCGGGAAAAGGGAACAAGCGTGTGCAATCCATAAAACAGCGGGAAAAGGGAACAAGTGTGTGCAATCCATAAAACAGCAGGAAAAGGGAACAAGTGTGAGCAATCCATAAAACAGCGGGAAAAGCGACCAAGTGTGTGCAATCCATAAAACAGCGGGAAAAGGGAACAAGTGTGTGCAATCCATAAAACAGCTGGAAAAGGGAACAAGTGTGTAATCCATAAAACAGATGGAAAAGGGAACAAGTGTGTGCAATCCATAAAACAGCGGGAAAAGGGAACAAGTGTGTGCAATCCATAAAACAGCGGGAAAAGCGAACAAGAGTGTGCAATCCATAAAACAGCGGGAAAAGGGAACAAGTGTGCGCAATCCATAAAACAGCGGGAAAAGGGAACAAGTGTGTGCAATCCATAAAACAGCGGGAAAAGGGAACAAGTGTGTGCAATCCATAAAACAACGGGAAAAGGGAACAAGTGTGTGTTATCCATAAAACAACGGGAAAAGGGAACAAGTGTGTGCAATCCATAAAACAGTGAGAAAAGGGAACAAGTGTGCAATCCATAAAACAGATGCAAAAGGGAACAAGTGTGTGCAATCCATAAAACAGCGGGAAAAGGGAACAAGTATGTGCAATGCATAAAACTGCGGGAAAAGGGAACAAGTGTGTGCAATCCATAAAACAGATGCAAAAGGGAACAAGTGTGTGCAATCCATAAAACAGTGGGAAAAGCGAACAAGAGTGTACAATCCATAAAACAGCGGGAAAAGGGAACAAGTGTGTGCAATCCATAAAACCGCGGGAAAAGCGAACAATTGTGCAATCTATAAAACAGATGGAAAAGGGAACAAGTGTGTGCAATCCATAAAACAGCGGGAAAAGGGAACAAGTGTGTGCAATCCATAAAACAGCGGGAAAAGGGAACAAGTGTGTGCAATCCATAAAACAGCGGGAAAAGGGAACAAGTGTGTGCAATCCATAAAACAGCGGGAAAAGGGAACAAGTGTGTGCAATCCATAAAACAGCGGGAAAAGGGAACAAGTGTGTGCAATCCTTAAAACAGCGGGAAAAGGGAACAAGTGTGTGCAATCCATAAAACAGATGGAAAAGGGAACAAGTGTGTGCAATCCATAAAACAGCGGGAAAAGGGAACAAGTGTGTGCAATCCATAAAACAGCGGGAAAAGGGAACAAGTGTGTGCAATCCATAAAACAGCGGGAAAAGGGAACAAGTGTGCAATCCATAAAACAGATGAAAAATGGAACAAGTGTGTGCAATCCATAAAACAGCGGGAAAAGGGAACAAGTGTGTGCAATCCATAAAACAGCGGGAAAAGGGAACAAGTGTGTGCAATCCATAAAACAGCGGGAAAAGGAAACAAGTGTGTGCAATCCATAAAACAGCGGGAAAAGGGAACAAGTGTGTGCAATCCATAAAACAGCGGCAAAAGGGAACAAGTGTGTGCAATCCATAAAACAGATGGAAAAGGGAACAAGTGTGTGCAATCCATAAAACAGCGGGAAAAGGGAACAAGTGTGCGCAATCCATAAAACAGCGGGAAAAGGGAACAAGTGTGTGCAATCCATAAAACAGCGGGAAAAGGGAACAAGTGTGTGCAATCCATAAAACAGCGGGAAAAGGGAACAAGTGTGCGCAATCCATAAAACAGCGGGAAAAGGGAACAAGTGTGTGCAATCCATAAAACAGCAGGAAAAGGGAACAGGTGTGTGCAATCCATAAAACAGCGGGAAAAGGGAACAAGTGTGTGCAATCCATAAAACAGCGGGAAAAGGGAACAAGTGTGTGCAATCCATAAAACAACGGGCAAAGGGAACAAGTGTGTGCAATCCATAAAACAGCGGGAAAAGGGAACAAGTATGTGCAATCCATAAAACAGCGGGAAAAGGGAACAAGCGTGTGCAATCCATAAAACAGCGGGAAAAGGGAACAAGTGTGTGCAATCCATAAAACAGCAGGAAAAGGGAACAAGTGTGTGCAATCCATAAAACAGCGGGAAAAGCGACCAAGTGTGTGCAATCCATAAAACAGCGGGAAAAGGGAACAAGTGTGTGCAATCCATAAAACAGATGGAAAAGGGAACAAGTGTGTGCAATCCATAAAACAGCGGAAAAAGGGAACAAGAGTGTGCAATCCATAAAACAGCGGGAAAAGGGAACAAGTGTGTGCAATCCATTAAACAGCGGGAAAAGGGAACAAGTGTGTGCAATCCATAAAACAGCGGGAAAAGGGAACATGTGTGTGCAATCCATAAAACAGCGGGAAAAGGGAACAAGTGTGTGCAATCCATAAAACAGCTGGAAAAGGGAACAAGTGTGTGCAATCCATAAAACAGATGGAAAATGGAACAAGTGTGTGCAATCCATAAAACAGCGGGAAAAGGGAACAAGTGTGTGCAATCCATAAAACAGCGGGAAAAGGGAACAAGTGTGTGCAATCCATAAAACAGCGGCAAAAGGGAACAAGTGTGTGCAATCCATAAAACAGCGGGAAAAGGGAACAAGTGTGTGCAATCCATAAAACAGATGGAAAAGGGAACAAGTGTGCAATCCATAAAACAGATGGAAAAGGGAACAAGTGTGTGCAATCCATAAAACAGCGGGAAAAGGGAACAAGTGTGCAATCCATAAAACAGATGGAAAAGGGAACAAGTGTGTGCAATCCATAAAACAGCTGGAAAAGGGAATAAGTGTGTGCAATCCATAAAACAACGGGAAAAGGGAACAAGTGTGTGCAATCCATAAAACAACGGGAAAAGGGAACAAGTGTGTGCAATCCATAAAACAGCGGGAAAAGGGAACAAGTGTGTGCAATCCATAAAACAGCGGGAAAAGGGAACAAGTGTGCAATCCATAAAACAGATGAAAAATGGAACAAGTGTGTGCAATCCATAAAACAGCGGGAAAAGGGAACAAGTGTGTGCAATCCATAAAACAGCGGGAAAAGGGAACAAGTGTGTGCAATCCATAAAACAGCGGGAAAAGGAAACAAGTGTGTGCAATCCATAAAACAGCGGGAAAAGGGAACAAGTGTGTGCAATCCATAAAACAGCGGCAAAAGGGAACAAGTGTGTGCAATCCATAAAACAGATGGAAAAGGGAACAAGTGTGTGCAATCCATAAAACAGCGGGAAAAGGGAACAAGTGTGCGCAATCCATAAAACAGCGGGAAAAGGGAACAAGTGTGTGCAATCCATAAAACAGCGGGAAAAGGGAACAAGTGTGTGCAATCCATAAAACAGCGGGAAAAGGGAACAAGTGTGCGCAATCCATAAAACAGCGGGAAAAGGGAACAAGTGTGTGCAATCCATAAAACAGCAGGAAAAGGGAACAGGTGTGTGCAATCCATAAAACAGCGGGAAAAGGGAACAAGTGTGTGCAATCCATAAAACAGCGGGAAAAGGGAACAAGTGTGTGCAATCCATAAAACAACGGGCAAAGGGAACAAGTGTGTGCAATCCATAAAACAGCGGGAAAAGGGAACAAGTTTGTGCAATCCATAAAACAGCGGGAAAAGGGAACAAGCGTGTGCAATCCATAAAACAGCGGGAAAAGGGAACAAGTGTGTGCAATCCATAAAACAGCAGGAAAAGGGAACAAGTGTGAGCAATCCATAAAACAGCGGGAAAAGCGACCAAGTGTGTGCAATCCATAAAACAGCGGGAAAAGGGAACAAGTGTGTGCAATCCATAAAACAGCTGGAAAAGGGAACAAGTGTGTAATCCATAAAACAGATGGAAAAGGGAACAAGTGTGTGCAATCCATAAAACAGCGGGAAAAGGGAACAAGTGTGTGCAATCCATAAAACAGCGGGAAAAGCGAACAAGTGTGCGCAATCCATAAAACAGCGGGAAAAGGGAACAAGTGTGCGCAATCCATAAAACAGCGGGAAAAGGGAACAAGTGTGTGCAATCCATAAAACAACGGGAAAAGGGAACAAGTGTGTGTTATCCATAAAACAACGGGAAAAGGGAACAAGTGTGTGCAATCCATAAAACAGTGAGAAAAGGGAACAAGTGTGCAATCCATAAAACAGATGCAAAAGGGAACAAGTGTGTGCAATCCATAAAACAGCGGGAAAAGGGAACAAGTATGTGCAATGCATAAAACTGCGGGAAAAGGGAACAAGTGTGTGCAATCCATAAAACAGATGCAAAAGGGAACAAGTGTGTGCAATCCATAAAACAGTGGGAAAAGCGAACAAGAGTGTACAATCCATAAAACAGCGGGAAAAGGGAACAAGTGTGTGCAATCCATAAAACCGCGGGAAAAGCGAACAATTGTGCAATCTATAAAACAGATGGAAAAGGGAACAAGTGTGTGCAATCCATAAAACAGCGGGAAAAGGGAACAAGTGTGTGCAATCCATAAAACAGCGGGAAAAGGGAACAAGTGTGTGCAATCCATAAAACAGCGGGAAAAGGGAACAAGTGTGTGCAATCCATAAAACAGCGGGAAAAGGGAACAAGTGTGTGCAATCCATAAAACAGCGGGAAAAGGGAACAAGTGTGTGCAATCCTTAAAACAGCGGGAAAAGGGAACAAGTGTGTGCAATCCATAAAACAGATGGAAAAGGGAACAAGTGTGTGCAATCCATAAAACAGCGGGAAAAGGGAACAAGTGTGTGCAATCCATAAAACAGCGGGAAAAGGGAACAAGTGTGTGCAATCCATAAAACAGCGGGAAAAGGGAACAAGTGTGCAATCCATAAAACAGATGAAAAATGGAACAAGTGTGTGCAATCCATAAAACAGCGGGAAAAGGGAACAAGTGTGTGCAATCCATAAAACAGCGGGAAAAGGGAACAAGTGTGTGCAATCCATAAAACAGCGGGAAAAGGAAACAAGTGTGTGCAATCCATAAAACAGCGGGAAAAGGGAACAAGTGTGTGCAATCCATAAAACAGCGGCAAAAGGGAACAAGTGTGTGCAATCCATAAAACAGATGGAAAACGGAACAAGTGTGTGCAATCCATAAAACAGCGGGAAAAGGGAACAAGTGTGCGCAATCCATAAAACAGCGGGAAAAGGGAACAAGTGTGTGCAATCCATAAAACAGCGGGAAAAGGGAACAAGTGTGTGCAATCCATAAAACAGCGGGAAAAGGGAACAAGTGTGCGCAATCCATAAAACAGCGGGAAAAGGGAACAAGTGTGTGCAATCCATAAAACAGCAGGAAAAGGGAACAGGTGTGTGCAATCCATAAAACAGCGGGAAAAGGGAACAAGTGTGTGCAATCCATAAAACAGCGGGAAAAGGGAACAAGTGTGTGCAATCCATAAAACAACGGGCAAAGGGAACAAGTGTGTGCAATCCATAAAACAGCGGGAAAAGGGAACAAGTATGTGCAATCCATAAAACAGCGGGAAAAGGGAACAAGCGTGTGCAATCCATAAAACAGCGGGAAAAGGGAACAAGTGTGTGCAATCCATAAAACAGCAGGAAAAGGGAACAAGTGTGTGCAATCCATAAAACAGCGGGAAAAGCGACCAAGTGTGTGCAATCCATAAAACAGCGGGAAAAGGGAACAAGTGTGTGCAATCCATAAAACAGATGGAAAAGGGAACAAGTGTGTGCAATCCATAAAACAGCGGAAAAAGGGAACAAGAGTGTGCAATCCATAAAACAGCGGGAAAAGGGAACAAGTGTGTGCAATCCATTAAACAGCGGGAAAAGGGAACAAGTGTGTGCAATCCATAAAACAGCGGGAAAAGGGAACATGTGTGTGCAATCCATAAAACAGCGGGAAAAGGGAACAAGTGTGTGCAATCCATAAAACAGCTGGAAAAGGGAACAAGTGTGTGCAATCCATAAAACAGATGGAAAATGGAACAAGTGTGTGCAATCCATAAAACAGCGGGAAAAGGGAACAAGTGTGTGCAATCCATAAAACAGCGGGAAAAGGGAACAAGTGTGTGCAATCCATAAAACAGCGGCAAAAGGGAACAAGTGTGTGCAATCCATAAAACAGTGGGAAAAGGGAACAAGTGTGTGCAATCCATAAAACAGCGGGAAAAGGGAACAAGTGTGCAATCCATAAAACAGATGGAAAAGGGAACAAGTGTGTGCAATCCATAAAACAGCGGGAAAAGGGAACAAGTGTGCAATCCATAAAACAGATGGAAAAGGGAACAAGTGTGTGCAATCCATAAAACAGCTGGAAAAGGGAATAAGTGTGTGCAATCCATAAAACAACGGGAAAAGGGAACAAGTGTGTGCAATCCATAAAACAACGGGAAAAGGGAACAAGTGTGTGCAATCCATAAAACAGCGGGAAAAGGGAACAAGTGTGTGCAATCCATAAAACAGCGGGAAAAGGGAACAAGTGTGCAATCCATAAAACAGATGAAAAATGGAACAAGTGTGTGCAATCCATAAAACAGCGGGAAAAGGGAACAAGTGTGTGCAATCCATAAAACAGCGGGAAAAGGGAACAAGTGTGTGCAATCCATAAAACAGCGGGAAAAGGAAACAAGTGTGTGCAATCCATAAAACAGCGGGAAAAGGGAACAAGTGTGTGCAATCCATAAAACAGCGACAAAAGGGAACAAGTGTGTGCAATCCATAAAACAGATGGAAAAGGGAACAAGTGTGTGCAATCCATAAAACAGCGGGAAAAGGGAACAAGTGTGCGCAATCCATAAAACAGCGGGAAAAGGGAACAAGTGTGTGCAATCCATAAAACAGCGGGAAAAGGGAACAAGTGTGTGCAATCCATAAAACAGCGGGAAAAGGGAACAAGTGTGCGCAATCCATAAAACAGCGGGAAAAGGGAACAAGTGTGTGCAATCCATAAAACAGCAGGAAAAGGGAACAGGTGTGTGCAATCCATAAAACAGCGGGAAAAGGGAACAAGTGTGTGCAATCCATAAAACAGCGGGAAAAGGGAACAAGTGTGTGCAATCCATAAAACAACGGGCAAAGGGAACAAGTGTGTGCAATCCATAAAACAGCGGGAAAAGGGAACAAGTTTGTGCAATCCATAAAACAGCGGGAAAAGGGAACAAGCGTGTGCAATCCATAAAACAGCGGGAAAAGGGAACAAGTGTGTGCAATCCATAAAACAGCAGGAAAAGGGAACAAGTGTGAGCAATCCATAAAACAGCGGGAAAAGCGACCAAGTGTGTGCAATCCATAAAACAGCGGGAAAAGGGAACAAGTGTGTGCAATCCATAAAACAGCTGGAAAAGGGAACAAGTGTGTAATCCATAAAACAGATGGAAAAGGGAACAAGTGTGTGCAATCCATAAAACAGCGGGAAAAGGGAACAAGTGTGTGCAATCCATAAAACAGCGGGAAAAGCGAACAAGAGTGTGCAATCCATAAAACAGCGGGAAAAGGGAACAAGTGTGCGCAATCCATAAAACAGCGGGAAAAGGGAACAAGTGTGTGCAATCCATAAAACAGCGGGAAAAGGGAACAAGTGTGTGCAATCCATAAAACAACGGGAAAAGGGAACAAGTGTGTGCTATCCATAAAACAACGGGAAAAGGGAACAAGTGTGTGCAATCCATAAAACAGTGAGAAAAGGGAACAAGTGTGCAATCCATAAAACAGATGCAAAAGGGAACAAGTGTGTGCAATCCATAAAACAGCGGGAAAAGGGAACAAGTATGTGCAATGCATAAAAATGCGGGAAAAGGGAACAAGTGTGTGCAATCCATAAAACCGCGGGAAAAGGGAACAAGTGTGTGCAATCCATAAAACAGCGGGAAAAGGGAACAAGTGTGTGCAATCCATAAAACAGCGGGAAAAGGGAACAAGTGTGTGCAATCCATAAAACAGCGGGAAAAGGGAACAAGTGTGTGCAATCCTTAAAACAGCGGGAAAAGGGAACAAGTGTGTGCAATCCATAAAACAGATGGAAAAGGAAACAAGTGTGTGCAATCCATAAAACAGCGGGAAAAGGGAACAAGTGTGTGCAATCCATAAAACAGCGGGAAAAGGGAACAAGTGTGTGCAATCCATAAAACAGCGGGAAAAGAGAACAAGTGTGTGCAATCCATAAAACAGCAGGAAAAGCGAACAAGTGTGTGCAATCCATAAAACAGCGGGAAAAGGGAACAAGTGTGTGCAATCCATAAAACAGCGGGAAAAGGGAACAAGTGTGTGCAATCCATAAAACAGCGGGAAAAGGGAACAAGTGTGTGCAATCCATAAAACAGCGGGAAAAGGGAACAAGTGTGCGCAATCCATAAAACAGCGGGAAAAGGGAACAAGTGTGTGCAATCCATAAAACAGCAGGAAAAGGGAACAGGTGTGTGCAATCCATAAAACAGCGGGAAAAGGGAACAAGTGTGTGCAATCCATAAAACAGCGGGAAAAGGGAACAAGTGTGTGCAATCCATAAAACAACGGGCAAAGGGAACAAGTGTGTGCAATCCATAAAACAGCGGGAAAAGGGAACAAGTTTGTGCAATCCATAAAACAGCGGGAAAAGGGAACAAGCGTGTGCAATCCATAAAACAGCGGGAAAAGGGAACAAGTGTGTGCAATCCATAAAACAGCAGGAAAAGGGAACAAGTGTGAGCAATCCATAAAACAGCGGGAAAAGCGACCAAGTGTGTGCAATCCATAAAACAGCGGGAAAAGGGAACAAGTGTGTGCAATCCATAAAACAGCTGGAAAAGGGAACAAGTGTGTAATCCATAAAACAGATGGAAAAGGGAACAAGTGTGTGCAATCCATAAAACAGCGGGAAAAGGGAACAAGTGTGTGCAATCCATAAAACAGCGGGAAAAGCGAACAAGAGTGTGCAATCCATAAAACAGCGGGAAAAGGGAACAAGTGTGCGCAATCCATAAAACAGCGGGAAAAGGGAACAAGTGTGTGCAATCCATAAAACAGCGGGAAAAGGGAACAAGTGTGTGCAATCCATAAAACAACGGGAAAAGGGAACAAGTGTGTGCTATCCATAAAACAACGGGAAAAGGGAACAAGTGTGTGCAATCCATAAAACAGTGAGAAAAGGGAACAAGTGTGCAATCCATAAAACAGATGCAAAAGGGAACAAGTGTGTGCAATCCATAAAACAGCGGGAAAAGGGAACAAGTATGTGCAATGCATAAAAATGCGGGAAAAGGGAACAAGTGTGTGCAATCCATAAAACCGCGGGAAAAGGGAACAAGTGTGTGCAATCCATAAAACAGCGGGAAAAGGGAACAAGTGTGTGCAATCCATAAAACAGCGGGAAAAGGGAACAAGTGTGTGCAATCCATAAAACAGCGGGAAAAGGGAACAAGTGTGTGCAATCCTTAAAACAGCGGGAAAAGGGAACAAGTGTGTGCAATCCATAAAACAGATGGAAAAGGGAACAAGTGTGTGCAATCCATAAAACAGCGGGAAAAGGGAACAAGTGTGTGCAATCCATAAAACAGCGGGAAAAGGGAACAAGTGTGTGCAATCCATAAAACAGCGGGAAAAGAGAACAAGTGTGTGCAATCCATAAAACAGCAGGAAAAGCGAACAAGTGTGTGCAATCCATAAAACAGCGGGAAAAGGGAACAAGTGTGTGCAATCCATAAAACAGCGGGAAAAGGGAACAAGTGTGTGCAATCCATAAAACAGCGGGAAAAGGGAACAAGTGTGTGCAATCCATAAAACAGATGGAAAAGGGAACAAGTGTGTGCAATCCATAAAACAGCGGGAAAAGCGAACAAGTGTGTGCAATCCATAAAACAGCGGGAAAAGGGAACAAGTGTGCAATCCATAAAACAGATGGAAAAGGGAACAAGTGTGTGCAATCCATAAAACAGCGGGAAAAGGGAACAAGTGTGTGCAATCCATAAAACAGCGGGAAAAGGGAACAAGTGTGTGCAATCCATAAAACAGCGGGAAAAGGAAACAAGTGTGTGCAATCCATAAAACAGCGGGAAAAGGGAACAAGTGTGTGCAATCCATAAGACAGCATGAAAAGGGAACAAGTGTGTGCAATCCATAAAACAGATGGAAAAGGGAACAAGTGTGTGCAATCCATAAAACAGCGGGAAAAGGGAACAAGTGTGTGCAATCCATAAAACAGCGGGAAAAGGGAACAAGTGTGCAATCCATAAAACAGATGGAAAAGGGAACAAGTGTGTGCAATCCATAAAACAGCGGGAAAAGCGAACAAGTGTGTGCAATCCATAAAACAGCGAGAAAAGGGAACAAGTGTGTGCAATCCATAAAACAGCGGGAAAAGGGAACAAGTGTGTGCAATCCATAAAACAGCGGGAAAAGCGAACAAGTGTGTGCAATCCATAAAACAGCGGGAAAAGGGAACAAGTGTGCAATCCATAAAACAGATGGAAAAGGGAACAAGTGTGTGCAATCCATAAAACAGCGGGAAAAGGGAACAAGTGTGTGCAATCCATAAAACAGCAGGAAAAGGGAACAAGTGTTTGCAATGCATAAAACAACGGGAAAAGGGAACAAGTGTGTGCAATCCATAAAACAGCGGGAAAAGGGAACAAGTGTGCAATCCATAAAACAGATGGAAAAGGGAACAAGTGTGTGCAATCCATAAAACAGCGGGAAAAGGGAACAAGTGTGTGCAATCCATAAAACAGCGGCAAAAGGGAACAAGTGTGTGCAATCCATAAAACAGCGGGAAAAGGGAACAAGTGTGTGCAATCCATAAAACAGCGGGAAAGGGAACAAGTGTGTGCAATCCATAAAACAGCGGGAAAAGGGAACAAGTGTGTGCAATCCATAAAACAGTGGGAAAAGGGAACAAGTGTGTGCAATCCATAAATCAGCGGCAAAAGGGAACAAGTGTGTGCAATCCATAAAACAGCGGGAAAAGGGAACAAGTGTGTGCAATCCATAAAACAGCGGGAAAAGGGAACAAGTGTGTGCAATCCATAAAACAGCGGGAAAAGGGAACAAGTGTGTGCAATCCATAAAACAGCGGGAAAAGGGAACAAGTGTGTGCAATCCATAAAACAACGGGAAAAGGGAACAAGTGTGTGCAATCCATAAAACAGCGGGAAAAGGGAACAAGTGTGTGCAATCCATAAAACAGCGGGAAAAGCGAACAAGTGTGTGCAATCCATAAAACAGCGGGAAAAGGGAACAAATGTGCAATCCATAAAACAGATGGAAAAGGGAACAAGTGTGTGCAATCCATAAAACAGCGGGAAAAGGGAACAAGTGTGTGCAATCCATAAAACAGCGGGAAAAGGGAACAAGTGTATGCAATCCATAAAACAGCGGGAAAAGGGAACAAGTGTGTGCAATCCATAAAACAGCAGGAAAAGGGAACAAGCGTGTGCAATCCATAAAACAGCGGGAAAAGGGAACAAGTGTGTGCAATCCATAAAACAGCAGGAAAAGGGAACAAGTGTGCGCAATCCATAAAACAGCGGGAAAAGGGAACAAGTGTGTGCAATCCATAAAACAGCGGGAAAAGCGAACAAGAGTGTGCAATCCATAAAACAGCGGGAAAAGGGAACAAGTGTGTGCAATCTAAAGCCACAAATATAATTATCAATTTTACTTCAAATTTAATAAAAAGCCAGAGTAGGGAAGTGGAAGCAAGTGATCTTTGTGAACTTGCCTCATTTGTTTAACAGCTTGTAAGGGATAATGGAATATGAGGAGTCAAGTAAGTGCTAATTAGGAATGAATTATGATGGGTTAAATAAGGGGGAAATAAGAATGGAATGTGAGGAAGGGTTAAGCAAGTATAATAAAATAGGGGTTTTCAAAAACAGGATAGCAAGTCCTGGGGGTTGATTAATGAATAAGAACAAAGACATGACACTTCCTGGTAAACAAGTTTGCAGAAAGGCACATAAACTGATAAGAAGTTAGAAGACACCTAGGTAGAATTACCTAATGCTAAACCAATCCAGGAGGCAGAAGGGGGAAGGTACTTCTGTACTGAAATGGAATGTGTAAGCCCCAGTATCTGTGTGTATTCCCAGGGTAAGGGGAAGCACCCAACTTTGCATTGTTGTAAAATAAATGTTCTTTGTTCTCAATTTTTGTCTCGAGTGAAATCTGTGAAGGCACCTCTGCTTCTCACAAGCTGGAGGGGTAATAACCTGGACATAATCCGAATAAAGTCAATATTTCAGACTGATGGCCATTGATCTAACCTAGCCCAGGGGACCCCAAAGTGGTGCATAACTCCCTGGGATGTTGAATGGCGAGGGGGGGTCAATTGAACTTCTGTGGGTGAAAGCAGGGGCACTTCTATGTGAAATCGCGCCGATCTCCTGCAAGAACTGGCCTTGTTGTTTTTGGCTTCAGCCTCTTAATAAGCTGAGAGCAAAATGGAGGATGAGGATGGGTGGTCAAAGCGTAGAATAAAATGTAGTTTGTGCTTTTTGTTTGGTGGGCTGTGGCCAAGGGTGCCGTCACCCCTCTTCAGATAGCGCTCTCTGCTTGGCGCCTTTTTCAAGTGCTCTCACTCCCCCCACCGACTTCAGAACCCGGCTGCACCCCTGTCCCTGAAGCCTGGAATATGCCAGTTAGCAGCATTCCAACAAGTTTCAGGCAGATCACAGGAACACTTTGTAAATCTGTTGTCGTCCGCGAAGCCAAGCCAAAGAAAGCACTTCTCCTGGGGATGAACCGTAACAAGAACCCTTGTGTTCTTCTCCACACACTATTGGCAAATCCACAATCTGCAAAGAGGTAGAGACTGTCCCCTCTCCATCAAAGTGACCTCAAGGGTACATGTGTTAGGGGTGATATTTTTGTCATACACAAAGACCTCAAAAGTGGAGTTTATTAATGAGTTCTGGCAATTAGGCATTCTACCAGATGATCTGGACAATCTTCTCAAGGAACCATAACATCCAAGGAGCTTTTGTCCATCAATGTCTGCAGGACCTTTTGTGCTGACCACTATATGATGGACTTGTTTGATTGGAAAAACTTTCCCCCAAGGGAGGTAAGAGATGGTTTGCATTATCACTAATGAATTTTCAACACTTTGGCATAGTGCTACTGGGTATATTCTTGGAGATTTTCACAGGTCTCCTCCCATTTAACCCCATACCTGCCACCCCAGTAGTTAATATCCCTCATTGCTCCAGGCAATTGGAAAATGAGGAATCATTTCCAGTCAATTCACCACATAAAAATACAATGAAAGAGTTAGAAAAAACAAATATTATTCAAATTTTTCTTTTTTTTAATCCTATATTGGATTACTCCAAGAGATTACACTTTAATTCCTTGAGCCTCCAGTTCAGTGCCTAGAGGGGTGGCACCTTGGTTTTGATAGCTGGAAGGGATGAATTTAAATAAAGTAAAAAAAAAGTACAATACCTGACGGGTAAAGAAAATCTCGCTGTTGGTCACTTGGGCTCTGCCCGATTTAGCTAGAGCATAAATTACGGCCGAGAAATTGACACTCAAAACACCATTTCTGTGGGTGGGGGGGGGGGGGGGAGGAGGAAAGAGACAAATACAATATTAAACATAACTGCCTGCTTGGGGGTCAAGTCTGTTGAGTGAAATCTAAATCTGGAATAGGAAGAGGTTGGAGAACTGGTGGCAGGAAATGCAGAGCACACAGGATTAACAGCCTACTCAAACTCGCTCTCCAGTGGGCTTCCACCTATTCCTCTCAGTGGCCTGGAGAATAGACTAATTAAAATTGGAACAGAGTTCCACTGGCACTGAGGTCTTCCCCCAATTGCTTCAGTTGCAAGTCAAGGGAGTAAGAATAAGCACAGTGTTAACTTGTGCAACCAAGCAGAGTGCAATTCAATTCCCTCCTCAATATCAGCATACACTTTCAAACATGAAACATGATTGAATTTGGGGTTTGTTTCTTGTCACACATTGAAAAAACTTTTGCATGCTGCCCAGGCAATTAGACAGTAACAGAGTACAAGTAGCACAAGGCCAAAAACTGAGTTACAATGAAACAAAAGTGCAGGTTACAGGGACACACATGACAAAATCATGTGGTATAGTGCAACATACTAATGGCAGGTCCATTCAAGAGTCTGACAAAAAGATACTGGCCTCAAATCTGGAGGTTCATGATATTTTCATGTATGTTCATGTTATTTTCTGCCAGAAAGAAAAGGAGGAGCGGAGCGTGTGACCAGGATGGGATGTGTCCTTTAACATGTTGACTGTTTTCACAAGGCAGTGGGAGGGTAGATGGAGTTGATGGAGGTTGGTTTGCATCATAACGCGAGTTAAACTGCTCCACCCACATTCCTATTTATCATGTAACAGATTTATGTTAATCTTTAGTGTAATTTTAAACTATATTTCATATGTGTGTGTGTGTGTGTGTGTGTGTGTCTTAGTAAAGTTAGTTATGAGTGGACAGGGTCACACTCAGGTCACATCACATTTACAGAGACGCCATTGCACAGAGAGAGAGAGTTCATTTCAGAGTCGCCGAGTCTAGAAGAACAAGACTATAATGGAACTAAAGTGGGTCTTAATTGATTGTAGGGCAATGGGTGTGTCAATTAAACAAGTTCAGGTGCTCAGACTTTCCGGAGTAATAACCACTTATTTTATGATGTGAAGGAAGATAAAAGAACATCCACCATGATTCGTGTTTTGGAGAAATGAAACTGAAACAGTGGTAATGTCATATCTCTGCAGGCAGAGAGACATTTTGGATACTGAAGAGATTGACCATCCTGTGAAAGATACAGGGTAAAACAGTAGTCTCTGGAGAGAAGTAGATGCTGTTCTGTACTGTATAATCCTTACCATAGGAGATACTCCAAGTGGCTTTAAAGTAAGTAAGAAATCACCTTGAAGATCACAGAACAAGGTGGAAGGAAACTTGTGAAATCACTCAAATGAAAATTACCCCTCTGAAAGACAACACATCAAAAGACTCGAGAGTTTAAAGAGATCTGAAGACATGATGTTTAAAAGTGCTTCATAATTACTTCTGAACTGCAATTTTAAAATCTTCAAGCAACACAAGATGTTTGATGGTGAAGTTTAAAATGGACTTTTCAGACTCAAGCTCAAACTGTAATAATTTGCATTTTAACACAAACACACATCTACATTTGTGCGTAGTGGGAATTAAGTTAGAGTTAAACTTCAAGATAAGTAATATGATATTATTAATAGTTTAATACAAACTATTATTTTGATTTTACCATTGTCTGGTGAATTCCTTTGTTAGTTCATAACAAAATTTGCGGCTCGTGTCCAGGGTTTAACCAAAATTGGAGCTTATTTGATTGATTAATATTTGATTTGTTTGGTTAAATTTATTTTTAAAAACCAATTAAAAGACGTGTGTGTGAAAGACAGCAGTAATGGATTTAGTTAAGTTTTTGACATCACCGATCTCTGCAGAATGGCAGACGGCAACAAGTGACTCATTGAGGGGGAAAAATTGTCGATGAAAAAAAAATTGAGATCCAAAGAATTATAGCTGAACGCTAGTAAAAGAGAAGATTTTTGAAGAGGAGGGGTAAGATCCATTTCCTGAGAGTAAACCTCTTAAGCAGCAGTTACAGATGGAACAGGTTGAGCTAGAGAAATGTAGAAGGGGCCTGTTAACGTGCTGTATGTCTAAATTTAAAATAAATTTAATTTATATCAAAACACTAAAATAGACTGTACGAGTAAACAGACTGTCCCTGGAGCAACACATTTGCTGGATGAACTCAGCATGAGTGGGAGTTAAAAAGCCTAGAACACTTCATCAGAAGCAAGAGTCTGGAGGAGAGGGAGCTAGTATTTTGATAACAGGGCGAGGGGCGTAGGACCAGGGTCTGTGGGGAACTGGTGAAGGATAAAAACCAGAAGCAGTTAATTAGCAGAAAGAAGTAAGAGAAGCAAAGGGGTGAAGTGCAGGAAGGGGAGCGCATACAGGGTGGAATCATACAGGATGTTACTGATTACTCAATTACAACCATTTATATTTCAAAAAATTCTTATCACAACATCAGGGATCCCAAAGCATTTAACAGTCAATGATATTTTCTTTCTTTGGCTTGGCTTCGCGGACGAAGATTTATGGAGGGGGTAAATGTCCACGTCAGCTGCAGGCTCGTTTGTGGCTGACAAGTCCAATGCGAGACAGGCAGACACGGTTGCAGCGGTTGCAGGGGAAAATCGGTCGGTTGGGGTTGGGTGTTGGGTTTTTCCTCCTTTGCCTTTTGTCAGTGAGGTGGGCTCTGCGGTCTTCTTCAAAGGAGGTTGCTGCCCACCAAACTGTGAGGCACCAAGATGCACGGTTTGAGGCGATATCAGCCCACTGGCGGTGGTCAATGTGGCAGGCACCAAGAGATTTCTTTAGGCATTACATATACATCTGAGCAAAATCACTTAGTGTTGTGATCACAGCTCCAAAAAGTAAAGGATTGAAATTTGAACATTTTATCGACTGCCCCAGTGTTTTTATAGCCAAAAAAAGTCTGATGATTGATTTCCCCCCCTGCATGCTCACTCTTATACGGAGAGCTGGGTCAATCAGTCAGGAAGTCGGAAACCATTACAATTTACCAATCTCTATCAAAGCCAACATCAATACCCTGGAAATTTCCCTTTGCTTTTCGATTTAAGAGACTACCAGGGCCAACCAAAAATAGAATGGA
This sequence comes from Narcine bancroftii, assembly GCF_036971445.1. Classification (NCBI taxonomy): domain Eukaryota; kingdom Metazoa; phylum Chordata; class Chondrichthyes; order Torpediniformes; family Narcinidae; genus Narcine; species Narcine bancroftii. The sequence goes on from NC_091473.1 coordinate 245,228,102, forward strand.
CAGCACACTCCCTCACCTTAAATGGTGGAGGTCAAATGATGTTCTCAGGATTAAGGTTACTCCAGCTATTCCTATCAGAGATGAATTGTTATAGCTTGTTTTCTTATTCAGTGACCAGTTTCAACTGACAATATTGAAACAACCTCGCATTCAATCTCAACAACACCAAGGAGCTGATTGTTGACTTCAGGGAGGGAAAACCAGAGGTGTACAATCCAGTGATAATTGGGGGATCAAAGGTCGAGATGGTGAGCAAATTTAAGTTCTTGGGAGTCACTATCCCTGAGGATCTTTCCCGGACTGTTGGAACCATAAGTAATCATAGAAAATATGCCTATGTACTATTCATTATGTATTCATTAATCCATTACTATGTAACAATTTACTACAATTATACTGTTTAAGGGAAATAGGAATGCAATTAAGTAACAGCCACAGTGTGTAGAAAAGTTGACTGATGATAGTACGTGTAGAATTTGCAAAAGAGAGAAAATGTATAAACCAATTTAGTAGGAAGGCTCAGTCATAAGGAGGTGTTGAGAAGAACAGAAGACTATGGCCAGACGAGAACAAAGAAATAATTAGAAATATCTGGGGTATGAATTGATTTCTGATCAAGACAACAGGATATTCTGGCCTTGAGGATTAAGATAGGAGGTCTTTCTTCTTTGGCTTGGCTTTGCGGACGAAGATTTATGGAGGGGGTAAATGTCCACGTCAGCTGCAGGCTCGTTTGTGGCTGACAAGTCTGATGCGGGACAGGCAGACATGGTTGCAGGGTAAAATTGGTTGGTTGGGGTTGGGTGTTGGGTTTTTCCTCCTTTGCCTTTTGTCAGTGAGGTGGGCTCTGCGGTCTTCTTCAAAGGAGGTTGCTGCCCGCCAAACTGTGAGGCGCCAATGATGCACGGTTTGAGGCGATATCAGCCCACTGGCGGTGGTCAATGTGGCAGGCACCAAGAGATTTCTTTAGGCAGTCCTTGTACCTTTTCTTTGGTGCACCTCTGTCACGGTGGCCAGTGGAGAGCTCGCCATATAACACGATCTTGGGAAGGCGATGGTCCTCCATTCTGGAGACGTGACCCACCCAGTGCAGCTGGATCTTCAGCAGCGTGGACTCGATGCTGTCGACCTCTGCAATCTCAAGTACTTCGACGTTAGGGATGAAAGCGCTCCAATGAATGTTGAGGATGGAGCGGAGACAATGCTGGTGGAAGCGTTCTAGGAGCCGTAGGTGATGCCGGTAGAGGACCCATGATTCGGAGCCGAACAGGAGTGTGGGTATGTCAACGGCTCTGTATACGCTTATCTTTGTGAGGTTTTTCAGTTGGTTGTTTTTCCAGACTCTTTTGTGTAGTCTTCCAAAGGCGCTATTTGCCTTGGCGAGTCTGTTGTCTATCTCGTTGTCGATCCTTGCATCTGATGAAATGGTGCAGCCGAGATAGGTAAACTGGTTGACCGTTTTGAGTTTTGTGTGCCCGATGGAGATGTGGGGGGGCTGGTAGTCATGGTGGGGAGCTGGCTGATGGAGGACCTCAGTTTTCTTCAGGCTGACTTCCAGGCCAAACATTTTGGCAGTTTCCGCAAAACAGGACGTCAAGCGCTGAAGAGCTGGATCTGAATGGGCAACTAAAGCGGCATTGTCTTTGCCCTCAGACAGCTCCAAGAAAAGTGCAGAGAACAAAACAAAGGACTCTACATCACCTTTGTTGACCTCACCAAAGCCTTCGACACCATGAGCAGGAAAGGGCTTTGGCAAATACTAGAGCGCATCGGATGCCCCCCAAAGTTCCTCAACAAGATTATCCAACTGCACGAAAACCAACAAGGTCAGGTCAGATACAGCAATGAGCTCTCTGAACCCTTCTCCATTAACAATGGCGTGAAGCAAGGCTGTGTTCTCGCACCAACCCTCTTTTCAATCTTCTTCAGCATGATGCTGAACCAAGCCATGAAAGACCTCAACAATGAAGATGCTGTTTACATCTGGTACCGCACGGATGGCAGTCTCTTCAATCTGAGGCGCCTGCAAGCTCACACCAAGACACAAGAGAAACTTGTCCGTGAACTACTCTTTGCGATAGGAGGTCTACACCCTAGATAACTGCAGAGCAGGAAATTGCTTGAGATAAATCTTATGCAAGGAATCTAGCAAAGAAAGCCAACTCTTGCTCAATGTAATAAGGTTGATCTATATAAACAGATGAGACTGGACAGTAGAGGTCAGTCTTGGGGAATAGCTCACTGAGCAGGTGACCTATGAACTAACGACTGAACCAGAGCTGTTAAGCCTTATTCTTGTGCTGTATAATAAACTGATTGTGAAACCGAATACCTTCTCTTATCACTTCATTCAACGGGCAAGCTGGACTCGGACGACACATAGACTAAATTGAGGGTAGGGTAAAGGCAGAGTCCAATAGGACCCAAATCTCTTTGCAAGCTTTGAAAGCCTTTCTCATTGTCCACAATGCCTGCAATCTTTCTGTCATCTGCAAACTTGCTTATCCAATTTGCAACATTATCATCCAGATCATACATGACAACAATGGTCCCAGCACTGATCCCCGAGGCATACCACAAGTCACAGGCCTCCAGACTGAGAAGCAATCATCCACCACCACTCTCTGGCTTGTTCAATATTTGATGGTTCTGGACCTGTACTGATGGCATCATGAAAAGCACATCAGGGCCTCGACTTCTTCAGAAGTTTGTGGAAACCTGGCAAATTTCTCAAGATGTGTGGTGGAAAGTGTGCTGTCTGGCTGCATCTCGCACTGGTATGATGACACCAATACCCCCGAGCATAAAACCCCGCAAAGGGTAGTGGCACAGCCCAGGACATCGCAGGCAAAATTCTCCCCACCATCGAGAACATCTACGGGAACGCAGCTGTTAAGAGTACAGCAGCAGTCATCAAGAATCGACATAGCCCTAGCCGTAGCAAAAAAATGTATTATGTCAATCTGGAAATTGGAAGTTAATTTGAAAATACAACAATGGTATATAAAAATGAATAAATGTATTCCATTAGAAAAAATAACATATAGTTTAAGAAATAATATTGAAATATTCGAACAAATATGGGAGCCTTACATTAAATACAATAGCGAAAACCTACCGGGGACAAACATTACCTAAGTTGATGGAAGGAGAAGGAAAGAAAAGAATGGGCTCAGTAGAATTTCTGGTGTATTTTTGTTGAATGACAACATTGTCTGACTGGTTTAATGCAACCTAGATTGTATACCTAAAATGGATGAGAGGGGTGGGGTGGGGGGGTGGCCTGGGAGGAGGGAGGAGAAAAAGTCACTGTATATGTGTGAAAAAGAAAAAGTGTATACCATGGCTAATGTGATTTATGGTGTGAAAAATAAAAAATTTTAAAAAAAAGAATCGACATGACCCAGCACACACTCTGTTCTCGCTGCTGCCATCAGGAAAGAGGTATAGGTGCCACAAGAATCACACCACCAAGTTCAGGAACAGCTGCTCCCCCTCCACCGTCAGACTCCTCAACGACAAACTCAGTCAGGGACTCATTTAAGGACTCTTACTTTTGCACGTTATTGCATTTTTTCCCTCTGTATTGCACAGTCAGTTGTTAACATATCTTTATTTGTTCACGTGTGTACAGTTCTTGTTTTGCGCTACCAGTAAGTGGCAATTTTTCCTCGCCCACAGGAAAATGACTCCAGAATTGAATGTGATGTCCTGTATATAATCTGATTTTTTTTAAAATCTGAAATCTGTGTCAGCAGATATAGTCCACTAGAAGGATGCACTAGAAACATAAAACACCAGTCTACATTTACATACTAAATGCAAAACTGTAATTCTTAAAAAGAAATTCTGCAATTGAATTTGATGTAAATGACTAAGCGTCACTTCAATAAAGAGAGAACGTCAGGCAGTCTAGTCTGACAACTAAACACATCAGTCATGGTGAAACACAAATGCTACAGATGCTGGAATCTTGAGAAAGGATCTCCCAACAATTCCTTGCTCAGCATTCGAATTTTGTTGAGTGAGGGATTGGTTCCATAATGCAAATCTAGGTGTGTAATTGTTTCTCCGCTGATGAAGAGGGTACTCTTAAATCACTGGTGACCTGTCATTTTCATATATGCAACTTGCAGGATGCCAAGAGTACAACAGAGGGAGGGATGGGTGGTAGGTCAAGGGTCTGCTTGCACCCAGCGGCACAGGGATAGCTTCTGCCATCAGATTTCTGAATGAGCAAATGACCTCCTCCTCCTTCTCCTCTCTCCCCCCTTTCGAGTAGGCAAGATCAATAGCATTCGAATACAGTTAACTGTGACAGAGTATATAGATATGTTTTTGGGAGAAAAATTGTTAGAGTAGGTCACTTTAAAACAGATCTTATTTGAAATACTGGAGCTCTGCTAATGCTAGACATATCGGGGCCTCAACAGCTTTTCCAAGAGCTTTGAAGAGAGACTTCACTAATGGATTGCTGTTTATGAAAGAGCATGATGAAACCACTGCTGTCTGAAAGAGTTTGCTGTTGTAAGAGGGTCATGTGGTTTTGCAACCAGAGAGAGAGGGAGAGAGAAAAAAAAACAGGCCTTCTCTCAGAGAGAGTGAGAGAGATAGTGTACAGTGTTGCAGCCAGCAGAAGTAGCTGGGACTGGAACAGGTCAAGCTGGCAAGCCCATTTGGAAGATGGCCCGGTCAAAGCCCTTGAGGTTCATGCAAGAGGAGAGGACTGGCTGTCTAATGTTTCATTTGTTATAAGGGAAACAAAAATGAACTCTGAGGCAACCTGAAAGAAAGAGGTTATCATCTGGAGAACCCTGAAGGGGCAAGTTTCATCAGCATGACACTGGAGTAACTGATGGAAGTAAATCAGTTGTGGATAATAGACAATAGGAGCTGGAGTAGGCCCTTCGGCCCGCTGAGCCAGCACCGCCATTTTACAGATCATGGCTGATCACTACCATCAGTACCCCTTTCCAGCCTTATCCCCATAACCCTTAACTCCTTTGCCCACTAGAGTCTTATCTAACTCTCTTTTGAACACAATCAGCGAATCTGCCTCTACCTCCCTCTGTGGCAGAGCATTCCACAGATTCACACTTCTCTGGGTAAAAAAATGCTTTCTCATCTCCGTCCTAAAGGGCCTACCCTGTATTCTTAAACTATGCCCTCTAGTCCTCGTCTCCCCTATCATTGGGAACAAGTAATCCGACTTCACCCTGTCTATCCCCCTGATGATTTTGTATACCTCAATCATGTCCCCCCTCATTCCTTCTAAACTCCATCGGATACGTCCAGTTTTTCTAGTCTTTCAGCATATGTCAACCCCGCCATCCCTGGAACTAACCTTGTAAATCTGCGCTGCACACCCTCTAGAGCTAGTATGTCCTTCCTCAAAATTGGAGACCAGAACTGGACGCAATACTCCAGGTGGGGTCTCACCAGGGCCCTGTACAACTGCAGAAGGGCGTCTCTGTTCCTATACTCCAATCCCCTCTTTATGAAAGCCAACATGCTATTAGCCTTCTTCACAGCTTTCTGAACCTGCATGCTAGTCTTCAGTGACCGGTGAACAAGTACTCCCAGATCCATTTGCTCCTCCCCACTCCCTAGCTTGTCTCCATTTAAATAATACTCAGCTTTTCTATTATTGGCCCCAAAATGGATAACCTCACATTTGCTTACATTGAACGTCATCTTCCTGAGGATATAGGTTATGGTCAGTTAGCTCTCCACTGGCCACCGTGACAGAGGTGCACCAAAGAAAAGGTACAAGGACTGCCTAAAGAAATCTCTTGGTGCCTGCCACATTGACCACTGCCAGTGGGCTGATATCGCCTCAAACCGTGCATCTTGGCGCCTCACAGTTTGGCGGGCAGCAACTTCCTTTGAAGAAGACCGCAGAGCCCACCTCACTGACAAAAGGCAAAGGAGGAAAAACCCAACACCAACCAACCAATTTTCCCCTGCAACCGTTGCAACCGTGTCTGCCTGTCCTGCATCGGACTTGTCAGCCACAAACGAGCCTGCAGCTGACGTGGACATTTACCCCCTCCATAAATCTTCGTCCGCGAAGCCAAGCCAAAGAAGAGAAAAAGTTAGGGGGTAATGGTCATGCGGTGTCAAGAGACTTGGGGAACTTTCCTGGGGAAGTAGGGGATCTAATGGATATCTGGATCCAGAAACAGGAGGTTGTGAGTAAATTGTTGGGACTGAGGGCTGATAAATCCCCAGGGCCTGATGGGCTGCATCCCAGGGTGCTTAAAGAAGTTGCTATGGAAATTGTGGAAGCACTGGTCGACATTTTCCAAAGTTCCATAGATTCGGGGGAGGTCCCTGAGGATTGGAGAGTGCCTGATGTGGTGCCGATTTTTAAGAAGGGAGGGAGGGAGAAAACGGGAAATTATAGACCGGTCAGCCTGACGTCGGTGGTGGGGAAGATATTGGAGTCTATCATAAAAGGAGTAATAGCAGAACACTTAGGCAGAAATAATAGTATAAGGGCTAGTCAGCATGGATTCCTTAAGGGTAAGTCATGCTTGACTAACCTTCTGGAATTTTTCGAGGATATGACAAAGAGGGTGGACTTGGGAGAGCCTGTGGATGTGGTGTATTTGGACTTCCAGAAGGCCTTTGATAAGGTACCGCACGGGAGACTAGTGGGCAAGATCAGGGAGCATGGTATTGGAGGTAAGGTGCTGACATGGATAGGAAATTGGTTAAGAAATAGGAAACAAAGGGTTGCGGTAAGCGGGTCTTTTTCAGGATGGCAGGATGTGACGAGTGGAGTGCCGCAGGGATCGGTTTTGGGTCCTCAGTTGTTTGTAATTTATGTAAATGATTTGGATGAGGGGATTATAAATAATTTGAGCAAATTTGCAGATGACACGAAACTGGGTGGCGGTGTGGGGTGTGAGGAGGATGTCAGGAAAATGCAGAGGGACTTGGACAGGTTGGGGGAGTGGGCTGCTGTCCTGGAACAACAAATCTTTCTCTGAAAACTGACAAGAACCTTCCTGAGTGGTAACTGTTTATCTTTCAAGCACCAAAGCCTGGTGAACTTTATAAATGCTGAATTCTGTGCACAGTATAAGAATTGCCTGCAACCAGTGAACTTGGAGGAATGAGAAGTGAGACTGGACTGTGAACCAAAGAACTTTTCTGAACTTACACATACATTACATACACATGCACTTAGAATTAGAAGGGGGTGAAGAAAGTCAAAGTTAAAGTTTGTTTCTATTTTCATGTTTAAAGATAATTAAAAGCAACTTTTGTTTAAGTTACCATTTTTCTTGGTGAATATCTATTGCTGCTGGGTTTTGGAGTCCTCTAGGCTTGTCACGTAACATCCTTCAAACTGCATGTCGGTGAAAGGCCATTCTCTAGGCTGGCAATTCAGGTACTAATTAGAAATAAATGCCACTCCTAATGAATATAGTGCAAATAAATGAATATCGACTGAAAGGATAGAACTTAAATATGTTTACGGACTGTCCAACACTATTTGAATGCTAGTTTGAATGAGGTGTCCTATTTATACTTGGATCAGTGCAGAGTAGAAGGGCCAAATTGGCCTGTTTCCGTGCTGTAATTGTGATGTAGTTGTATGGTTAAGGAGGATGTAATTCAAAAAGTGCAGAAACTTAACACAATAGTAGCAGTGAGGTGAGATTACAGGTAACAAATTTTATAGCAGTGGCTTTAAATCATGAATGAATAAAGGAAGAATAAGTTTCAATGGCCAATGGATCAGTGAGGACAGAGAATGAAGTCCTGTGAGGAAAAGGTTTCTTTACTTAGCAGGCAAATAGAATAGCAGTAAAGATGTAGTAGGAGCGATATATCTGGAAACAACCCCCCCCCCCACCCCATTCAGCCCCAATCTAATGGAAGAACAAGCAAGCCAACATTAGTGCCAATAGCCTTTTCCCAACCAAGATTCTCAGCCAGAAATCTTTAAATCCACTCAGTCAGCTCTGATGGAAGAGCCAGTGCAATTTGATCGCCTTTCCCCAGCCTCCCTACTCCAAACTTTGACAGGGAAAGAGATTATAATGCTAATATGTCTCCATCTACACATGACAAAATTTAGGCCTTTGTATTTATGCCACAAACATTTCAAGCCACCACTCTTCATCTAACACAGTGGCTCTCAACCTTTTTCTTTCCACTCACATCCCACTTAAAGTAATCCCGGTGCCATGTGGTAAGTAAGGGATGGCTTAAGGTGGGATGTGAGTGGGAAGGGAAGGTTGAGAACCACTCGCTAGACCCAACTGTGACTGAAATATTTTGCTTGAGAAAAATTGTCAACGGCCCATTTCCTTTGGAGTTCTGAAACCGTGCACATAACGAGTCAATGAGGGAAAATTCGAACACCTATTCTAACTTCATCCCTGTCTGTCCAGATGCCAACAAAATTAATACGTTTCATGTAAAAATTGCCTTTAACTTTGAATGCAAGACATCATGCTTTAACTGGAGTGCAAAACATATTACAATGGTAGGCAACGATGAGCTCCGAAAGAGCAACATTTAAAGGGGGCAATTGAGGGCGAAGGACAGATGGTTTTAATTGCTGAGTTCATCCACACACCTTACTTTACAAGGGAGCCATTTTCACAGCCTTTTATAATCCAGACGGATGCCTTACTTCTCGGAACCATGAACCAAGCATCAAAAGTGCTAAAGAAACTCAAAGGGATCACACTGCGCCTATGGACCTTGACATCAACGTGCATTTCTGGGAAAGTAACAGCCACTGGAATGTTTTAGTCCATTCTCCCCATTCCAGTGATATTCCTTCCAGTCGCTTCTCATCACAGGTGATCCTCACTACCCATTTAGTTTTAAGATTGGCCTCCTTTTAACCCTTTTGGAGGCGATTCTCCCCTCCTTCTCAGCCACACCATGCTGGAAACCCTCGGCACAGGAACACAAAGAGGAAACATAAAACTGCAACTTACTCCCGGGACAGAAGGGAAGGAGCGGTCGGTGGAAATGGAAAGGGGATGAAATGTTACCTGCCCCTGAACTGGGAATTGTAAATGGACTTGAGCCTTGCTTTGTCGGTCACTTGTTGCTCGCCCAATTGCTGGATAAACTGCAGCCCGACTTCACGTTTCGACCTCAAGCTAAGTTTCCTGGACATTTCGTTTCGAAAAACCCTAAAAGTTTGGTCCTCAGTGGAACTGGAGCCAAGTGCGCGCAGCCCCGCAAAAGAGAATGAAAACTGAAACAAGGGGCGAGGTTCCAGACGTCACCGAAAAGCTGCTGCTTTGACCGTGACTCAACTGGGATGTTGATTTCAGGGGTTCACGAAACGTGGTGCATTTGGAAACGAAAGTGAAACTCAAGAAGGTCCCAGTCGTCCTGGCAAACCGGTGCCCGGGGAGATGCGTCCACTCGGGATAAAGTTTCAAAAACGTCCAAGACGTATGGAGGGAGGAGGGAGGAGGGGGAGGAGGGAGGAGGGGGAGGGAGGAGGGAGGGGGGAGGGAGGGGGGAGGGAGGGGGGAGGAGGGGGGAGGGAGGGGGGAGGGGGGAGGAGGGGGAGGGGAGAGGGGGGAGGGGGAGGGGGGAGGAGAGGGAGGGGGAGGGGGGAGGAGAGGGAGGGGGAGGGGGGAGGGGGAGGGAGAGGGGGAGAGGGGGGAGGGGGAGGGAGAGGGGGGAGGGGGAGAGGGGGGAGGGGGAGAGGGGGGAGGGGGAGGGAGGGAGGGGAGAGGGGGAGGGAAGGGAGGGGAGGAAGGGGAGGGGAGGGGAGGAAGGGGAGGGAAGGGAGGGGAGGAAGGGGTAATTTGCTCATTCAGAAATCTGATGGCAGAAGCTGTCCCTGTGCTGCTGGGTGCAAGCAGACCCTTTACCTCCCACCCACCCCTCCCTCTGTGCCACTTGGCATCCTTCAGGTTGCATATATGAAATGACAAAAAACTATGTAAGGGATAATGGAATGTGAGGAGTCAAGCAAGTGTTAATTAAGAATGAATTACGATGGGTTAAATAAGGGGGAAGTAAGAATGGAATGTGAGGAAGGGTTAAGCAAGTATAATAAAATAGGGGTCTTCAAAAACAGGATAGCAAGTCCTGGGGGTTGATTAATGAATAAGAACAAAGACATGACACTGGTAAACAAGTTTGCAGAAAGGCACATAATAAACTGATAAGAAGTTAGAAGACACCTAGGCAGAATTACCTAAGGCAGAATTACCAATCCAGGAGGCAGAAAAATGTTAAGGGGGAAGGTACCTCTGAACTGAAATGGAATGTATAAAAAGTTGGGTGAGCCCCAGTATCTGTGTGTATTCCCAGGGTAAGGGGAAGCATCCAACTTTTCATTGTTGTAAAATTATAATAAACGTTTCTTTGTTCTCAATTTTTGTCTCGAGTGAAATCTGTGAAGGCACCTCTGCTTCTCACAACTATGAAGATAACTCTTAAGAATTTTTAAAATTTGCAATTTGTATATATTTTTTCCTTGAATAAGATTATTTATTGCACCCTTTTTGGGGGGGGGGGTCGGGTGGGGAAAGGAATGTTTTTTTTTAAAGTTAATGGCAAAAATCTCTGTGCCTTTCCACACATGTTACTGAAAAGAATTCTGTCCATGTATTCACATCAAACCAAGAGCCAGATTACCCCCTCCTTCCAGCCACAGTATCCTGGTTCCCTCTGAACACAAGGCATGGAACTACTACCCTAATGGGATAATTGTCTTGCCAGGTAACAATTTACAACTATGCCCATTCTGAAAACATTGCCAAAGATCAGAGACATATTAGTGAATTTAGCCCATCCACTGTCTAACGTATTCCATCGAAGATGAGGTACAGACAAATGAACCTAGGATTGGTGATTGAGGAGAGGAGAATGGTCCATTCACAGATTCCTGAAATTTGGGATTGACACAGTTGCTTATTGTTTTTTTCAAAATGACAAAACAACAAAAGCTGAATATGCTTGAACCTTGAGAAGGCAAAGAACTGCTGGAGGAACTCAGCGGGTCAGACAGCATCCATGGGTGGAAATGGTCCGTTTTTCTTAAATCTTTTCTTTGGCTTGGCTTCGCGGACGAAGATTTATGGAGGGGGTAAAAAGTCCACGTCAGCTGCAGGCTCGTTTGTGGCTGACAAGTCCGATGCGGGACAGGCAGACACGATTGCAGCGGTTGCAGGGGAAAATTGGTTGGTTGGGGTTGGGTGTTGGGTTTTTCCTCCTTTGCCTTTTGTCAGTACACAGCCGTGGTTTGCAACAACCGTGGCTTTGGAATTGTAAAGATGAGACTGTAATCAGGGTAAATTTTATTGTAATTGCGCTCACTGCAGACCCGGATTTGCTAGGATTATTATTCATTATGGCCTCATTTATTTAGAAATGGCAGCTATTTCTTGGCAGATTAAAATTAATTAAAATAAAAAGGAGAGAAATTGGGCAGGATTGGTCTTGTGGTTAAAAAAGATGATAAAAGTCGGAAGCGTGATTAGTAAAATGCCAGAAAAACTGGTTGTGTTGATACCCTCAGGAAATGGAAAGTCATAGATCAGCTGGTACATTGGGAGAGTAATGGCAGATGGAATTTAATCCTGGTAAATGCTAGGTAATGCATTTTGGAATGTCAAATAATTGTAGGGCAAGTACCATGAATGGGAGGGTGTCATATTGAGAAGAATATCAGTTCAATGGGATATCAGAGAGATGGGTCTGGACACATAACTTTTTATCAACACATGAGAAACAAACAGGGGAGAATTAAATGGTACTCGATCACTATTTCACTTAAGAGATGATATAGACCTTCACCTCGGACTTTGGTTGGACTCCGACAACAGTAAACCTATACTCGATACACTCATACACTACAAACAGGGAGTTTTAAGCACACACCTGGTTCCCTGACCAATGGGGTAGTGGCTCTCTGGAGGCAGAGAGCCGCAACCCTGTTGGTCAGGGAGCCAGGGGTGTGTGATAGAGTACCTGTTTATAGTGTGTGAGCAGGTCAAGTATAGGTTTACCGTTGTTGGAGTCCAACCGAAGCCCGAGGTGAAAGTTTATACCATCTCTTAAGTGAAATAGGGATTGAGTACCATTTAACGTTCTCCCGTTTGTTTCCCCTGTTCATAAAAGTTACATGTGATTGTAACACTTGTGTCCAGACTTGTTGCTCTGTGAATCCACCGAACTTGATACTCTTCCCAACAGGACCTTAGGAAATAGTGAGGAATGGAGGGGCATGAAAAACAAACTCCCTGAATGTGCCAGCAAGGTAGATGGATTGGTAACTGTGTAATGGGATGCTGGGCTTTATCAGCCAGGGCATCATATATATGAGGGGGAAGTTATGGCACTGCTTGTACAGCACTGGTGACTTGACATCTGGAATATTGCATGCAATTTTAGTTGTGATTTTTTTTCTGGAGCACTTGCAGAACAGATTCAACAGGATGGAGAGACTGGATAGACTATTTATGTTGGAGTAATCACCGGGGGGTACCTGACACGTGTACAAATTTATGATAGATATTGATTGAGCAAACAGGTATGAACATTTTCCCCTCAGCAGAAGAGGTGTCCAGAACCAGTGGGCATAGGTTTAAGTTATGGAAATAGAGGTTTAGAAAGATTTACAGAACAACGGTTTCACCCAGAGGGTGGTTTGAAAATGTAATCCTCTGCCTGAGAGTCTGTTGGAGGCAGAGATGCACAATATTTCTGGACGAGCATTTAAATCAGATTTATTGTCAGAGTACATACATGACATCACATACAATCCTGAGATTCTGTTTCCTGTGGGTGAGGCAGAATTATCACTTATTGGTAGTACAAAAAAACTGTACTCAACATACACATGTGAATAAATAAGGAAAAGTAAACAAACTGACTGTGAAATACCGAGAGACGAGAAAATCAATAAAGTGCAAAAGGTCCTTAAATGAGTCCCCAAGTTTGTTGTTGAGGAATCTGATGGTGGAGGGGAAGCAGCTATTCCTGAACCTGGTGGTGTGAGTCCTGTGGCACCTATACCTCTTTCCTGATGGTAGCAGCGAGAACAGAATGTGTGCTGGGTGGCGTGGATCATTAATGATTGATGCTGTTCTCTGATGTCAGCATTCCCTGTAGATCTCCTCGACGGTGGGGAGGGTTTTGCCTGCTTTCCCTTGCTAGTAATGGTCAAGGGTTTTGGAAGTGGTGTTGGAGTAGCCAATCCAAGTAACTACAGTTGCCATTTATCAACCTGACGATGAACATTGTCAAGGTCTGACTACTTTGTTTGCTATCGAGTTGCAAATAGAATTTAATGCTACTGAATTTCCAGCAAAGATCCCCACTTCTGATCTTGACAAAATAAAGATCAATGACAAAGCACCTGAAGATGAGTGGGTCTGGGATACTGCCCTGAGGAACTCGGACACTAACGTTCTGATTCTCCAGTAACCGGGCTCCACTATGATAATCCTTCCAGCCATTAAAGTGCTTTCTTCTTGAGGTACATTGATTTCAGTTGGTTGTTTTTCCAGACTCTTTTGTGTAGTCTTCCAAAGGCGCTATTTGCCTTGGCGAGTCTGTTGTCTATCTCATTGTCGATCCTTGCATCCGATGAAATGGTGCAGCCGAGATAGGTAAACTGGTTGACCGTTTTGAGTTTTGTGTGCCCGATGGAGATGTGGGGGGGCTGGTAGTCATGGTGGGGAGCTGGCTGATGGAGGACCTCAGTTTTCTTCACACTCCTGTTCGGCTCCGAATCATGGGTCCTCTACCGGCACCACCTACGGCTCCTAGAACGCTTCCACCAGCGTTGTCTCCGCTCCATCCTCAACATCCATTGGAGCGCTCACACCCCTAACGTCGAGGTACTCGAGATGGCAGAGGTCGACAGCATCGAGTCCACGCTGCTGAAGATCCAGCTGCGCTGGATGGGTCACGTCTCCAGAATGGAGGACCATCGCCTTCCCAAGATCGTATTATATGGCGAGCTCTCCACTGGCCACCGTGACAGAGGTGCACCAAAGAAAAGGTACAAGGACTGCCTAAAGAAATCTCTTGGTGCCTGCCACATTGACCACCGCCAGTGGGCTGATAACGCCTCAAACCGTGCATCTTGGCGCCTCACAGTTTGGCGGGCAGCAGCCTCCTTTGAAGAAGACCGCAGAGCCCACCTCACTGACAAAAGGCAAAGGAGGAAAAACCCAACACCCAACCCCAACCAACCAATTTTCCCTTGCAACCGCTGCAATCGTGTCTGCCTGTCCCGCATCGGACTGGTCAGCCACAAACGAGCCTGCAGCTGACGTGGACTTTTTACCCCCTCCATAAATCTTCGTCCGCGAAGCCAAGCCAAAGAAGAAGACATTGATTTCAATGTTACTACCTCTTTGTTTCAAATGCTGCCTTTTAGACATCCAGGGCAACCGCTCTTGCCTCACCTCAGGAACTGAGCCCTTTAGTCCATTTTGGACCAAGGTTGTGATCTGCTCTGGTGAAACCCAAAATTGCTTTATTGAGCAACACCATTGATGATACTTACCATCATTGAGTGGTAAAACACAGGATTCCGTTGACACCGTGGTGAAGTGAAAAAACACACAAATACTGGAGAAACTCAGCAGGTCAAACAGTTCCTTTATGTAGCAAACGTAAAAATACATCACCGTTTTGGGCTTGACTTAACCATGGTGTCAACAGAATCCTGTGTTTTACTTCTGATTATAACCACAACTCTGTGAACACTCTCTGAGGGATGCCTACCCTGAAGGTTTGCCTATGCTCTCACTGCTCCCCATCTGTCACCCCTGCTGCTCTCAAGCTTACCACCCCCCCTTTCCCCTTTTGTTCAGACATCTCTCATATTCCCCCACACCTTGATGAAGGGCTCAAGCCCAAAAGATTGGTGATGTATCTTTACCTTTGCTAAATAAAGGCACTGTTTGATCTGCTGAGTTTCTCCAGCATTTGTGTTTTTCCATTACTGGGTGACGATTAATTTACTGATTTAGCAGTAATTAGCTGGAATTGATTTGTCCTGTGAGCAAGGGGATACTGGCACTTGGCCAATTTTCCACAATTGTCTTGAGGCATTATTGTAAGACGACAGTTTGAACAGAGGTAATAACTAGTTCTGGAGGCTACATCCATTCTACTCTCCTACAGGCTAGGGGTTCAGCCATGGAATAAAGTAAATTGGCTGAAGGTTGATTTATGGCATACTGCTGATCTGAAAAGTAGTCCTGATGGGGAAATGGAACTGTTATAATAGATATAACAAAGGCACTGGGAGAATAGAATAAATTCTTCATGGAAAGGCATGTGGGATAGAATGTCATCAAGGTATCTGTGGTAACATGCTGAAAGAAAAACATTTTAGGTCCGAGACTCCTCACCTGAATGCTGTTATGTCTGAGTTCTTGGATTCTGACCTCGCTATGATGATCAAGTGAAACACAAAAGTCTGCAGATGCTGAGATTGTCATAAAACACACAGAGAATGCTGGAGGAACTCAGCCGGTCTCGCAGCGTCCAGGCACTGTTTGACCTGCTAAGATTTTCCAGCATTTATGTGTTTTTTTCACTCAAGCCCAAAACATCGGTTATGTATTTTAACCTTTGCTACATAAAGGACACAGTTTGACCTGCTCAGCTTCTCAGCATTTTGATTTTACTTCAAGATTCTCAAATGTTTTTTTTAAAGCAGTATTCCTTCATTATTCTAAATTGTATCATTTGGATGGTAAAAAAATGTTGGGTAGTCAGAAAGTGAGATACATCCCACAAGATACACACATCACCTTCAGCCAGAGAGATGGGAAACATGCCAGTGTCATGCAATTTAATTGGTTTCATTTATTAATTCTGCCGCACATGGGACTTGCTGACACCAGTATTTATTTTATTCAGATCCAACTGCCCTTGAAAAAGGGATTATGTCATTCTAGAACATAGAAATGAATTCTTCAGCCCAGCACCTCTAAATCTCCTCCCTCTCACCTAAAAATCTGCCCACTTGTTTTTTGTACCTCTACCACCAGAGAAAGATTTTGCCTATTAATCCTAGCTACTGCATCTCATTCTTATAAACCTCTATCCGTACCTTCCTAAATTGCTGTCAAGCTTCTGGTTCAGGCACAATGGAGGTGAACCTGAAAGTGGTTGTATTTACATGCATCTACTACCCAACCTTCTTTGGATGAAGCTTTACCCCAACGATCTGGGTGCTGAACCTGACAATGGTTGAATGGTTAGCAGTATATGCGAGCATCGGGATGTGCCTGTGGAGCAAGATAAATTCGAACCCTGATGGATGGAGATTGTTGTTTAATGTGCAGAGTGCATTGTTCATTAAGCAAGAGTAAGGTCAGTGCTGTAATCAGTGGGAGGCTTGAAGGATTTTTGATACTAAGCATGTGATGTCACAGATATTTCCTTGCTTTGTATCTAGGTTCTGGGGGCTTCACTTCTCATGAGCTTGATTGCTGTCACTTCTAGTTTGCAAAGCAGCAATGGTCTGAACTTCAGAGACAAAGATGGACGATTGAGGCAACAACAATCTATCCACAAATGCTTCAAATCAAGGTATCTGTGGTAACATGCTGAAAGAAAAACATTTTAGGTCCGAGACTCCTCACCTGAATGCTGTTATGTCTGAGTTCTTGGATTCTGACCTCGCTATGATGATCAAGTGAAACACAAAAGTCTGCAGATGCTGAGATTGTCATAAAACACACAGAGAATGCTGGAGGAACTCAGCCGGTCTCGCAGCGTCCAGGCACTGTTTGACCTGCTAAGATTTTACAGCATTTATGTGTTTTTTTCACTCAAGCCCAGCTGAGAAGCTGAGCAGGTCAAACTGTGTCCTTTATGTACCAACATTCTCAACATCAAAATTTTAAACCACATTCAGAGGCCTCTAAAGTAATGCTACATAATTTTCTGGTCCAACACCAGGTACTTTACTTCAAGCTCTCATGATAGTTTAAAGGAAATTTCAAGATGCTGTCTAAGTCTTCTTGAAAAATCCAACATCCTCGCTTAACTTGTGATGACTGTTGGCCTATGAACGCTCAAAATGGAAGTTGTGTTCCTTTGTCAGAGGCACACAAAAGCCTCGGGAGATAGACCATTATGCCAACAACATGGCTCGCCCTTTTCCCCACTGCTCCCATCAAGGGCTTTCTGCTCTACCTGTGGCAGAGTGTGACAATCCCACACAGAGCTTGGCAATTGGAATGAAAGCAGGTGATTGTCGACTTCGAGGCACTACCAAACTCGGATTGTTTGCCTGGTGGATTTCCTGGCCACACGGAGCTTGCTAACCTTCCTCTCCATCGTTGTTTAAAAAGCTGTACACCTACTCTTGCTCAGCCATAGCCCCATGACGACGCATTAGCAGCACAGTTGGCTCAGGACGTTGGCTGAAATCTCTGTAATGAGCCTGCAGCAAAGATTTAGTGAACATTCTCCACTGGATCAAGTACAGATCCCTTCTGCTGTCTAATTTTGCTTCTGGATATCTAAACAAATTTGGTTTGATAAAGCAGATTTTAATCTCAAGGTATTTGGACATGTCAGCTCTATAGTTACAGAGCTGCCATCAATTCAGGCAATGTAATCTACTGCAAACAGCAATGAAATAATGCTCAATTATTTTCTTTAGTAACGCTGCTTGAAGTAGATTGGCCCAGAATCATCCAGCATCTAATCCTCAATTTATACTCCCCATGTTCCCATCAACTCTTCCCAAATTATTCAACTCAGCTACACACAAGGGGCAATTTCCAGCAGCCAATTAATCTACCATCCCACTCATTTTCGGGATGTGCAAAGAAATGGTTGGCAGTGTGATTAGTGAAATGCTGTTAGGGTGCGAGCAACCCGGATTTGAATCTGCTGCCATCTGTAAGGAGTTTGTATGTTCTCCCTGTGCCTGCGTGGGTTTCCTCCCACCCTTCAAAAAGTTTGGGGGTTGTAGATTAATTGGGCGGTACGGGCTCATGGGCCGGAAGGGCCTATTACTTTGCTGTATGCCAAGATTTAATACAAAACCTGAACACCCGTAGGAAGACACATGGTCATGGAACATGCAAACACAGGATTGAATCCAGGTCACTGGAATTGAGGCAGATGCTCTACTATATGTATCACTGAACCTAGAAATTTAGCTTCTAATTAAAAATGCAAGAGTTCTGTCAGTAATAGCACTATTTGCATTGCACGTCAACTCCATAACCTGGATGTCAATAAATTTTGGAAATGTATTATAAATTACGCAATTCATTTCTGGATTAGTACAAGCAGTGGGCGCACGGTTAGCGCAACCCTATTATAGTGGCTGTGACCTGGCTTCGCATCTGCTGTTGTAAGGGATTTGTGCATTCTCTCCAAGTCTGCATGGGTTACTTCCATGTTCTCTGGGTTCCTGGTCACAATCTCTTCTTTCTACTATCTTCAGGTCAAAGGTGGAAAAGCCTGCAGTTCAGCACCATTGGTTTTAAGAACAGGCTCTTGAACCTCCCTTTACTACCCTGCAACCACCAAAAGATTGGTCTCCAATATTGAAACATCACACTTTTATCTTGCACTGACTTCAACCGTGAATATTTACCCATACTATATTTGTCCTCTCGTTTCCTGTCCTGAAATACTGTTGTAATTTAATTTATACTATTGTAATTGTGCAGCTGCAGTGGGGGAGGTCCATGAACGTGCTGCAGAAACACAGCAGGTCAGGTACATAACTGAAAAAGGGTCCAGGCCTGAAATGTAGTCTCTCTTCACTTTGTATGGTTGTTGCGTGATGTCGTGAGTTTCTCCAGCACACTTGTGTATAGCACTTGACCCCAGCATCTGCAGACTTTCTTGTTTAACAGCTGCATCAGTACATTGTACTTGGGATTAAAGTTTTTAAAACATTATATACACATCTCTCAAATCACTAATCATTATGAATAGATTGAAACAAGGAAGCCTTGCTAGTCAGTGTCTGGTTACCTGAGAAAGTTCTATTTATTTTTACTCAGTTTCCTATATGTCAACCAATTTTAATCCATGCCAGCAAAATTACCCCAATAGCGTGGGTTCACTTTTGCACACTTACTTCTTAAGGGGGACCTTGACAAAGGCCTTCTGAAAATCCAAAGACACTACATCAACTAGATTTACTTTTACCCTTTCTACCAGTTACATCATAAAAAAGGTTTGTCAAACACAAGTTTTCATAAATTGATGTTGAAATTGTCTAATCATCGTCAAAGTGCCCTTTTATCACACCCTTTCTGAAATATTCCAACTTTTCTTTCTACTACTGATGTTTGTCCAGCTGATGTTACTTCCCTTTCTCTCCCTCCATTTTAAAATGCCTCTATAGAATGTTGATAAGACGGTGTCAGTATAACCATAGTTTGTGGCGATTAAATATTTCCTTGCATCTCCAGGTCAACTCTGATGGGTTGACAACCATAAATATAAATCCCGATAGAATAAGACTATTTAGCAAGAGGAGAAATGCAAACCCAAGAATTTTCTGGTGATGTCCCAGAATATCAGCAGTGCTCCAAATTAGTTTCTACGTTGGCTTTATCACCAACAACACCACGATTATTGAATTTCATTTGCCAGCTGACTTTTCCAATCCAATGTAAATGTTATGTGCCATAATGGACTTTTGTTGACAAAAAGGCAGCTGCTAAATGATGTTACTGAACAAACCGGCCAGAACAGAAAGATGCAGAAAGTAACCAGAACAGATTCATTTTAGATGAGATTAAACCTTTTAAGTTTGCCCTCACACACCCACAATGTGGTTCAGTGTCAAATGAATGTTTCTGTAATGAACCCTGGGGAATTTATGTTAAGAGGCTATATGGCAGTTGAATAAAGTCAACATGCATTTCTTGAAAGTTGGGTGTTTGGCAGTCTACTTACAAAATGACACATTTATTGTCAAACGCCTTATGTCCATGTAGACAATATTCCTTATGGTAGAGTGATACACAGGATCCACAGTGAACAGATAGTTTGGACTCAGAATTGGCTTCCCATAGAAAGCAGAGGTTAGTGGTGGGTGTGATTCTGGCCAGAGGTTCTCAACCAATGCCATTCTGCAAGGCACTTGGCAATATTGTGTGCAGTTCTGTTCACCCCATTACAGGAGGGATCAGAAAGGAACAGAAAAGATTTACCAGGATGTTGCCTGGATTAGAAGGGGACGAACTATGAGGATGAGGCGGACAAACTTGAGTTGTTTTCTCTGGAGCACCAGAGACTGAGGGGACACCTGATAGAAGTTTACAGCATTATGAAGGGCATATTTAGGGTAGACAGTCAGAATTCCACCCCCACCACCCTGATACTAGACGACATGCATTATTAGTTAAGGAGGAAAGTTTAAAGGAGATGTGAGGGGATAATGGGCTACCAGGGATAGCGGTAGAAACAGATATGATGGAAGCATTTAAGAGGCTTATAAATGAACACACGAATATCATGTGCAAGCAGTTTAATTTTGGCATGTTTTGTACAGACATTGTGGGCTAAAAGACCTGATCCTGTCTGTATTGTTCTAGGTTTATATCAGTAGTGACCCAGAGGTTGGGCTACAAAATACAGTAAAACCCCTAGAATGTGGCACCCGTGGGGATTGATAAGTGAATATTCTGGTTGCTTGAGATTGGGTGTTGCGTGATTGGTGAATTAAAAGTGGCGCCAATTTTAAACTATTTTACTTTTTCCTATTTACTTTCTGTGATTATTTTTTACTGGTTGCTTGAATTCTGGATAACGGCGATTTTAAAATATTTGTAAATTCAAAACAAACTTCATGAGCTGATGACAGTACCTTTAGTCCAAACATAGGTTTCTTCATCTTTCCACACTAGTTCACATTTTTGGGAAGTTTCTTCGTATCAGTGGTTACTGTTGATGCATAATAGATACATGCCATCTTCTCTAATTTTCATCTTGAGTTTCAGAAGATATTGCAGGTATGGTCCATGTGGTTCTCATTTGATTTCCATTCTTTTTTTCTCAGCTGGGTTTGTTGAATCTAGGACTGGGAAGATGGTCTTGTGTCCATTTACCATTGCCACATAATCCAGGGATTGTGTTCCAGAGGCACATAATCCCATTTCTCTTGGTTTGTCTCTTGAGATGATTTGGAGTATTAAAGTGATACCCATCTCTATCTCCGTGTGAAGTTGTTCAATTGTCCCAATGGCCACACTGAACCCAGTGTTAAAATCTGCAAATCATATCTGTCACATCTTATTCTGCGTGGTTTCAAGGATGGCAGTGTGTTATAATGGAGAGACTCCAAGGCAATTTCAGTTATTTTTCTATAGCAGGGAAGGCAGACATCAGGTCACTTGTCTGAGTGCTACTTAATATCATGCAACCCAGTACTACCTACCTACCTGTCGTATGGTCAGGTGTTCAGCAACAAAACCGGCTCCCCCACCAGGCTTGCCTGGTGTGGAGGGTGGCTAGACACCCTTCAGGATGAAAAACAATACCTGTTAAAGGGGGATAGACCCTTTCATAGGGTCAATGGCCATCTAGCAAACTCGTGACGTGAAGTACGGAAAGGGCATCCCTTGCATCGAGGCTTGGTCTGTCCATTCACTGCAACAGAACTTCTCCCCGCCGTCTTCCGTCTTGGACCTCGCCATGCTTCTGGACCTGGGAGGGGATGTCGGGAGGGTGGGTCTGGATCTATACACCACCCCCCCACCCACCTAAAATCCAATCTCACACATGCTGTTTCTTTCTGAGGAGTATCAAACCCCACAACCATCATCATCCTATGGGATGGAGAGCCAGAAGAAGGGAGACCACATGACAGCATCTCAGTCATTTCCTCATGCACACTAATTCATCTAAACCAACTCCATAACAATCGCCAAGGTTCATCCAACCAAAAGGATCCATTGATGGTTTAGCTAAGGTCCCTAGAAATTTGATGAATGTTCTGGCATGAATGGTTCAGAATGATGCATAGTATTTTAAAACCATACTCAAAACTTAGCATTTGCCTGCTTCATAGCTGACTGGATGAACATCTCTCCACCACTTAGTCTTGACATTACAGATCTGCTTATTTAAAAAGCAGACAATATGGAAGCTTTTCCATATGTACCTTTACCTCGTGACACATTTGAGATGCAAGAAATAAAACAGCCCGAGAAAATGACAAATGAAAGTAATTTTACTAGATTCAAAATCAATTTTAAAAAATTGCTCCGCATTTTTTTTTGCAACTGCAGTTACCCGTCAAGCGGATAATCTTGTTGATTACAATTTCACTTTGGAGATCTTTCAATCTTCAAATTCACCACTGTTTTAAACTTGGATTTAGGAAATAGCCTCTTGGTAATTTTGACATTCCACTGGCAGTGTAGGACTAAAAAAATTGCATTTTAGATTTAATAAAAGCAAAAATACAGTACAAAACATTTTAAGATAAAAAGCAAAGCCTTTTTGGAGAATAAGAGAAAGGGAGCTATACAACTTTTTTAAAAAAAAATCTTATCAGCATAGAATTCTGTAAAAATATTGGTGTGGATAATACTAGCCTGCCACTCGTTCCATTGACTTTGCTTTGCATTTGTTCCTGTGCAAGTTAATACAGTACAAAAAAAAATGAACACCTAAATAGCTGCAATTTAATTTGCAGCAGTTCTCCTCAAGTCCTGTTTCTGCATTTTACTTCTCCTTCCCATTCTGGTACCCATTAATCGATCATAAAATGTAACAGTGAGTGGCCAATGGATTAACTTTAAATCAACTAGTCCAGGGCCGAGGAAGAACACTCAAACTCCGATACCAGCCAGTATTGTACTCGGTGTCTCTTTCCCTCCCCATTCAGGAATGCAGCTGAAATTGTTTCATCATAGCACCTTGGTGAGCTATCATGGACTGAGGCAGGTGTTCTGAAGGGGTTGGTGCTTCAATACTTTGATTGTATTATCATCCCATTATATTTTCTTTCAATCAATCAGCAAAGTTTGGGTCTTTCAGTTACTATTATTGAACCAAGGAGCAAGTTACTATCCCTACCTGCTGGTGCATTTTCTGCATTGGTTTAAGTTACTGTATATCAAAAAATGAGGTAAAACAAGTGCGAGAGGAAGATCAGTATGGTGAATTGTCCATTTTTCCCCACTCCTTTACCTCTCTAATCCTCCTCAACAAAGCAACCTTCCAGTCTGATTTTCCAGTTCCTTGCTGTATATACAACTCCAGTTAGCCAATGCACAGAAAAAGCACAAGATTGACCTAGAATATGTTAGTCAACATAGCTTACATAGTGGAACCCTCAGCCAATAGAAGAATGCACAATATAATGATTAAAGACACAAATGATGAAAATTGTTTAAAGCTGTTAAATGAGGGAGTAGAGCAGAAGAGAGACAATGACACCGAATGCTGTTTGCTTCATGCTTCCTTCAGACAAGCAGTACCTTTAAGCAGAGCCTCCACGGCTGTTTTCTGGATTTTTTAAAAAAATGCTGCACCATCCTGCCTTGTTGGGCATGAGGATGAGGTGTGGCCTCACAAAAGGCAAAATAAAAGAGTCAGGAGTTGAAATTCTAAACCTGCAGTGCTTGAGAATTATCAGCTACCCTTTCAAGAAGCTTTATGAACTCAAAATGAATTTGAACTCTAACTTCGCCGCTCAGCATAATGACATTTCCAAGCTAATTGTTCTGTCACCTACACTTCCAGAAAGCAACTGCATTTTAGACTTTGATTTACTACAAATCCACAGGGGGGGGGGGGAAGGAATAAAGAGCAATCAGAATTTGGCCCAACACGTCAAAATATCCTCACACTTCATAAATCCTCACTCATCACCAAACCATGGTGAGGTTGTTCCACTGGATAACTGAGTCAAGGTTTCTGGGAGATTGGGAAAAGGAGAGCATAGGCAAAGTAGGAGAAACTGGAGAGTCAATCCTCAAATTTCATGAGACCACACCTTGCGCTTCTGTTCTCTGCACATTGACATTAAGCCTCTTTTACACGTTGACTTTAAGCACTTTGCATCTCTTGGCCAATCCTGTAGCTCATGATCTTGTTCCAGTCGACTTTTGTCCGGGTTACTGGCAAACTCCTGCGCAAGGCTTTGAAGGTAGTATCAGACATGGCATTGTAATTCTCACAAATTGCAGTCTGAAACAAGATAGAACCGTTAAAACTCACTGGAATAATGAAGGTGGGAAAATATTTCAAAGTTAGGCGCAGGAAGAAAAAAAATAATTGAACGTTTCTGAGCAAATCCAAAATGTTGGCAAAATCCACTGCATTCGAATCTTCACATTACAATTTTCCAAAAGAAAATTCTACCTGTTCCTTCCTGAACTTGCTAACACTACCGAGCCTCCGATAGCTCAGTGGTTAGAGCACTGGTCTTATAAACTAGGGGTAGCGAGTTTGTTCCTCTGTAGGGCCTCATTTCTGTGAGTGGCGCTGGTCATAGTGGTAATTCTCTGTCTTCCTTACGGAAGACAAAGTTAAAGAATTTCATGTTTGTTACATTCTAAATGTAGCATAATGTGACAATAGTGGAAGCTTTATTTATTTTCGTGCTCCCAAAGACTTTCCATCACACTTTCATTTTCTTCCCAGTGAGATAAACTGATACCGCAAAATTTGAGCTCTAACTATACATTAGAACTTATAGCATTTCACGTTGATAACAGACCATCACAAGACACCAATTTTTATCTGCTGTTCTTCCACTGTAAACCTTTTACATTACATATCTGTGGTAAAGATCCCCCCCCCGCCCCCCACCATGTCACAAGTTAATTTTACCCTCTTCAGAATGCTGAGAAGTAGATATCATATTCACTAAATGGACCAATCATTTATCAGTTAGAGGCAGGCAAAATTTCTACAGAAGGACAATTATGAAGATTATTAAGTGCAGCACGATTGTACAATGCTGTTACGGCGCCAGTGACTGGGGTTAGAATACGATGCTGTCTGTAAGGCGTTTGTACGTCTGCGTGGGTTCCTTCTGGGTTCTCCAGTTTCCTCCCCATGTTCGAAATCACACCAGGGTTGTAGGTCAATTGGGTGGCCCAGGGTCGTGGGCCAAAAGGGCCCGTTACCATGCTAGATGCCTAAATTTTTAAAATATTAAATAAAATTTTGCAAGGTGGGTGCAGACAACATTCTGTTTTAAACAACCCACACAGAGGCCAGCTACATACCTGGTAACCACCCTCAGCTGCTTCAATCAGTTTCACAAATTCCTTTGCAGTTTGGGTCTCATTCTAAAAATGTGAAAAAAAAGTCAGGAGGCATTAAAATGTTTTGAACGGCTTGGCAACAAACATAAGTTCAGCAATAAATATTTGGGTAGTAGCAAGTACACAGAATTGACATCACACATCTACAAAGGGAATTACATGAATTCAGCTATTGATTCCAAGTTATTTTCTTCTCTACTGGGTTGACGAGGTGACTAGTGCACATCCTTCTTGGTCAGCACCCCGTGTTCAATCACACAGCACAGGGCTTCCCAGCCACAAATGGCATTGCATGGTGGCACATGAGCAAGCCCTGCCCGCAGAAAGGCTTCAGTAGCTGGTTGAGCCTTCTAGCACCAGCATTAAATGCTATCAAGAGAATTTGAATGTTCACAGAGGTTTCCGGCATTCGCAAATATCCAAACCACACAAGTCACTAAATAATTTTTTTGTTGTTGGCTGGGCTTAGCTGGCAGTATAACTACTGGGGAATTGCCAAAGGTTGATGCTCTAACTCTGCACTGTAGTGAGGAAGTCACAGGAGAACTGCTGAGAAGGTGAAGAGTTTCCACAAGGCAGTGATGGTGAATTTTCAAGTTATGATATTCAGCCATTTCAAGTCACACGAGGCAGCAGATGAATTAAAAGCTGGACACTACAACCAGAACATATGTGCAAAACCAGTAAATTCTTTACACTGTCCTGAGTGTGTGTGCAATAGGTAAATCAATTTAGCCTTACTGTGATTTGCAAGGATTCCTGGAGATCTTTGTGACTCATCAATTGTACATTACCATCTTCATAATAATGAACCTTGAAAGAAATGAAATGTTAAATATAGTTCGTTCTTTATAGACAAAAAACTCCTGGTAGCCAGAATTGAAGCAACCAGCAAAAAAAAGGAAAATAAATGTTAAATAACAAATAATAATAGGAAAAATGAAGTTTAAAATTCTAAGAGTCAATCCTCTTGGAAGTAACACATAAACCTTTGGTGATGATGGGAGCAAATATTCAGCCAGTGGAGGGCCTTGGTCGGTCTTTGCTCATAGCAGCTGTTTGAACAAAGTTGTGTGAAACAGCAATAGCGTCGCCCATGATGAAGACCTGGTTGATGAAGACCTCTCGCTGTTGGGGTGACTCTCTTAAGTGTCTCCTTAACCCTGCTTAGTAAGAGTTACCCCAGTGACAGGCTTTGTCTGTAAATTTTTGGTGGGGTAAGGTGGTTCAATTATCTATAATGTTACTGTTCATCTTTCTGGCAGCTTTGTGGAGGGGGAGGAAACTGCAGATGCACCAGAGGTTAAATGTTTTCAAAGAATGTGACTGAAAATAAAGTAAAATGCTTTAAAGTTTATGTATTCATGCAAGTGAAGTTTGTTCAGTTCAAGTACAGTCTAGTATTTTTGCCTTTCAAACTGTTTATTCTTTTTTTTTTTTTAAATTTTTTTTATTTTTCACACCATAAATCACATTAGCCATGATATACACTATTTCTTTTTCACACATATACAGTGACTTTTTCTCCCCCCCCCTTTCCTCCCAAACCACCCCCCCCACCCCCCCCTCTCATCCATTTTAGGTATACAATCTAGGTTGCATTAAGCCAGTCAGACAATGTTGTCATTCAACAAAATTACACCAGAAATTCTACTGAGTCCATTCTTTTCTTTCCTTCTCCTTCCATCAACTTAGGTAATGTTTGTCCCCGGTAGGTTTTCGCTATTGTATTTAATGTAAGGCTCCTATACTTGTTCGAATATTTCAATATTATTTCTTAACCAATATGTTATTTTTTCTAATGGAATACATTTATTCATTTAAATTTGGTAGTTTCTTCCTTTTAATTTGGTTATGTATTTCATTAATATTTAAAGACATATAGTTCAGCGTAGCCCTTTTATATTTTGTTTATCTTCTCTTTCCGTTTTTCCATCATTACCTTTCCTCCTTTTCCATTTCTGTTTTCTTATTTTCAACTCTTTATAAGACAACATTCCTACAACATCTAACATTTTCCTTATTCTCCTATTTCTATCTTATTTATCCCCAATCTCCCCTTCACCTCCTGAGTTGTCCTTTATCCCTTGTCGGACAACCACATCTCCCCTCTCCATTTGGATTTGCGAATCCACTCGCAAGCGTCAACTGATTTTGCAGTGACCGCTATTTCCCCCCACCCCGCCTCCCCCAGAAAAGATTTCACTTTTCATATGTCACAAAGGTCCCTCTTTTAATTCCCTCCTTATTCTCTCTATTCCATTACCTTCCCTTATTAATTCTTGTCTATACTATCTATATTTTCCTCTAAGTACAGATACATTCATGTATGCTCATTGTCTCTATTCACTCTTATACCTCTTTACCTGCATACATATCAATCGTGATCATTTTTACTCTCATTACCCGTCTTCATCCCTCAGTCTATTTTTGTCTTTACCCACATACATATCAGTCGTGATCATTTTAACTCTCATTACCCGTCTTCCTCCCTCAGTCTATTTTTGTAATTGTTCTGCAAATTTTCGTGCTTCTTCTGGATCCGAGAATAGTCTGTTTTGTTGTCCTGGAATAAATATTTTCAATACCGCTGGATGCTTTAGTATAAATTTATACCCTTTCTTCCATAAAATCGCCTTTGCTGTATTGAACTCTTTTCTCTTCTTTAGGAGTTCAAAACTTATATCTGGATAAATGAAGATTTTTTGCCCTTTATACTCCAGTGGTTTGTTGCCCTCTCTTACTTTTTCCATTGTCTTCTCCAGTACCTTTTCTCTTGTAGTATATCTTAGGAATTTTACTACAATAGATCTTGGTTTTTGTTGTGGTTGTGGTTTAGAGGCCAATACTCTATGTGCCCTTTCTATTTCCATTTCATGCTGTAGTTCTGGACATCCTAGGGTCTTAGGGATCCACTCTTTTATAAACTCCCTCATATTCTTGCCTTCTTCATCTTCCTTAAGGCCCACTATCTTTATGTTATTTCTTCTGTTATGGTTTTCCATTGTATCTATTTTTTGAGCTAGTAGTTCTTGTGTCTCTTTAGTTTTTTTATTAGATTTCTCCAATTTCTTTTTTAAGTCTTCTACCTCCATTTCTGCTGCTACTGCCCGCTCTTCCATCTTGTCCATTTTTTTTCCCATTTCTGTTAAGGTCATCTCCATTTTAATTATTTTCTCTTCTGTGTTGTTTATTCTTTTTCTTAAATCCTTAAATTCCTGTGTTTGCCATTCTTTAAATGACTCCATGTATCCTTTAATAAGAGCAAGTATATCCTTTACCTTGCCTATCTTTTCTTCTTCTATTTCACCATACTCTTCCTCTTCTTCTTCCTCTGGGTTGGCCATCTGTTGTTTCTTTGGTGCCCTTTCCACCTCTTCTTTCTTGTTTCTATTGTCTTCTGTGGTCTCTTCTTGCTGCAGGTGTTCTGCAGCTGTCGTTGCCGGCTGTGGAGATCGACTCCCCAGCTGGTCCCCCCTCCCGTCGGTGTGTTTTTTTTCATTCGCATCGCGCATGCGCGAAACTTCGCGCATGCGCGGTTGCGCACTTTTGCCCGGCTCTGCGAGCCATTTTTGTAGTCCATTATTTACCGACCTGAGGGAGCGGGTTTCTCTCTCCGCAGCGGGCCTCTTCGGACAGGTAAGGCCTTCACCTTTTTCCTCCTTTGTCTTCTCTTCCTCTCTTCTTACCGTTGCTTTCGACTTTTCTTTTTTTGTCGCCATCTTCTTTCCACCTTTATACTCACTTTTCTGTAACTTTTATTTCTGTGCCTTTGTGTTTTCTCTTGTTTTTCCCGACTTTTCTGGAGAGGGCTGGAGTTCACCGTCCGGCCACTACTCCATCACGTGACTCCCCCCAAACTGTTTATTCTTAATGTTTATTAGTTAGGCATTGTAAGAGTGAGTCTTGAACAACTGGAAAATACACTTATCCAGCATCTACCAATTCCCATAGGAGCCAGATACCAGGAGTTTAATGTAAATAAATTTATACAATAACAGTAATAACAAGAGAGGAACACATACCTGAATCTTCAGAACTCCAGTGAGGTGAGCTGATGGTGGCGTAATGGTGAATTTCCACTCTGATCGCCAACGTCCATTCCTTTAAAAAGTCGATCATGAAAGTCCATCATTTAGTAACTAAAAGTATTCTTGGTATCAACTCTCTCACGAATGCATCATTCTACCAGTATTTGACCTGATGTTTCATTTGTAAAGAAGCTTCTACAGGCCATCCATACACAACTTAACCCTGCTCTAATAGTAAAAACACAACGCTGGAGAAACTCAGCAGGTCAAGCAGTGCACTTTATAGAACAAAGATAAGGAGAAACCATTTTTGGACACCTGCCCACATTTTGTTCAATCTTGTGATTTGCGATATAAAGTACATTATTTGCCCTGCTGAGATTCTCCTACAGTTTTTTTTTTAAACTTCAATCACAGTGTCTGGAGACTTGTCTGCAGAGGTAGGTAAGTTATTCCCATTGGTTGGAGAGAGTAGAACTTGGGAACAAAGCCTCAAGATCTAGGGTAGTAGATTTAGGACAGAGACGAGGAGGAACTGCTTTCACCAGAGGATGGAGAATCCGTGGAATTTGCTGCCCATTGAGGCAATGGAGGCTTCCTCGGTAAATATATTTCAGATCAGGTTGGATTTTTTGCGAAGTGTGGGAATTAAGGGATATGAGGAAAAGGCAGTTAGGTGGAGATGAACCATGATCTCATTGAATGGTGTAGTAGGCTCAATGGGTGTTTTGCTCACACTTTAATAGTCACAGGATAAGCACATACTGTCCAGCAGTCAGAGAAAAGTGATTAGGAACAAGAGATCTGACTGATCTCCATTTTGACTCAAAGTATAAATAACATTACTGGATTTGTGATAGGGCAAGTTGGCCATGAAGCAAATGTTCAATACTTGACCTTATTTCACGAAGCAACAATAAAGAAAAAAGATCATGAGGAATAGTTGATATCTGAATGCCCGCTCAATTGATATGTGACAACTAATGGGCTGAAAATGAGTTAAAAGCACTAGAGAATGGAACTTTATTCACCATTTTAAAGAAAAACACTTACCAAAAGTTATTTGGTTGAAACTGATGGCTTTCAATGCAAGCTATAATCGTTTGCTGGCCATTAATTATCTTACCATATACCTACAAAACAAAAAAAAGACTATCAAGCTTCTATTTCAAAAGCAACCGTCTTTTAGTCTGTTTCTGTATTACTACGTGTTTTGTGCAATTAATTAGCTGTGATTTGTCTGGTTAAGCAACCTGTAGTTTATGTCCTAATTTATCATTGCTAAAAATACATGCAGTGGTAGAGGAGAAGATATTTTTCCAGAAATGCATATCAGCATCTGTAGGGAAGAGAAACTGCTATTTTAGGGATGTGTCCATCATAAAAACTGATCCTACTTGCAAATACTTATCTCACCAGCATATGATACCCCTATGTATTTATTTGCAGTTTGCTATTATTGTGATCGATGAGGAATGTATTACACTAAAAGTCCAATAATCTGGATGCCAGAACTCCGAACTACCCGAGAATCCAGTCTTCTTGAAAACTCTCAACTTTTGTGTGCATGCATGCATGCACGCATAAGTGCCACAACGGCAATAAGCGACTGCGCAAAAGTCGTGAAAATGTAAGAAAAAGTATTAACTTTTTGTACTTTGTATTTGATATGAAAAACTGTCTTTTTAATAAACTATCAAAATTTACCTGTTTATTCTCCTTAAATTTGAATTTTAAAAGTATAGCCGAGAATCCTGGAAATCCAGACTGACCCAATCCCCGAGCAGTCCGTATTTTAGGGCTTTTACTATATGAAGATCAGAGGTTTCTAGATATATATGCCCTCTCTTTCACTACACAGGAGTAAAAGTTAAGGTTGCGAAAGGGAAATGAAGTTCGTTTAGGAAGAAGATGTTAATTTATTATTTACTGGCTGGGAATTATCTGCATTGTATGCAAATACACCCAAATCAGAATCAGTGTTAGGTATCAACAGATGTTCAGACAACACAATGATACCAGCGTCAGTGTACTGGGCTTTGACCAATCCCTCCTCTAATATAGCATTAACTGGCAATCACAAACTCTGTGGTTGGAAAGAAAAACAGTGGTTGGCACCAATAAAAATTTTGCTACATATATTACATTGTATTTTAAAAAAAAAACTTACAGTGCAAATGCCGACGGGATAGTGGTTTTTCATGTAAGCTCGCACTGCATGGTCAAAGGCACTCCGCCATGGTTCTATTGAAGCTTCACCCACCATAGGCTGGATATCACTGCTTTCCTTCCTCACGTGATCAAATTTGAAGGAGACTTGATTCTTTGGGTCAGCAAATCTTCCATTACCCAGATGGCCATGCTGAGTTATCAGGACCTATGAAAAAAATCCTACACTTTACAACTCAGAAGGAACAATGGAGACATTTGTATTTTATATGCACAATTTTTTAATAAAATTCCTTTGTAAATTCATACCTTTGCAATCAGTATGGACCTTTTGGAGTCTGTTAAGCCAGTGTTCACTGAGCGAAGTAACCACAGAAGCGGTTTTTGGTGAGTAAGGGACAAGCGAGAGAAGAGCTTGTTGGTATCCGGCCCGGTTGAGGGTTGGTTGATGCCGGAAAAGCAAATTTTCCAGTTGTTTGTGAGTGCGTGATTGACGAATGACCACTTTGGCAGGGGGGGGAGTGGGCACAAATTTTTTTATTTTGTTTTTTTTTAAAATCTATTTATTTTCCAATAATTTTTTTTTGTCAGTTTCTTGAAGCTGCCAGTTGCTTGAACTTGATTACAGATTTTGCTGCATTTCAGTTTTTGTATTTCTTTCAGGTCCTTTTTTTGCAAGCAGGTATATGACATAAATGGAAACCCATCACAATAATTTATTTAAAGATGTATCAAATCCCGCTACCAAACTTTTATCTTCTTTACAGATCTTGTTTATACAGTAGATCCAAGGAGTGCAAACATTCTCCAAGTGCAATCCAACCACTCAGTCTGATTCAAGAATGAACTTTAACTGGCTAGAACTGAATAGTTTACTATATCTGTTTGTCAGTGTTGGCCACCATCAGCTATTTTGACTCAACTTCCTTCTATTTTGCCACCTGTAAGGACTTCTTTCCATTCTCTGAAACATTTGCTTTGACGATGAGATATTCTATCGAATTCTTCTGAAAGGTCTTTCTTCCTGAACAGTGACTTTCCCTACACCAGAATGGGCAGAGCCCTTGACTGCTTTTCAGCTATTTGTTGCTTTTCTACCCTCTCCTCCTGGAACAGAGCAAGAGCAGAGTTTCACAAGATTCCATCAGGCACATATTCCCCTCCTTGATCAGCATTTATCGTGATTTCTCCTTTTGTGACTCGTTAGTCCACTCTTCTGTCCCCAACTCCCATCTTATGGCAAGAGCGCTGAGTCCCTCCATCATCCTGTGTGAAAATCTTCATCTTTCGACACTTTCCCGTGCTACTGCACGAAATGAAACCTGGATCACTGCATCCCCTCCCATGCAGGGACCCAAATAGTTCTTTCGGGTGAAGCAGCTTTTCCAATCAAGTGTATTGTGTACAATGCTTACAATCAGGCCTCTTCTACGTTGCTTTGTGGAACACCCAAGTTAAGTCTGCAGGAGTAACTGTGAGATTCTGGTTGTCTGCCACTTTAATACACCTTCCCCTCTCCAACCTTTCTACCTGTGGCCTCCTGTGCCATTTCAACAAGACCAAACACATGCTTGAAAAACACCATCTCATCTTCTGTCTTGGCACATTACGATGTTCAGGAATTCCGTCAAATTCTCCAAGTCTTGGTAGCTCACGCTATCATTCTGCCTGTATCAGAATTAACCATTTCTGTTTGACATTGTGTTGGTTGTTCACTTTATTCTTCTTGTAATGTCTGGCCTGCTGGGCTTGTCCCAGAACAATTTTTAGACAAAACATCTTAATATTTTGGTAACTGTTCCCATTGAACCACCCGGATTCACACACTTCCCTTTGTTCCACATATGCCTTCCCCACTATCTCTTAAACAGAAAACTAACTTGTTCTTCTCTTACCCAGTCTGACAAAGGATCTTAGTTTCTTGTTACAGAGATGCTGCTAAACCTACCAAGTACTTCCAGCAGTTTCTGTTTTTGATGTGAAAACACAGAGCTGCCATTTTCAGACACAATACTTAATTGAAATTGCTATACTGCCTACACATTCCATTCCTGATGCTCCCTTTGATTCGGGGCACAATTTCACTATCCCCAGCTGTCTGACA
Source organism: Narcine bancroftii (assembly GCF_036971445.1). Lineage (NCBI taxonomy): Eukaryota > Metazoa > Chordata > Chondrichthyes > Torpediniformes > Narcinidae > Narcine > Narcine bancroftii. Next base: position 245,261,644 of record NC_091473.1, read on the forward strand.
CTAATTCACAATTACATTTACAATCCTCCCTCACCTCCCACAGTTACCAATTTAAATGTTTACCTGATCCTCGTAGCCTTCTATTTTCACTGGAGTGAACTGGTCCATATTATACTGGGCAAAGGCACTGTGAGAAGAAAATGGACTTCAGTGTATCCAGTACAATTTTTAGCTGCTTTTCATCACTGCTTTGTACATAACTATCTTGGACTAAGCAGAGTGCTTGTCAACATTCTCCAAGATCAAACATATTTCTGAATATAAATGCAGAATATTCACAGTGACTGAGCACTTTTAGAACTATAGAGAGAGAAAACAAGAAAATGGACACTGTAGCTCACTAAGTCTGCTCTATCAGCCACCCATTTACATGAATATACATTTATCTTATTCTCCTGACATTTTATCAACTCCCATCCAGATTCTTCCACTCACAATTTACCATAACCAATGAACCTACGGACACATTTTTGGGATGTTGGAGGAAACCAAAGCACCCAGGGGGAAGTAAAAACACCCAGGGGACAACTGCGCTGTTATCGGGAGTACATACAAATCCTCCACAGACAGCTCAGAGGTCAGGATTGAACCTGGGTCTCTGGAACTGTGAGGCAGAAGCTCTGTTAGCTATGCATTGTGCTGAAGAACTGTTGAGTTTAATATTCCTCTAAGGTCAGAAAAGCCAGTGATTACTGAAAAGCAAAATGGAGGTTGGGGGTGAGGGTCGGGGCTTAGATACAAAATCATGGTTAATATCACACAGTATGTCCATCATCAATATAGAATTTGTTGGAATATCAAATGGGGATCATTTCAAAGACTGCTCTGATAAAAGTTGATGCATCAAGTGTGTTTTTATTAAATGAAGACAAACAGCCACTTTAAACCATCCCTTCCCACAATAATTTTTTTTTCACATCTTCAGGCATAAATCTGTTTTTTTGTTGTAAAGCAAACAGGCATCGGAATCAGTGTGCAGGCTTTCGTGAAGTGGTAATAATAGAGAAATTGTACGGTCAACAAATTTAAGTGCAGTTTTGTTAATAACAATTCAAGTTTATTTGTCATCCAATTGTACAAGTCGATGAAACAGCGTTCTCTGGTCCTCACACATACAGACCTAACACACATACAAACGATACACGTGCACAGTATTAAAATAAAAAGAAATTATTGCTAAATAAATAGTTCAGTTATGGAGGGTTTGCATGAGCATTTCATCAGTAGTTCAGCATTCTCAGTGCCCGTGGGAAGAAACTGTTTCTCAGCCTGATTTTTACATATTGCCTTTAAACATCCTCCTCCTTGCCTTAAACACAAATTCTCTCGTGATTGACACTGTTGCCCTGCCTCTCATGAATTTAAACACCTCGAGCTTGTCGCCTCCTCAGCCTCCTATGCTTCAGAGAAAACAATTCAAGTTTATCCATTCTCTCCCCAGGACTCATGCCCTCTCAAATAGGCAACATTCTGGTAAACCTCTTCTGTACCCTATCCAAAGCCTCTACATCCTTCCTGTAATGGAGTTTTGAGAAGTATTCTGTTTTTCAATCGTTTACAACAAAGGGAATGATGTCATATTTTTTCCCAGAATATATTTCATTGCCATTCACTTTAGCCTCTCTCTGAAGTCTCCCTGCACCTTTTCACAAAACTAACATCCAACAATACATCAGTTACCTAAATATATTACAAGTGAACCTCTCATCCAAATCGTGGATACCAATTGCGAACTCCTGCAGCACCACAAATCCAAAATTACCTCTTTTATTCCTGCATTAGCTTCTGATGGTTAATTAATCAAAAACTTTCTCTCTCTCTAATAAATATCATGTTCACTCTTCTGATGGATAATTTTAATTTCCTCTTAGAGGTTTTTAAAATTAAATTGGTCCAACAGAATACAACAGGGAATACATTTCCACTTGAGGAAATACAAAACTTGGTCAAATTAGAATAGTCATGGAGTAAATCAAAATATAAATTCAGGATAATCTATGTTCCCCCAGAGGTTTAGTGTGTTTCTGCAAGGTGCTGTCAGACAAATAAATTAAACGTTTTTCTGGAGAGACTACGTAAAAGGGGAGGGGTGGGGAGAGAAATAAAATTATGGTAATAGGTCAAGGTGAAGTGAGGTGAAAGGAGATGTGTAAATTCATATCACCATCATGAAGTTTTATTCTTTTATTTATTCATTTATGTGTCTTGGAGATTTAACATGGTAGTGAATGGTTTAGCCTGGTCTTTAGACCCATCTGATCAGAGGGTATTCAAGAACCTCCCCCTCTCATTCTGATCTTACAATTTGCTCAGACCTTGATGAAGGACTCAAATGTGAAATGTTGGCTATGTATCTTTATTTTTGCTATATAAAGTACGCTGTTTGACCTGTGGAGTTTCTCCAGCATTTACCTCCTCCTCCTCTCGTTAGCGGTTTTATTGTTCCCCATCAACACAGAAGAGCGGTGATCTGATTAATCCATTGGTTGGACAATCAAAGAGCTCTCTATCCACTGGATCCCTTTTTTTAAGTTTAGCACCACTTGTAAATTTTTTTACAATCGTACAGGGTGTTGGTAAAGCACGTCAGGAATATTCCATGGAGTTTCAATCCCCGAAGGATGTCCAAAAGAGATTCAGCAGGCTAATGCCTGCAAATGATATGACTGTCCTACTGAGAGAGGCCAAACTGGGTTGATCTTTATTCTTTGAGTTGAGAAGAATGGGGGTGACCTTACTGAAATATGCAAGATCCTGACAGGGCATGTTTAGGGTAGATGCTGAGGCATTTTCCATTCATGGGAGAATCTGGAACAAAAGGATATAATAGTTTCAAGATAAAGGGCCAGTTCTTTTAAAATCAAGGCACATAAAATTTATCCTCATGGAGGGTAGTGAATCTCTGAAATTCTCTATCCTAGAGAGATGTGGAGGACAGATCATCAGAAATAGTCTAAAATAGTTGAAAATTGTTTCGTAAAGACTGGGGAAATCAAGGGCTATAGAGATCTGGCACTGAGGAGTTGAAATCAGGGTAGAACGGCCACCAACACGTTGAATGGTGCAACAACGAAGCTTAAGTGGTTAGATAACATGCTCCTGGATCCATTTCCCTATGTTCATTTGTGTTCACACGCAGCTTTTAACTCATTCTTTCCAGGTATTGGCCCTAACATGAACTTCTGCAACTAAAGTTGATCTCCTGCCTTGATCGACTCAGGGACATGCCAGGCCTTGATCGACTCAGGGACATGCCAGGCCTTGATCGACTCAGGGACATGCCAGGCCTTGATCGACTCAGGGACATGCCAGGCCTTGATCGACTCAGGGACATGCCAGGCCTTGATCGACTCAGGGACATGCCAGGCCTTGATCGACTCAGGGACATGCCAGGCCTTGATCGACTCAGGGACATGCCAGGCCTTGATCGACTCAGGGACATGCCAGGCCTTGATCGACTCAGGGACATGCCAGGCCTTGATCGACTCAGGGACATGCCAGGCCTTGATCGACTCAGGGACATGCCAGGCCTTGATCGACTCAGGGACATGCCAGGCCTTGATCGACTCAGGGACATGCCAGGCCTTGATCGACTCAGGGACATGCCAGGCCTTGATCGACTCAGGGACATGCCAGGCCTTGATCGACTCAGGGACATGCCAGGCCTTGATCGACTCAGGGACATGCCAGGCCTTGATCGACTCAGGGACATGCCAGGCCTTGATCGACTCAGGGACATGCCAGGCCTTGATCGACTCAGGGACATGCCAGGCCTTGATCGACTCAGGGACATGCCAGGCCTTGATCGACTCAGGGACATGCCAGGCCTTGATCGACTCAGGGACATGCCAGGCCTTGATCGACTCAGGGACATGCCAGGCCTTGATCGACTCAGGGACATGCCAGGCCTTGATCGACTCAGGGACATGCCAGGCCTTGATCGACTCAGGGACATGCCAGGCCTTGATCGACTCAGGGACATGCCAGGCCTTGATCGACTCAGGGACATGCCAGGCCTTGATCGACTCAGGGACATGCCAGGCCTTGATCGACTCAGGGACATGCCAGGCCTTGATCGACTCAGGGACATGCCAGGCCTTGATCGACTCAGGGACATGCCAGGCCTTGATCGACTCAGGGACATGCCAGGCCTTGATCGACTCAGGGACATGCCAGGCCTTGATCGACTCAGGGACATGCCAGGCCTTGAGGTTATAGATTGAGCTGCTGTTGTTCATGATAATGGATTCCCTCTTTTGAGCAGCTAGATATTTTTTATCCCATGTAGCATGGTTGCAATGCACATGGCATTGACGGTGGTTGCTAGACCACTTCAAAAGGTCTTTGAGGGTCAATCACCTGTCTGGAATCATAAGTAGGTCAGATCAGGTAAGTGTGGACGTTACAGCACTCCGAGAGTTAAATCACAAAGCAGTTCCATGAGAAAATGTTCCAGACACAGCTAAAGGTGATAAGAGTTATCAACATGGCATTGAGCGTGTGCGGTCATCAGGAACAACAACTGTGAACATAGAATGTGAAAAAGATCATTGTAATAACTTACAAGAACTGACACAGTAACAAGACTAATTAGTATGTGCCACCATTATTATTGGTTATTCATGCCTTTTTATCATGCTTCATGACTTTTCTATGCTAAACATATACAGTTCCTATTCAAGAACAGTACCTGTATGCATAAAGCTAACTATCTGCATGGAATTCTTTAGTTCAGTGACAGGGGCTGTGCTGCTCTCTTAAAAGAATGAAGTAGGATTGGGAATGAGTGATACTTGTAGAATCTTGTCGCCCAGCACCATCCACAGTGTGGATGTCAATGTATTTCCTTGGAGAACAATAATGGATGATTAAACCATTCTATTGCCCTTCTTGACATCTGACATATTTATATTGAGCATTTTTTTTTAGATGGACAGCATGGTACACAATCCTTTATCCGGAACCCAAGGGGGACAATGTGTTCTGAATTTCAGAAAGCCAGATTTAAGACCACCCGAATTGTGCTGTCGTCTCCCCACCCCATCGCCCGCCCGACTCGCGCTGCCGGTCTCTCGCCCGCCCGACTCGCGCTGCCGGTCTCTCGCCCGCCCGACTCGCGCTGCCGGTCTCTCGCCCGCCCGACTCGCGCTGCCGGTCTCTCGCCCGCCCGACTCGCGCTGCCGGTCTCTCGCCCGCCCGACTCGCGCTGCCGGTCTCTCGCCCGCCCGACTCGCGCTGCCGGTCTCTCGCCCGCCCGACTCGCGCTGCCGGTCTCTCGCCCGCCCGACTCGCGCTGCCGGTCTCTCGCCCGCCCGACTCGCGCTGCCGGTCTCTCGCCCGCCCGACTCGCGCTGCCGGTCTCTCGCCCGCCCGACTCGCGCTGCCGGTCTCTCGCCCGCCCGACTCGCGCTGCCGGTCTCTCGCCCGCCCGACTCGCGCTGCCGGTCTCTCGCCCGCCCGACTCGCGCTGCCGGTCTCTCGCCCGCCCGACTCGCGCTGCCGGTCTCTCGCCCGCCCGACTCGCGCTGCCGGTCTCTCGCCCGCCCGACTCGCGCTGCCGGTCTCTCGCCCGCCCGACTCGCGCTGCCGGTCTCTCGCCCGCCCGACTCGCGCTGCCGGTCTCTCGCCCGCCCGACTCGCGCTGCCGGTCTCTCGCCCGCCCGACTCGCGCTGCCGGTCTCTCGCCCGCCCGACTCGCGCTGCCGGTCTCTCGCCCGCCCGACTCGCGCTGCCGGTCTCTCGCCCGCCCGACTCGCGCTGCCGGTCTCTCGCCCGCCCGACTCGCGCTGCCGGTCTCTCGCCCGCCCGACTCGCGCTGCCGGTCTCTCGCCCGCCCGACTCGCGCTGCCGGTCTCTCGCCCGCCCGACTCGCGCTGCCGGTCTCTCGCCCGCCCGACTCGCTCTCGCCCGCCCGACTCGCGCTGCCGGTCTCTCGCCCGCCCGACTCGCGCTGCCGGTCTCGGTCTCTTGCCCGCCCGGCTCACGCTGCTGTCTCTTTCCCCACTTGCTGGATTTTGGAGCTTTCCGGATAAAGGATTGTGTAACTGGCCCTTTAGGCTCACAAGCCCATGCTGCCCAATTATCCTACAACCCCGCCCAGTATGTTTTTTTATTTTTGTTTGTTTTTTTTTTAAAGTAGCCAAATTTATGGTTAAATCAATGCAGGAAATGAAACATAGATATATGGAGGAGGCAACACCCAAGAGAGAAGGAATATTCATATTATTCGAGTAGGCACAAAACATACTCAAGGATTGATATGTTTTTGTTGTCAGCCTATATTACCAGCCCCCCCACATCTCCATCGGGCACACAAAACTCAAAACGGTCAACCAGTTTACCTATCTCGGCTGCACCATTTCATCAGATGCAAGGATCGACAATGAGATAGACAACAGACTCGCCAAGGCAAATAGCGCCTTTGGAAGACTACACAAAAGAGTCTGGAAAAACAACCAACTGAAAAACCTCACAAAGATAAGCGTATACAGAGCCGTTGTCATACCCACACTCCTGTTCGGCTCCGAATCATGGGTCCTCTACCGGCACCACCTACGGCTCCTAGAACGCTTCCACCAGCGTTGTCTCCGCTCCATCCTCAACATCCATTGGAGCGCTTACATCCCTAACGTCGAAGTACTCGAGATGGCAGAGGTCGACAGCATCGAGTCCACGCTGCTGAAGATCCAGCTGCGCTGGATGCGTCACGTCTCCAGAATGGAGGACCATCGCCTTCCCAAGATCGTGTTATATGGCGAGCTCTCCACTGGCCACCGTGACAGAGATGCACCAAAGAAAAGGTACAAGGACTGCCTAAAGAAATCTCTTGGTGCCTGCCACATTGACCACCGCCAGTGGGCTGATATCGCCTCAAACCGTGCATCTTGGCGCCTCACAGTTTGGCGGGCAGCAACCTCCTTTGAAGAAGACCGCAGAGCCTACCTCACTGACAAAAGGCAAAGGAGGAAAAACCCAACACCCAACCCCAACCCACCAATTTTCCCCTGCAACCGCTGCAATCGTGTCTGCCTGTCCCGCATCGGACTTGTCAGCCACAAACGAGCCTGCAGCTGACGTGGACTTTTTACCCCCTCCATAAATCTTCGTCCGCGAAGCCAAGCCAAAGAAGAAAAAAGAAATATTCAAGGGAGAGTTAGGAAAACTGAGTATAAAGCTAGACTACTATCTGATCATTCACCCCTGTTATTAGCAATAGAACTGGAGGACATCCCACCAAGAAGCATTTCCTGCACAAATGCTATATGTATTTTTTCCTTCAATAAATTTAATAGCCTCTTCCTTTTAATTTGGTTATGTATTCCATTAATATTTAGTCATAGAGTTCAAACATGGCCATCTTGTATCTTGCATACACCTCTGTCCACTTCTTTGCCACCTCCATCCCCCTTTTCCCCATTTTCATCTCTTAGTTCCCTTACTAAACTCAATGTCTGACAACACATTTAAAACACAAAATACCCCAACAGTTCCCACACCCGCCCAGTATGTTTTGATGGGTGGTAGGAAACCAGAGCACTCGGAGGAAACCCATGTAGATATGGGGAGAAAATACAAACTCCTTTCAGACAGTGCAAGATTTGATTCTGGGTTCCTGGTGTTGTAACGGAGTTGCGCTGCCCTAATGTGCACCGTTTTCCCATGGTATTGCTTACACATTTTTAGTTGAAACTCTTCATTCCATTATGTCCAAGGCTGACACAGTTCAGGAGATGAGCTCATTCCAAATCTGGCATACTTTCCTGGTCATATTTTCTAGTTTGAAAAGACAGATTAGATCAAAGTCTATTGTTCACAATAATTTTCACCTGTTTTTGTCTGAAGTCAGGAGCATCTCCAAAAAAGGTTTTGATTCGCAAGGTGAGAGATGCTGCATTTCATTCTGACATCACGATGCTTTGCAGGGCCACACGGTAGTGGGTGTGCTACAGCAATACCATGTAAAAACAATTCGTGCACAGGAGGCTTTCCCTCCTCAGAATCAGAGTGGAAGCAAGTTGTTCATTCCAAAAACAATGCCTACAAAAGAAATCCTGACTACCAAATTGTAATGTAGAAATTCAATTGGAAGGGTGTTTGAGTGCAGAATAAAAATCATTAAATAGAAATGCAAAGTTCAATTTTCATCATTAATTCTACAAAACTAATGAACTTCACATCATAAAATTGAAACACAGGGACAGCAGTAATACGAGAGGTTTGGCGATGTAGGTGCATAATTTGTGTTATTAAACCACTAAAAATTATAGTTGTGGTAGTTCATAAGAACACAAGAAATTGGAAGCAAAACACAGAAGTCTGCAGACGCCATGTTTGAAGTAAAAACACCATGCTGGAGAAACTCAGTAGGCCAAACAGTGTAGTTTATAGAGCCACATTATGTAACCAACATTATGGTTATTACAGAACGGTAGAAGCCAATTCCGGCCATTTAAACTCGTGTTGCCCAATTACATCCAAATGAACTTAAATCCCACATTTTGGAGGATGGGAGAAAACTGGGCATCTGGGGAAAACCCATGGAGAGAATCTAAAAACACCCTCCAGAGAGCACCAAATACAAACCCAGGTCACGGACGGTGTAATAGCATCTCGCTGTTATGCAAAAGGTGCTGTCCAAAACCTTCATAAAAACTCCAAAATGCCACAGATGAAACTGGAGTATGTGAAGCAGCCGAGGCCGTGGAATGCTGGAGGAGAATTCACGAACACTCGGTGACTCAGAACCGACTCTTTTGCTTCTTTTACTGTAAGGGGCATTGGGCAACACTAATGGCAACTTTTTGCCTTTCAGCTGGCAGAAGGAAATTTCATACATTACATGTTCTGTACTGACAATAAAGGAATCTCAAACCTTTCATTAAAAACTCCAAAATACCAACTTACTTTACAGTTGCTTCCTTGAGAAGACCGTCATTACTCATTAGAACTCGGACATCTGGAAAGTGAAAACATTTTAAAATCAGAACTCGTTCAACCAAGCTAATTTATCTGAACATATTTATTGATGAATGTAAAAATTATGAATAAACTAAGAATACAGTTAAATGTTGATTCAAAATTGTTTAATTTATATTGGTATGTGCCAAGGATGTCTGGAACAAATTCTGATGACACCTGGGGAAATAAACCTCCTGGAATGGTGCAGGAAAAATCCAAATAGCTTATTTATAAATGTTTTCAATCTCTATCATTCTTATACATTCCTACCAAAATAACTCAGAGTGGGCTAAAGTAAGAATCTGCTAACTTAGTATTACTTACCTCAGAGTAAGAGTGCGTAATTACAGCAGATAGACTATTAAAAAAATCTATCAAGTTTATGATCATCTGATTGTACATGCGCAATCTGGCGAAATAAGTCTCTACAGACGATGGTGTACACACAAAAGCACAATATATAATGATCACACACAAATACACACACACTATATAAATATATATATATATGTATATAAATAAAATAAATGTGAGTGTGTATAATACACACACACAAATAAATATTTGAGATGATTTACACAGAGGTACTGTTCATCAGTTTCCCAGCCTGTGGGAAGTATACCCCAACCTGGCAGTCCTGATTCTGATGCTCTTGAACCTTTTGTGTTGATACTGGTTTAAAGATACTGTGCGTTGTAATTCCTTGAACCCTATTTGGACCACACTACCAGTAAATGTAGTTCATAATGGAAAGGGAGACGGTTTTACAAATCCTCTGGATAGACTTTCAGTCTGAAGCTTTGCAGCTGCCGTACCACACAATGATGCAGCCAGACATGGCACTCTCAACTGTGCTCCTCTAAAAGGTTGTCAAGATGAGGGTTGGTAGCCTTGCTCTTCTTAAGAATTGTAGGTGACGCTGTGCCTTCCTGACCAGGAGGTGTTTTTGTGAATCCAGGATAGGTCATCCTATCAGTAAATCTGCCCATTATCTTAATGGTAATTAGATCACCATTGCTCAAAAAAAATGTACACGTTGCCAACAAAGAAAGAAAATAATAACCAAGTGAAATTCATACATATTAACAAAAGCACCTGTGAATTGTGTCCTGTGAAATATCCCCTCCAGGCAGAAGGACAGAATCCCTCTGGTCTTCACTTTCCACCCCAATGGGTTCTGCATTGGACACATTATCCTCCAACACCTCTATACCTTCAGTGCAATCCGTCCAATAGCCACATCTTTCCTTCTCAACCCTGTGAGGTCTCTCCAAGATTCCCCAGTCTGCTCTTCCCTCCACACCCACCCTTCCACCCCCTTAAGCAGCTCCTGCTGTCATCGCAGAAAGTGCAAAACTTGTCCCTAGACAGCTCCCCTCACTTCTATCCAGGAGAGGCAGAGCGTGACATGCACATCAATCAAGCAAATCTACTGCATTCAATCTACTTGTCGTGGCCTTCTTTGCATCAGCAAATGCAGACTGGGTGGCTACTTTGCCGAACACGTGGGCTTTGTGAGTCTAAACTTGAGCTTCCTTTCACCAACGATTTTAACTCCCCCAACCATTCCCATAACAATACATCGGCCCTTGGCTTCAGCATTGTCAGGATGGGGTCAAATGTAAACTCGACGAACAACGCATCATTTTCCTGCTAGATAGCCTTAATCCTGATAGCATGAACAATGATTTTTCCAACTTTATGCAACTCCCACCTGGTTCCACCGCTTCCATCTCTTCTTTTACCAACTCATTTTTTCTTTAACTTTTATTTCCATCAACGGCTTGCTATATCTACATCTCTCTTGCTCCCTCGTATATATATATATATATATATATATATATATATATATATAAAAAAATCAGCTCCTTTTCTCTTTCGTCTTGGTAAAGGAACCAGATCTGAAATGCTGACTGACATTTCTAACCACAGTACCTGCCTGAGACTCTTCAGCAATTCTTTGTTTTTTCCTAATGGACATGATGCAGAGCAATTTAATAATCTGCCAGAACCGTCTGTCCTGCTGTCCTGAGAAGAAAGTTGTGCTTGCTTGACTGTGCCAATAGATGACAGTACTCTGTCACAGAAACTGAAAAGGGAGTTTTATTTCACGCTGGTTGCTCTGTCTTAAAAAAAACGTTTTAACCTCATTCGGGAGAACATAAAAGCAGTAAAGCCTTATTTCAACTGCACAGGTGGTAGTAAAACCATATTTAGAATTAGAATTCTTAATTTAAAGAAAAATACATCACTGGAACCATACAGAATAGTTTCAGAATGATGAGCCTGGACATTCAATGATTACTTTATGAGGAATAAGGGGGACACCCATTTATGACTGAAATCAGGAAGAATTTCTTCTCTCAAAGAAATTAAAATCTTTGCTATTCCTTCTCCCAAAGTGCTAGGAGTACTCATTGAGCTGTGAATAGATTCTGAGATGGAAGATTATATAACAGTAAGCGAATCGAAGGTTATGAGATAGGGTAGGAAAGTGGATGTGGAAAGATGGGTTAATCAAGTGTATTGTCATCTGATTGTACAAGTACAACCAAATGAAACAGCGTTCTCCAGTCCTTGGTGCAAAGCCTGCAGACAACACACGTGCAGACAAACAAAATACATGCTGGACAAGTATTCGTATATTCAATTGGGACCGACGAACTGGACGCAACTCAGGTTGGTCGTTAAGTCAGGAACGCCCACCACGACCATAAGTAAATTTTTTTAAAAGATTTTTACCACATGAATCATTGATGAAGAATGTAGTACAGTACAGCACCTTCAATAGATACTCCTCAATCCCCATATGAACTTCTAGTATATAATAAAGTCATTGGACTTGGTCATTGGGCTGCCGTGGGGAGACTGGGCTGCTGCGGGGACTTCAGGGCTGTCAACAGGAGTGGGGGCCAGTGTATACAGCACTTTTAATACAAAATATTTTCTTGTACAGTAATTAAAAAAAAATCTTTATTGTATGAAACTCGGTTGTATGTGCGGGCGGACGTAACTCGCATAGGTCAGAAGTGGAGAACAAGCTGTAAACAAATATCGTTTTGTGAATATGAGTCTTGGATAGCGAGTATGAGCAGTTTCTTTGATCATTCAGCATTTTCACTGCCCATGGGAATTGGGATATCACCCATCATTTTACTCCAATGTGGATCAGGTTTCAATGACTTTGGGCTCTAATATTCTTAAAGGTAAAATTTCCATTATTGTCACATACTACTACTCCATTTAGAATGTAGCGTACATGAAATTCTTTGACTATTGTCCATCGTAAAAGAGAGTCGCCATTTTGCCCGGCACCCCTCACAGAAACCTACCTACAGCACCTGGTGTTCCTGGGCGGTCTCCCCTCCAAGTACTGACCAGGCCTGAGCCTGCTTAGCTTCCGAGATCAGACAAACTTGGGCACATTCAGCCGAGTAGGCTTGTCATGGATCTGGAGTTGCTTAAAATTCTCAGGTACTGTTTTTTATGCTTTGCACTTCCTGCACTTGTAATTTCACATTTTATTAAATATTGTTTATCTAATCTATGGCTTTACCACTGGAAAATAAGCATATAATCATTCTACCCGCCAGCTTTCATTTGACAACTTCAGTCTTCAAAACAACTTGCATCCCCAAACATTTCATTTGAGCTCCTGATGACTATACATTAGACTTGGCACAAAGGGATTGGAAAAAAAAATAAACCTGCTTTGATTTACATGAAAAGGTAATTTATAAATAAGCATCAACTTGAGAAGCTGTAGTTTGCATATAAATGTCGTTCCTCCTGATCTGATATTTGTGAGTAACTTTGTTACTTAAATTTTTCTACAAAATTACAGAAATTTTAAATTCTCAAGCATGACTAGATAGATTATTAGTAATATACGTACTCATGTAATCTTCAAATTTTGTCGACCAATTTTTAGGGTAAAATTTAGGGGGTGTACTACTCACATACTACTTTTGACCAGGGTTAAGTATCTGCGTAGTTCAGGGTGTTGGGGGCTTGAATGGGCGGACGAGCAGGACCTGGGGAAGAGTCCACAGTTGGGATGTTGGGACCAAAAAAAAAAGCTGGGGAGGGGTTCGAGAACTGACTCAAATGGACAAATCCTCCACTCCATTTAAAGCATGTAACGAATAAGGGCATTCATTCCGGATTCCATGTGAAGTAATCCTTCAGCACTGGAGGTCCACTGACCTTTGATGGCTCTACCACTGAGGTCGTCAAGAGAATAAAGTTTCTTGGATTGCTCTTGGCAGAGAATCTCACCTGGTCCCTTAACACAATGAAGAACTCTGACAATAATTCACAATGCCATTAGCATTCATAAGGGGAACACATCTGTACATCCGTCATTGGACCCCCTGTAGTTCGCATACAGATCTAACTGCCCCTTGGAGGATGCCATTATCACACCCTCCATCTAGTCGTCACCCACCTGGAAAATAAGGACTCGTATTTTCAAATGCTGTTAATTAAATTCAGTTGGCCATCCAACACTATCATACTTCAGTACCTGATAAGGAAGTTGAGCCTGCTGGTCTAAACACCTCCCTGTGGCATTGGATTCTTGACTTCCTATCAGGGAGACCTCAAGCAGTCTGGATTGGTAACAGCACTTCCAAGACCCAGGGACCCCTCCCCCACAGGGCTGCGTTGCTTCTTCACTCTGCTGATCCAAGACTGGGCAGCTAAACACAGCTCAAACCACATCATCAAGTTTGCAGACGACACAGCCGTGGTGGGCCTTATTAGTAATATTGAGGAGTCAGCTTACAGAGATGAGTTCCAGTCACCAACAGACTGGTGCAGAGCCAAGAACCTGTATCTGAACGTTGTTAATAAAACAAGAGAGAAGGTTGTCGACTTCAGGAGGGCCAAAGGAGACCAAGGTCCGCTGACCTTTGATGGCTCTACCACTGAGGTCGTCAAGAGAATAGTTTCTTGGATTGCACTTGGCAGAGAATCTCACCTGGTCCCTTAATACAAGCTCCATAGCCAAGAAAGCCCAGCAGTGCCTCTATTTCCTGTGAAGGCTGAAGAAAGTTTATCTCCCACACTCCATCCTCACTACATTCTACAGGGGATGTATTGAGAGTATCCTGCGCAACTGCATTACCGCCTTGAACTGCAAGTCCCTAAAGAGGATACTGAAGTCAGCATAAATAGATTATTGGGAGCTCTCTTCCTACCACGAACGACATCTACAGTACTCAATATAGGTGAAAGGCAATAAACATCGTGAAGGACTCCACACACTCCTCTTGTAAAAACTGTTCTCCTTTCTGCCATCTGGTAAGAGTTACCATAGCACTTGCCCCAGATTAGGCAGCAGTCATGTGTCGTCTGTACCCCCCCTCCCCCCCACCAAGCCATCCTGAATTCCCAGAACATATGTGGATAGTGTACTGTGAACTTTTACTGTATACATCTTAATATTTTAACGTGTAACTTCTATTCTAACATATTCTTACATTTATGGAAATATGCTCTGTGATCCTGGAGAAATGCTATCTCATCTTTACCATGCGAGCATGGTATGAATGGTAAATAAAGGTGACTTGACGTATCCAATGATCAAATGAGCAAATCAGAGATTAGAAAAGCCAGAAAAGAATTTAATGTTTTCATTTACTTACCATTAAATACCTCATTGAACTCTCCTGGCGGTGCATGTGTGATGAACTTGGTGACTACTTGCACCTAAAATCAAACGAGAAATTCAAGTTGGTTACCAAGTCTGTTTCTCACAATACACAAAAGGCACACAACTCAAAATCACAGGTTTGCTGGAGAAATTGAGCAGGTCACACTGCATTGAACCATGAGCAAAAAAAAACAGGCAGGTAGTTGAATAATAAGATAGGGGTGGTTGGGGGAGTGGGCAGAGAGGAGTGGAGAGAGGAAGAGACAGAGGAAGGAGCAGCTGAGAGGTAAAAGGTTATGGATGAATACGGGGAGATTAGAAGAGAAAAATGCTGAGAAGTGACGGAAGAGGGCAGAAGGTAGTTCTCTGATAGCAGAGGGAAGGCAAAGGGTGTGGGGAACTGGAGGTTCAGCTCATTCTTCTGTTGAACCATCCTTCCATCACATCAATCACCAATAAAAAAAATACTGGAAACACTGAGCAGGATGTACACTCATCTGTGACCTGAAATGTCAACTCATTTATTTTCCTTCCGATGCTACCTGCCTTGCTAAATACTCACATTTTCTGATTTTATTTCAGACTTGCAGCATCGAGAGATTTCTGATTTTCTTGAATCAAGTTAGCAAACTGCAGGACACAATCCTGGAATAGGCTCTTCAGTATCTATTAATACATTTGTTCAACATCTCACACATAGATATTTGACCCTTTTTGCTGTGGTACAATTCCAAATTCAAACTTGCTTTCTCACAAAGCTATTTCTCTCTGCCCAAAAGCCTGGGTAATAAGTGGCATTGTGAAAAGGTTGATCAATCTGTGGTGACTAACACTGATCAGAGACATTTACTAATCAGTGAGAAGAGAAAAAGTATAAAGATCTTACTTTTACATTTTAAATTTAGACATAGACCACAGCACGCCCATTGACCCTCAAACCCAGTACGTTATGAAGGGTGGGAGGAAACCAGAGCACCCGGAGGAAACCCACACAGATATGGGGAGAACGTACAAATTCTTTACAGACAGCGCCAGATTCAAATCCTGGTCACTGGCGCTGTAGCAGCGTTCTGCTGGCTGTGCCTTCATCTGAATGAATGGAACCCAATATCAATCATACATCGCCTGATGAAAATATATTCAAAAGCCTCTTCGATAGGTACATAGATGTCAGAAAATTAGCGGCTATTGAAAAACCTTATTTTTGTGGAGTAGGTTGACTTTCAGCATAGGGCCTGCACTGTGCTGTTAAGTTTCTATACCATGCTTTCAAAATGAGAATATAATGAGTTTGGTGAAGTGAGAGGGAGAGCTGAGATGGAGACTGGTAGGCAATAGGTGGCATCAAAGAAGAGGCAGATGAGGCAATTGGATCGAGGGAATTGGAAGTTGTCATGAGAGGCATCCTACATATAGGTGAGAAGAAACTGGACAAGAGGGGACAGGATATAAGAGATGGCGCAAAGAGTGGCAGTTGACAGTTCTGTTTGTGGATCTTAGATAGAGATCGAATTGGGCAATGCCAGGTTGGGTCACTATCAGATTGGAATCTGCGATGTTAATAGATCAATAACATTCGGGGAGAAGATGGCTTGGTGTTTGCCTTTGGAATCATGGCAAGAGAAAGGACAAAGAGCTGTTGTCTGGCCTCTGCAAGGATGATGTCAGTGTGCCAGACCACAATGCACCACCTTCATCTGTGGATTTGATTCCAAGGTTGGGATTGGTGCGATATGAGCGGAGTGCTGTGCATTTGGATGGAATACAATTCGAGTGGGTCCAGCAACGTCAAGACAGTCAATGTCACACTGGTATAATAGGAAATGAAAAGATCAAGAGAGAGTGAAAGGCCAGCTTGTTAAAGTAGAAGGGGGCGCAGAAGAAAAAGGAAATTATAGTTGCCGGGAGGGTGGGGGGGAATAGTGTGATTCCTTTCCGAAGAAAGACACGAGGTACAGGAGGAAGAGCTACCTACGTGTTGGGCCTGGAAGACCTCGATGTTCAGGCACAGGAGTTGAAAAGCAAGGCCTCTGCTGAGAAGAGCACAGTGAGGGCGGTGGGGGGGGGGGACGTGGGGTGAGAAGAGAGTAATAAGAGACAGGGCTTGGGGTAATGTAGTGAGGGGAAGTCAGAGGAAAGAGGTGAGGAAGAAGAGGATTTAAGAATAGTGATGGGGCTGGGATATTGGATCAGAGGAGGGTGGGGTGAGGGCGATCCATCGGGGAAGAACGAGTGGGCCTACATGGAGATGAACAGATCATTTGTTGGCCAGGAATATGCTAAATTGTTCGCTGACTTAGTGGATGCAGTGGAGGATAAAGAACATCTGTTAATAAGAAAAAAATGAGACTGTTGTGTGTTTATATGAAAACCAGCACATAATGCAAGTGATAGAACACAAGAAAAAACTATCAGTCATTGAAACTCAGCTGTGAATCGAATAGCGATAAAAATTAAATTCAATTTCTCAAAGTGACAAGGTGGGATATGGCTTCTCGTTCTCTGCGTTACTTTGTCCAAGCTTCTTTTCTCAAGTAAGGAGGCCAGAACTGCACACTGAACTCCAGCTGCAACCTCACCAGTATCCTGCATAGTTGCAGCAGGTTCTCCTGCCTTTAAATTCAGTCCCTCTAGCAATGAAGGCCAACATTCCATTTATCTTCTTGAATACCCATTGCTCCTGCAAACCAACCATTCGCAATTCAAGCACAAGAACTCCAAACCCTTCTACACAACAGCACTCTACAACGATTTATCGTTTAAATAATCTGATCTTTTAATTTTCCTTCCAAAGTGGATGACCTTGGTTTTGTATTCGATCCGCCAGATTCTTGCCCACACATTTAATTTACCTACATCTCTCTGTATCCTCTGGACAATTTGCTTTTCCACTCAATTCAGTGTCATCTTACTGCAAAAAAAATCTCTTAAGTGCTTTTGTTTTAAATGACCGGCCACCTATCTTGTAACTGTGTTGTGACCTCTTATTTGAGACTCTCCCACTAGCAAAAACATCTAAATTTCTACTGAATCGTGCCCACTCAGGATCTTAAATGTCTCAATAAGTTCATCTTCTAAACCCCAAGTTTAAATTTTGTTTTTAATTCATTGTGGGAATGTGGGCTTCACAGGCTGGACCAACATTTGTCCATCCCCAATTATTCTTGCGAATGTGGTGATGAGCTGCTTTCTTGAACTGCTGTACTCAATGAAGTGTGGATATGTACAGGGAGAGAGTTCAGGGATCCAGAGTAAATAGCCATGCTCAGATTTTTAAAAATTGAGATATTTGTTGATCATTACAGTTTTAAGCAAGATCTAACAACATGCAGGTGTTTTGCAGATTTTAAAAAAGTAGTGGTATTGGAAGCAACGCAGATACATTGCTTCTCTTCTATCCACCCATGTAATAGTTTTACATATATTGTTTTTGATTATTGGAACACAAATACTGCAAATTTGAGCAAGACTTGGCAACATCTAAGCTTGTTATGGTTAATTGGTAACTCCTTCAACCATTTAAGACAACCATTTAATCTGAAGGGGAGAAAGCTGGGCAGAAGGACTGAGTGAAAAAACAGATCAGCTCAGAATTAAATTATGGGGCAGTCTTGATGGGCTGAAAAGCCTACTTCTGCTAAATCTTATGGTCTTAATTCTCTAAACTCACTGTTCTTGATTAAAGTCCAACAAATATTAATTGTATTGAGAGAAAAGTAGCCACAGCAGTAAGAATGGAAATATTGCAGACATAATTTTTTTTTTTTAAAGTACAAATTTGAGTACAAGGAAATTATGAGTGAGAAAACTTGATTAATAAAATCTAAGTATATTTTTGTAAGTTGCTAAATAAGCAGATTTTGAAGCAGCTTTGCTCATTTAAAACACATTTCATCATCCGTAATGTATTTTACTGCACTGAACTTCCTGCTATCTCTGGTGAAGCATTTGAAATATTACCATTTCAGGTAACAAACATAGCAAGCTGCAGAACCCAACTTCCTCTTGTTCAATCGTGCAACTGACTTACTCCATTCCATGACTGCACAGCAGTCAGACAGATCAAGCAGTCATTTTACCAAAATCATAGAATAATGCACCTCATAAATTGCCATTTAGGCCTTTATACCTGTTTTTCTTTTGAAAAGCAGTGAATCTAATTTCTATCAATTCCCCATAGCCTTGTAAATTTTGGTCAAAGCAGTTTCTCTTTATTTCATCAAACCCCTTCTTGATTTTCAGTGCTATTATTAAATCTTCTCAATTTTAATGCTCTGAGAACAGTGCTATTCATGTACAAAATAGTTTTCAGTATAGTACGTTTCCCCGTATCTGGGACCAGACGGTTTTCAGTTATTGCATTTTTTGGTTATCAGAACAAAACCGAAAAAAAACTCAAAACCAGTTCAGTAGCATCAGCCACTGCTGATACCTCCCCACCGCCGCTGATCCCCAACACCTCTCCACTGACAATCCCCGAAGCCTCTCCATCACCACAGCTTATCCCCGACTGCAGTCCCTGCTCCTGCCCAGGAGCCCAAGGTCCCCGCTCCTGCCCATGAGGCCGCTCTCCTTGATGACGCCAAGACAAAGGATTCTTTCGACACCTTGCGGCTGGGAGACAGCAGCACGCAGTTTATAAACCAAGAACAGCAGAGGGTAAATAAGAAATGCAAAAAGAGAGGGGAGGGAGTCACCTGAAACTAGGACAATTGGCGTTCTAATTTCTCCCCACTGCCTAACTCACCGACTTCTTCCAGTCGCTCACTGATGGCTTGAGACTCTGGCCTGCTTCTCTGAGCTGACATCCAGCCATTTAACGTCTGCCTTCCCGGCTGGTTCTGACCTCTATTGTTACCAAAATGGTGCTAACAGAGCATCAGAGCCCAACATGGGCAAGTCAGATGATAATTTTTTTTCCAACTTGTGACATGTCAACGCTGCAAAAAAGTTTGGTTAATGGATCATTTTGGTTAATGGAACTTTGGATAAGGGGAAACATACTGTATTTGAAAGTCATTTTCAGCTGTGGTCTCAAGACATGCCAGGATATTTCAAAAGTTTTAAATGTTCAAATGTTTTTCTTTTCTTTTAAAAATATTTTTTTATTGAGTTTAACATATAAACTTGCATACAAAATTTTAAGGAAAACACAAACAAGTCACCTCATATACATACAAGTACAAAAAAATGATGGAACTACATTAGACAGGTTCTTGATCCACAGAAGAAACAAGTATTAAATTAATCTATGATAACCATGTTTAAATCCATATTTGCCAATTTAAACCAAATAAAAATTGATAAAAAAAGAAAAAAACAAACAAAAAAGCTGAAAACTAAATCGAATCTACCCCCTCCCTCTTGTAAAAATAGGGAAATTGTGGATCTGATTGGCGACCGCCAAGCAGTCGACAGAGAATCTCTTCCAATCATGATATATTCTATGAATGGGCCCCACATCTTTTCAAATTGAAGCTTTTTATCTTTAATGTTGCATCTAATTTTCTCCAAGCTTAAATAGGACATTACATCATATAACCACTGTGTATGGGTAGGTGAAGAGTCATCTTTCCATTTCATTAAAATTGCTCCTCTGGCATGATAAAGGCTAAACTTTCTAAGTGGCAGACAGAAGTATATCTGGCTCATGTGAAAAACCAACAAAGCAATGAACAGACAAGGTTCTATATTAATTTTAAAAATCTGATAAAGTTTGCAAAATGTCTTCCCAAAATCTCTCTAAATTTGGACGCTCCCAAAACATATGGATCAGTGAAGCTTCAAAAATTTTACATCTCATACATAATGGTTCAACATCTGCATAAAAACCAGATAATTTAAGTTTGCACATATGTGTTCTATGTATCACCTTAAATTGTAATAAGCAAGGCCTTGCACAAAATGAAAAGAATCTTCAATCAAGCTGAGAGTAGAAAACCAATCTTCATCTGAAAATGTTATGTTCAAATCTCATTCCCAATCATTCTTGATCCCAGCCGTAGAGGCTGGCCTTAAATCCAATAAATCATTATAAATAGATTATTAATCCACGATGAAAAAGAAACACAAGTTAAAAAATACATCAAGAATATCAGTAATTGAGATTATAAAATCAGAAAGCATGACTGAACAAAATGTCTAACTTGTAAATATCTAAAAATGTTAGAAAGATTAAATTTGACTGATAATTGTTCAAAAGAGTCAAAATTTTCTTGAATAAAAAGATCCTTATAACTTAAACCTTACGTCCAGCAGAGACAGCTGAAAAAGATGATTATAATGTGACAAGCCAGAGAAAAACTATTAAACCTGAAGAATTTTCTAAAAATGTTTTTAACCAAAATATTCCTCTTATGCAGTTTCAAAATATTGCTTGAAATTTATCATATGTAACAATCAACAGCTTCCTACCTACACCTGTCTTGTACATTTTTCTTGCTGATTATGGTTGAGAATAAGAAAATGTGTCCCATCCCAACATACTCATCTCTCTCAAAATATTGGTAGGTGGGTGGACACATTTTCTTAAAATTGGTAACTGTTAAATATTTGGGTTTATTTGCTATAAAGTAGGAAACCACATGGATTTTTCTACCCAAAAGATTTTAAAACTGCGTGGGGGAGATGTATATTCATTTTAATTACCCAGAATCTTCCAATTTAAAAAAAATTATGGTCATGGTGATTTGTTTAAAATGGATCTGTCTCTGCATAGTAAAAATTCAGTTTTAAAACATGGTCTACAGACACCGTTCAAGATTGAAGTAAAAACACTAAGCTGGAGAACTTCAGCAGATCAGTATACTTTGTAATGGATTATGTTATATTTTATATTGTATGTTTTAAAAAGAGATAAATTGTGGCAGGTTTTTTAGTGTAGGTCACATACGAACACTTCAAAACAGTTCTCATTTAAAATGCCAGAGCTCTGCTCAAGCCAGACTGTCCAGGCTCCGAGAGCCTTTGCAAAAACTTTGAAGAATGCCTATAAGGACTTCACAAGTAGGTGTTAATTGGACATGCTGTGGATTAATGGATTACAGAGAGAGAAAATTCAGTTCTGCAGTTCAGCTGCTGGGACTGGAACATGACAAGCTGTCAAGTTTGTGGAAAAGCCCTATTTTGAAGACAGGTTGTGAGTTCTTAGTTCAGCGTGATCAAAGCCCTTGTGGTCCATACAAGAGGAGATGGCTGGCTGTATAATGTTTAACTTGAAATAAGGGAAACAGAAAAGGAACTCTGTGGTGACCTGAAAGAAAGAGGTTATCATCTGGAAAACTCCGATTGGGCAAGTTTCTTTGGCAAAACTCTGAAGTGGCTGATCAGAAGGAATCAGTTTGTGTCCAATGAGCAACAAATCTCTTTCTGAAAATTGACACGGTAAACATTTACCTTTCAACACCAAAACCTGGATAAATTCATAAATGTTAAATTCTGTACACAGTATAAGAATTGCCTGATACCGGTGAACTTGGAGGAGTGAGAAGTGAGATTTGACTGTGAATCAAAGAACTTTTCTGAACTTACATACACATGTATTTAGAATTAGAAGGGGGTTAAGTTAATAGCAATAAATTAAAGTTTGATCCTGTTTTCATGTTTAAAGATAATTAAAAGCAACTTTTGTTTAAGTAACCATTTGTCTTGGTGAATTTCTATTGCTGTTGGGTTTTGGGGTCCTCTGGGCCCATAACAACTTTATGTAGCAAAGATAAAGGTACAACATGAACAAAGTTTTGGGCTTTAAACCTTCAAGGTGTGGGCAACAGGCACATGAACAAAATTTGGGGGAGGGGCGGTTGCAGGGGCAGGTGCACAGTCCCATAGGTAGGAAGTAATAGGTGGATAAGTGAGGGAGGGCACACCAGGAAACAAGGGAAGGAGGTATGGCTCTGTGAATGGAGAGGGAAGGGGGTGGAGAGCTGGAGAAAAGACAGAGGGAATGGGAAGAGATGTCATTGTCGATGCTGAATAACATCGGCATTAACAATAACAATGGCGAGCAACTTAGAGGGTTCAATGCTACCATAAACCTATGCATATGGAGTCAAGAAATTCAGGGCTATGCCAGATTTGACTGCTATTCTAGTCAGTGTGGCTAAGACTCTTAAAGTTGTGAGTTTAAGTTCAGCACAAGAAAAAGCTGATTAAATAACTGAGACTGACACAAGTACTGTCCTGCAAAATAGATGTTAAACTCAGGTTTTGAAATCAGTTTAAAAAAAACGTTTCCATGAGCTGGAGAGGTTTTCTGGGGTCAGCCAACATCATAACATATAACATAACAATTACAGCACGGAAACAGGCCATTAGGCCCTTCTAGTCCGCACCGAACCAAACACCCCTTTCTAGTCCCACCTCCCTGCACAATGCCCATAACCCTCCATCTTCTTCTCATCCATAGACCTGTCCAACCTTTTCTTAAATAATACAATTGACTCCGCCGCCACTATTTCTCCCGGAAGCTCATTCCACACGGCTACCACTCTCTGAGTCAAGAAGTTCCCCCTCATGTTACCTCTAAACCTCTGCCCCTTAATTCTTAACTCATGTCCTCTTGTTTTAATCTTTCCTCCTCCTAACGGAAATAGTCTATCCACATCCACTCTGTCTATCCCTTTCATAATCTTAAATACTTCTATCAAATCCCCTCTCAACCGTCTTCGCTCCAAAGAATAAAGACCTAATAACATACCAATTGTTTCCACATACAATTAATTTATATGAAAGTATATTCAAAATCAAACTGTTGAAGAACAGTTACTTCAGCAAATAGAAAGCAAGCCCACAAAAGGTGCACCTGCAGGGAGCCTTAATTTCTTAAGTGCTAAAATTTAATTCCAATGGAACGCAATCAGAGGTCTGCTGCTCACTGTTAAAAGCAGAAGTAAATGGATCTATATCACTGTACCCCTCACCAACATTAGTTTACAGCTTTCAGTGTTGTGAGTTCATTTCACAATACAAGGAAGTTTATACTTGAATAGTTTGAGATAACTAAAAGAAATTAGTCATCACTCTGCAAGGTTCTGAGCTAACAAGTTGCTGTTTTATAGAAAAGTATTCCAGGTGCATCTTATGAAGCCACATCACGTGAACATTATTGAGGGAAAAGAAATGACAGCTAAAAATTACAATCAAATTAAATCTCCCTGTGCTGTCTTCAATGGTACTCATATTATATCTTTACTTTATCAATAACAAGTCGACATCAGGCATCATAAAGTATGCAAATTGGAAAATATTATTTTAAGTAACAGGATATTGGCAGGAGGAACAGGTGTGGGGAAATAATTACTTATTTTGGTTTTCCAAAACTACACATGGGCTTTTTCACAGTTATATCCCAGCAATTGAGTGCCACAGAGAAGCTTGATCACCTTGTTCTATCCCCTGGCTATATGTGAGCAATATATGTGTAATTGCCTATCTATACAAGAACTACACAATGTGCATTGCCTCCTGCCTGTGCAAGAGTAAAATCTGAAGCGACTCTGTCCTGAATGCAAGCAAGTGTATGTGCTCTTGCATTCAAGAAGCATGTGCATGGTGTCCCAGGCTAAATGTCCAATGATGCCACCATGAATGTGAACTATGGTGCGCACTGATTATGACCAACAAACATGCTATGCCCCCAGAGAACAAGCAATATATGTACACTACTCCTGGCTGGTTAGGAACGGTGTGAGCGGCACACATCCTGCGTGAATGCAAGAAAGAAGTCACTGGCTGAGTGTGAGCAGCATGTATCCTGCCTGAATGGAAGAAATAAGTTTTTGGCTGAGTGTAACTTGAGCGCATTTAGTCATAGGCAAGACAGCACTCGTTGTCTTAAACCAAATAGAACAGAAGCTGTAGAGGTAGGTGGAAGTGAAGTAGCATAACCTGTCAGTGCAAATCGAGTGTGAACAGTGTTCAATGACCCCCAAGCTGAATATCTACCATCTCCAGACCAACGATAGGCACTGTCCCCAGGCTGATTGTGAACATTGAGCATGCACTGACCTGAATTCAGTGGGAGCAAGTCAAGTCAAATTTGTCATCTGATTACAGTGCAAAGACACACAAATGCTAAAGAAACTCAGCAGGGCAAACAGTGCCTTTATGTAGCAAAGGTAGAGATACATCACCAACGTTTCAGGCTTGAGCCCTTCATCAAGATGGGAACATTAGTGATGTATCTTTACCTTTGCTACATAAAGGCACTGTTTGCCCTATTGAGTTTCTACAACATTTGTGCATTTTTTCACTTAACCATGGTGTCAACAGAATCCTGTATTTTACCTGATTACGGTGCAAAACCTGCAGACACACAACCAGGGCATAACACATATAGAGACAAACAATACATATGCAAGACAAGTATTCATACATATAAACAAATATTGTTTTGTAAATATGACAGTCTCAGATGGTTAGTGTGAGCAGTTCCTTTGGTTGTTAGCATTCTCACTGTTCATGAGAAGCTGTACCTCACCCTGGTGGTGCTGGCTCTGATATTCCTGTATCTTTCCCATCAAGAGCAGCTGGAAGATGCTATGTGCAGGATGAAAGGGGTCCTCAATGATTTTGAGCCCTCTTCAGTCAACAATCCAGGTAGATCACATCAATTGGGTGGGGGTGAGGGTTGGGGAGGGAGACTCCAGTGATCCTCTCTGCCATTTTTATGGCCCTGTGGATTGACCTCAGATCCATTTCTCTGAAGCAATCATACCACATTGTGAAGCAGCTGACCAGGATGCTCTTCATAGAGCTCCTGTAGAAGGTTGACATAATGGTAGCCAGTAGCCTTGCCCATTTCAGTCTTCTCAGGAAGTGCAGTCACTGTTGCACCTGCCTGAGAAGTGAGATGTTGTATGACCATGTCACTAGTTAACTGAATTCCAAGGAACTTGGTGCTCTCCATTACATGTGCAGCCCAGCCTGACTGCAATAAACAAGTTTGTACAGACTGCTGATCGAGGCCACCAAGTGCATCCTGTCCTTGGACTAAGAAGCAAATGTTTATTGTCACAGCACACACCAGCAACAAGTGTAGTGTCGTCAATGAGTGCGGGTGCACTATCTCTGAGCCTAGTTTGCATTATCCCTGGAATAAGAGAGCAAAGAAGATACTCTATTTTGAGTGTGAATAATGAGTCTGTGTTATCTCTGGGCCGAATACACGCGACATGTACAGTCCCCAGGATGAGAGTGAACTGTTCCTAGTGTGAGCCATGAGTGTGTGCAGTTCCTCAGCCGAGTGTGATTAATGGAACCGACTTACTCCTGGACACAGAGCAAGGAACAAGGGAGCACTCTCCCCAGACCAAGTGCAAACTCCCAATGCAAAGGCACTCAACATGCTAAAATGCACATCACACCACAAATACAATCTCTTCTCTCCCCTCCCATCAGGCAAGGCATAGGAGCACGCAATCACACTCCAACAGACTTAACCCTTGGGAATCAGTGTCCTGGTTTTCGTGGACTTCAACAAGCACATCCACTGTGTCCCCGTTTTCCAGGACTGGTGTTATACCCAACCACCAGCTGGTTTGTACTGCAGTTTACCCCTGGACCCAGTCTGAAGCATATACGATGAAAGGTTAAAAATGCCTGGAGGTCAAAAATAGATCTGTCAGGCTCCTGAATGAACCGCTTCTCTGTACCAATTAATCTATTTTTCCATTATAACTCTATAACTGTGCTGTCGCCCATCCACTTTATACACAAATATTAATTGCACTGTTAAGAGCCCCCTTCTCTCTGTAGTGGGTACAATGTGACAAACTTTAAGGACTACACGCCGTCGAGTGTCCAGCGTATGCAACGAGCATGCCCTGCCCAGAGGTTGAGGACCAGGGAAGTTCTGCTTATAACGGGACAACAGGAAGTTCTGCGAATGGGCTGAAGTTTAAGGCGGAGGTCTCAAGCAGAAAAACCGAAGGAGCAGAGTCCGCGGCGGGTCAGGGGGAAACCTGCCTGAATGCCCGGCCGGGAGGGCACGGCGCCCGGACACCGGCTGCACCGAACCCCGGGCGCGCGGGTGGGATGGGGGAGAGGGGGGGGGGGGGGAAGGGGGGAGGGGACCCTGCTTCTCTCGGGCTCACTTCTCCCGACCACGGACCTCTCGGCACCAGGTGCCTGTCGCTGCAGTGACCCCGCAAGGAAACAGCCAACCCTCACCTTCTCGCTGTCGGACAACTGCTCTTCCGCTTCCGCCATCTTCAATCCAGCCGCTCAGAGCCCGGCGCGCAGCATCCTGGGAGCGACCGTCTTAGTGCCGCCCTGTCGGTCCTCCGGCGGACTGCAGCGCCCCCTCGGGTCGGGGATGACCAACAAACTACAGATTGATCAAGCAGATTTCAGATTTATTATTATCCAAGGCGTCACCTAAAACCCTGAGATTCCTTTTTTTCTGCAGATGAGGCAGAATTACCACTTACTGGCAGTGCAAAAAAAAACCCATACTCAATTGACCCCTAAGAAATGTAAACAAACTACAACACAGAGAGGAAAAATAATCAGTAAAGTGCACAAGAGTCCTTGATTGATTGATTTTGGAATTGAGCACAAGAGTCCTTAAATGAGTCCCTGATTGATTTTGGAATTGAGGAGTCTGATGGTGGAGGGGTAACAGCCTCCTCTACATCAGAGAGACCTTTGCTAAGCACCTTCACTCTGTCTGCATCCATCACAAGGATCTGATCTCCCTGTGGCCAACCTCAATTCCGCGCCCAGCTCCCATGCTCTCATCTGTCCACGGCCTCATGTACTGTCTCACCAAGACCACCCATAAATTGGAGGAACAACACAATTTTCCATCTGGGCACACTCCAACATCTGCTAGCCTCCTCTCTGTTCTCCCTCCCTTCCCTTGGTCTTCTTTTCTCCAGCTCTCCACCCCCCCCCCTCCCTTTCCTCTATATTTACAGGGGAATCCTCCCCTCTCCATTTGCTGGTGTGCTCTCCCTCCCTTATCCACTTATTACCTCCTGCCTATGGTGACCGTGCTCCTCCTCTCCATTATGTTCGGGCACCTGGGCACATTTTATCCATACCTTAATGAAGGATTCAAGTCCAAAACATTGGCTATGCATCTTTATCTTTGCTACATTAGGTACACCGTTTGACCTGCTGAGTTTCTTCAGCATTTTTTTCCTGCAGACTTTCATGTTTTACCTGCAGTCGGTAGTCCAAGCCTTGTGCTACCTATATCTCTTTCCTGATAGCAGCAGCGAGAACAAAACGTGTGCTGGGTGGTGTGGATCCTTGATGATTGGTGCTGTTCTCCAACAGCAGCGTTTCCTATAGATGTTCTCAGTGGTGGGGAGGGTTTTGCCTGTGATGTCCTGGGCTGTGTCCACGACCTTTTGGGGCTTTGATGGCCCCATACCAGACCATGATGCAGCCAATCAGCACACTTTCCAACACACATCTGTAGAAATTTGCCAAGGTTTCCAAGGCCATGCCAAACCTCCGCAAACTCCTGAAGAAGTCAAGGAGTTGATGTACCTTCTGCTCGATACCATTGATGTGTTGGGTCCGAGATAGTGACTCCCAAGAACTTAAATTTGCTCACCCTCTCCATTTTTTTTAATTTTTTTATTTTTCACACCATAAATCACGTTAGCCATGGTATACACTTTTTCTTTTTCACACATATACAGTGACTTTTTCTCCCCCCCCCCTCCTCCCAAGCCACCACCCCCACCCATCCATTTTAGGTATACAATCTAGGTTGCATTAAGCCAGTCTGACAATGTTGTCATTCAACAAAAATACACCAGAAATTCTACTGAGTCCATTCTTTTCTTTTCTTCTCCTTCCATCAACTTAGGCAATGTTTGTTCCCGGTAGGTTTTCGCTATTGTATTTAATGTAAGGCTCCCATACTTGTTCAAATATTTCAATATTATTTCTTAAACTATATGTTATTTTTTCTAATGGAATACATTTATTCATTTCTATATACCATTGTTGTATTTTCAAATTAGCTTCCAATTTCCAGGTTGACATAATACATTTTTTTGCTACGGCTAGGGCTATCTTAACAAATCTTTTTTGTGCATCTACCCTCTCCATTTCTAATGCTCCAGAAGATCACTGGATCGTACACCTCTGGTTTTCCCTTCGTGAATTCAACAGTCAGTTCCTTGGTTTTGGTGACATTGATTGTGAGATTGTTGTGAGTGCACCATTCAGCCAAATTTTCAATCCCTATTGGCAGCGTCTCTGGGTGGAAACGGTCCTTTTTGACATGTCCGCCCTTGGCCTCATCCATTGCTTGAGTGAGGCCAAAGGTGAACTTGCTGGAGGCACAAGAGATTGCAGCTGCTGGAAACTGAGGCAGAGAACAATCTGCTGGAGAAACTCAGATGGTCAGTCAAAGTTCCAGGCCGCAACCTTCTACAAGACTGAGTACTTGCTACCAAACCAAGGCCACACGTAAATGGGAGGAGCAAAACTTAATTTTCCATCTGGGTTCTTTCTAACCGGATGGCATTAACGTTGACTTCTCCCATTTCTGTTAGCCCACTCCCTGCTCTCCCTCTCTTGTCCATCCGTCTCCTTTCCGCCAGCTCTCCACCCCCTTCCCTCTCCATTCACAGATCCATCTCCTCCCGCAGTTTGCTGGTATGCCTTCCTTCCCTTACCTACCTATTACCTTCTGCCTTTGGGTCCGTGCTCCTCCCCTACCCCTCCCTCTGCAGACTTTTTCCATACCTTGATCAAGGGCTCAACCCCAAAACGTTGGTTATCATCCATACCTTTGCTACAGAAAGGACACTGTTTGACCTGCTGAGTTTCTCCAACATTGCATTTTTACTTCAAACACTGTGTCTGCAGACTTTTGTGTTTACACCTCTTTTTCTCCCACTGATGCTGCCCAACATGTTGAGTTCCAAAGGATTTTCTTTTTCCAGAACCAGTATTTATTGTCATGAACATGTCACAAAATTCATTGTTTTGCAGCAAAATCACAATGCAAACATTTCAATACACCACATTTCAAAATAAAAATTGTGCAAAAAAAAGAAAAAGACAAAGTGGGGCAGTGTTTGTGGTTCATTGTTCATACAGGAATCTGATGATAGAGGTGGAAAAGCTTGTCCTTGTGCCGCTGGGTGCTACGTAATGTGTAGTGTATGTACTGATGGCTGGTTGGTGCAATGCACCACTTGTGTGAATGATGGTGTGCTCTCATGGCGGAGAGCATCTTTGAGGAGCAAGATGGTTCAGTGTGCCCCATGGGCTGAACAGTTCACACTGTCCATTACCAATGTCGTTTTTCTGAACTTCTACCTCCCCGAATCCTCACTTGCATTTTACCATTGAATTTAAATGATAAAACTGTACAATGAAGATTTTGCTTCCTGAACATTTATGGGTGTAGTTTATGAATTTTGGGCTGCTGATCACAAAAATTGCATTAAAGGACTGGGTCGGTCCTGATTTTTGGATTTTCTAGATTCTCGGGCAGTACTTTTAAAATTCAAATTAAAGGAGAAAAAGGAAGAGATGAACAGGTAAATTTTGATTGTTTAATAATGAGGGCAGTACTTTTAAAATTCAAATTAAAGGAGAAAAAGGAAGAGATGAACAGGTAAATTTTGATTGTTTAATAATGAAGCATTTTTTTTCATACAAAATTCAAAGTACAAATAAATATTTACTTCTTCATTTCAGCAACTTCTGTGCATCCTTGGCACTTACGCATGCATGCATGCGCACAAAAGGGTGCTACGTTAAAAAAGTTTGAGAGTGGGATGGGGTGAATTTGGATCAGCACATACTTCCTAGTTAGGAATCCTCATTAGAATCAATTCTTTATGAACTGCTTTGGGACATCTCGAGGGCAAATTAATAAAACAAGCTTGACTGACTTCATCAACACCCAAATTGCTGACGAAATTCGACGGAAGATGATCGATGTCTCAGGCCAAAACCCTTCATCAAGAAACCAGAGGTTGAGTTTAGCTGGCTGCAATTATTTGCTTACAAAGTGCTTTCAATACTCTCTGATTTACAGAGCTGCAATGGAGAGGTGTCTTTATTTGAGCATTTGTAGGTGTCTCTGAAATCTGGATTCTCAGATGGTCTGGAATTTTGGACTTTTACTTTATCTTGAAAATAGTTAAGTAGTGGAGAGCTTTGGAGGAACAAAGAGTTGGGTGTCCAAGTACAGACATAAAGCCAGAGTTCAGGAGCAGAAAGGCTAATGGGGTGCTGGAATCAAAGTGGGTTGGAATTCAAAGGTGATATCTCAATTATTTACATCCTTTGAATCAAGTTCAGTTCTGTGTGGTGCCCATCAAGAAATATGCCTTTCCTCTCTGAAGTTACAATGCATATTCAGCTGAAATGCACCAGGATTTCTCCAGAATGAGGACGAGGCAGGAATTTATTTCTTGAGATATGTTGAGTGATCATATATTTTTTTATATATTGCTCGTCCTTTGATTCAAAGAAAACACGTTGTTGTGCAGTTCATCTGTGGGCACGAAGGTGACTGCAGTCCCAGTCTGGAAGCACAATAGGGGCGCTGGAAATCTATTGTTGTAATAACTGTGCCTGCTGCTCTGTGACACTGTTCATGGTTTTCCATCAGTTTTTTGTCTTCAAAACTGGTGTAGGCTTCATAGCACAGGGCTCACCAGCGATCATGTTGTTGACATTTAAAATCTTAATATGGATTCAAGAAGGATAATAGGACACTGCTATAATTAGAACACTTTTTCCACTATGTTGGAGAAGCCTAAACTTTATTCCCCAGATCAGTGTATTGGTCCAGATTTGCTTACTCCACATGGATTACTGCAAACCCAGAGCAGCGCTCTTTACAGAATTCATGCCTGATTATTCTCTCCTCCGTCACTGTAATTTATTCAGGCAGTAATAAATTTTATTTGAAGACTACCCCCAAAATATATTCAAGCAGCACTGATCATATTCCACTGATCTTAAACATCTCAACCTCTGGGAAGTACAAAAAAATTTATAAGAATTGTAAGAGCTAAAGTCTTTGTTAAAAAATCTTAACATTATAGAACATAGCAGGAGGTCATTCATTTCATTGTCTGATAAAGTCACCAATTAATACAACTCCTCAGCTCTTTCCTGATTGGAAAAGTGTCACTTGTCGCTCAGTTAGTAAGCAGTATTCCAACCCTGCAGTTGACACTCCTCTGCAGAACCAAGGTTGATCCATCATCCATCTACAATTCCAGGTGAGAAAGATTTTAACAGACAAATCCATCATCTCTGACATCAAAGACCATTTCTACTGGAATTTCTCTCAAGACAATGTGTGTCCCAGCAATCCAACCACCTCCAATCATAAGATCAAGTGAGAAATGTTTTTGACCATTTGCAGTTCTATTCCGAACCCCTCGAGTTGAAGCAGTTCATGTTGTAATATTAGACAATATTTAGGTTTATAAGATTCCTTTTTAAAAAAAAAAATTGTCATATAATGTACAGAACACGTAATATGCCTTCTTCCTGCTGTAAGGGATTCAAAGAAATTGGATATACAGGTGCTCCCCTACTTATGATGGACCAACTTACAATTTTTCGAAGTTATGATAGTAAAATAGTGTGAATGTCATTATTTACTTTAATGTAATATGCTAAAGTAAGGTAATCGCAAGCATTGTTTATTTTTTCCAATAAAAATTGATAATTCCTCTAAAGTGGATTTTTTGCAGCCTCCTGGGTCAATCACTTCTTTTTGTTCAGTTGGAAAGCTTGCAGGGGCTGATACAGCACTGTCGGGGGAAGAGCAAGCAGTGGGATCAGTGTGTGGAATGATTAAGGGCCGTGGGGAGAAAGCGGGGCAGTGAGATCAGTGTTGGGAATGATTAAGGGCTGTGGGGAGAGAGCGGGGCAGTGGGATCAGTGTGTGGAATGATTAAGGGCTGTGGGGAGAGATCAGGGCAGTGAGATCAGTGGTGGGAATGATTAAGGGCTGTGGGGAGAGAGCGGGGCAGTGAGATCAGTGTTGGGAATGATTAAGGGCTGTGGGGAGGGAGCGGGCAGTGAGATCAGTGTTGGGAATGATTAAGGGCTGTGGGGAGAGAGCGGGGCAGTGAGATCAGTGTTGGGAATGATTAAGGGCTGTGGGGAGGGAGCGGGCAGTGAGATCAGTGTTGGGAATAATTAAGGGCTGTGGGGAGAGAGCGGGGCAGTGAGATCACTGTTGGGAATGATTAAGGGCTGTGGGGAGAGAGCGGGGCAGTGGGATCAGTGTGTGGAATGATTAAGGGCTGTGGGGAGAGATCAGGGCAGTGAGATCAGTGGTGGGAATGATTAAGGGCTGTGGGGAGGGAGCGGGCAGTGAGATCAGTGGTGGGAATGATTAAGGGCTGTGGGGAGGGAGCGGGGCAGTGAGATCAGTGTTGGGAATAATTAAGGGCTGTGGGGAGAGAGCGGGGCTCCCTCCCCCCACAGTCCTGCATCAGGGTTTCCACACTGATCCCACGGTCCTAGAACCTTGTATTAGTATCCACACCGGCAAATAAAAAGTGTACAGGTAGACTCGTTTCCCATATACATAAGACGGTGCTCACTCAGCATCCACCCGATTTCACTGGACGTTAAGAGGGACTATCCGGGGTTTCAGGCGTCCGCTGGAACATATCCCCCCCCCCCCCCGGATGAGTACCCTGGCCTGCTGCGTTTCTCTAGCATTCTGCTTTTACTTCAATCACAGGCTCAATCTGCTTTTTTGGAGGAGGGGCTCAGGCCTGAAAGGCCAGTAATGTATCTTGACCTCCTGTGGACGCTGCGAGACCGGCTGAGTTTGCAGATGTTCTCATTTCGCCACCTGAACCAGGACTACGGTTTTCTAACTCCAGTTCCTGACGGAAATGGCACAAAAGGCCACAGTGGAATGTGTTCCCCCCCTCTCCCCCCCCTCCCTCCCCTCCCCCCCTTCCCCTCTCCCCCCTTCCCCTCTCCCCCCCCTCCCTCCCCTCCCCCCCTTCCCCTCTCCCCCCCCCTCCCTCCCCTCCCCCCTTCCCCTCTCCCCCCCCCCTCCTCCCCTCCCCCCTTCCCCTCTCTCCCCCCTTCCTCCCCTTCCCCTCTTCCCTCTCCCCCCCCCTCCCTCCCCTCCCCCCTTCCCGCTCTCCCCCCCCTTCCCTCCCCTCCCCCTTCCCCTCTCCCCCCCCTCCCTCTCCGCCCCCCCCCCTCCTCCCCCTCCCCCCCTCCCTCCTCCCCTCTCCCCCTCCCTCCCCCCCCCTCCCTCCCCCTCCCCCCCCTCCCTCCCCCTCCCTCCCCTCCCCCCCCCTCCTCCCCTCCCCCCCCCTCCCCCCTTCCCCCACTCCCCCCCTCCCTCCCCTCCCCCCCCCCTCCCTCCCCCTCCCCCCCCTCCCTCCCCTCCCCCCCCCATCCCTCCCCTCCTCCCCTCCCCCTCTACCCCCCCCCCTCCCTCCCCTCCCCCCTCCCCTCTCCCCCCCCCTCCCTCCCCTCCCCCCTTCCCCTCTCCCCCCCTCCCTTCCCCACCCCCCTTCCCCTCTCCCCCCCCCCTCCCCTCCCCCCCCCTCCCTCCCTCCCCCCTTCCCCTCCCCCCCCTCCCTCCCCTCCCCCCCCTCCCTCCCCTCCCCCCCCTCCCTCCCCCCCCCTCCCCCCTTCCCCTCTCCCCCCCCCTCCCTCCCCTCCCCCCCCCCCCTCCCCTCCCCCCCCCTCCTCCCCCCCCTCCTCCCCTCCCCCCTCCCCTCCCCCCCCCCTCCCTCCCCCCTTCCCCTCTCCCCCCCCCTCCCTCACCCTCCCCCCTTCCCCTCTCTCCCCTCCGCTTCCTCCCCTCACCCCCTCCCTCTCCCCCCCCCCCTCCCCTCCCCCCCTTCCCCTCTCCCTCCCCCTCCCCCTCCCTCCCTCCCCCTCCCTCCCCCTCCCCCTTCCCCTCCCCCCCCTCCTCCCCTCCCCCCCCCTCCCCCTCCTCCCCTCTCCCCCCCCCCCCTCTCCCTCCCCTCCCACCCCCTCCCTCCCCTTCCCCCCCCTCCCCTCCCCTCCCCCCCCCCTCCCTCCCCCCATCCCCCCCCCCTCCCTCCCCTCCCCCTTCCCCTCTCCCCCCCCCTCCCTCCCCTCCCCCCTTCCCCTCTCCCCCCCCCTCCCTCCCCTCCCCCTTCCCCTCTCCCCCCCCCTCCCTCCCCTCCCCTTCCCCTCTCCCCCCCCACCCCCCCTCCCCCTCCCCCCCTACTCCCCCTCTCCCTCACCCCCCTCACCCAAAAAAGTCGACCAAGCGGTACAACCTTGCCCAGGGTCCGTCCGGAGCGCACCGCCCGGCGCCGCCGCCCGCCGCCTGGGGGAGGACTCCTCCTGTATCCACACAATCCTTCGGGCCGGCCGGACCAACATGGCGGAGGCTGGTTCGACGGGTTCGTCGAGCGGCTGAAGCGGTGCGTCAGTTGGTCCTGGACCTACCTGTGGGCGCTCTGGTTCGTCCTGGTGCTCGCCTCCTCTACATCCTGCGGGCCCCGCTCAAGCTGCACGACAACCTCAGTGCAGGTAAGCAGCCCACAGCCGCCCGGCCACCGGGCTTGCCCACCCCTCCCGGCAGGGAGCTGGGGGGGGGGGGGCGGGCGCAGGCCCTGATGCGGCCAACGCCTCGCCCACTCTGCTCAGGCTCTGGGGTCAACCTGTCCCCGCGGTCTGGTAGAAGCTGTCACTTCGCATCTGAGACGGAGGCACACGTTGCGATGGGTGTATTCTGCCACACGAATCAGGGCACGTACCGTGATAGGGATCCGGGCAGACCACCGGCCGGCCCAGGCTCACTCAAAGCGACACCCTGTGATCTGGGCACTTGCACCCTCAAGCTGCCAAAGGAATTTGAATGTGCACTGGCACACTTGGATCTGGACAAATGCTGAATCAAATTGGATCAGACTGGGATCTGGGCGTAGACTGTCATTGGAATCTGGACATTTACTGGCAGTCTGTCTTGAGGGGTTTGAGCAGCCACTGGCATTCTGCTGTCACTCACTCATGCTTCTTTGGGATTTGGGCATGTAATGGCTCACCAATTGGAATAAAGCATGATAAATGTCACACCCATATGAAGGCACAAACATGCTGTCAATACAATTTAGACACCTGTCGGACACTCACCCCAATATAGATACAGCTAAAATAAATAGACTCTAACCTCCGGTGATGGAGGATGACTTTCTCATCTTTCACTTCTGTGATTTTTGAGGTTGTTATTGATGCCAAAGTGGACCTGCAGTTTCAGCCACAGGTGGTTGAAAACTTGCCTCTCGCAATGGGGTAGTTTGGGAGGTGATAGCCCTCCCCGCCCCGCCCCTAAATGAATGAGGATTTTGAGGCCTTGCTGAATGCTGCTCCTCTGTTTAACATGGGCAAGAGGTTTCCTTGAATTAGTGGGAATATTACACATTTTCAGGAAGGCTTTGAAATCCTTGAATCATTTTCCTTGATCAATTGCTTGGGCCCAAAACGTCAGTTATATATCTTTACCTCCTATGGACTCTGCAGCATTTCTATGTTTTTACTACAATCACAGCATCTGCATACTTGTGTGTTTCACACCAACTAATCTACTTCCAGCTTCAACACAGCCAGACTGTTTGTTTTAGAGCCTGGTGTTGGACATGCACATAACATAGGCTGCACATTGAAGGCAGATGATGTAATTGCAGAATCATTTGATGGGGATGTTCGCCTGGAAGAGGACAATGATTTTGGTTATTTCGTCCTGCTAATGTGGTTTGAGGATTTTGTGGAGGCAGCGTTAATTGCTAGCTCTCTGTGCTTTGAGATACTTGCTGTAATTCAAAATGTACAGGAGGGCAGAGATCACAGCAGCTTGATAGACTATGAGCTTTGTGCAGGATTTGTAGTAGTCATCTTCCAATACACTTTTCCAAAGACTGTGGTGATGCACCGAAAGGAGTGATGAATTTGGTCATTTATATCTGCCTTCATTGAGACATGGCTCCCAAGATATGGAAGGTGATCTCATCATGGACCTTTATTATTGTAAATGATGATACGCATTGTGGCACATTGGCAGAGGGATATTGTGGATTATAATTGTAATCATTTCTCTGAAATACCTCCGTAAACAAGTGGTCATTGATTTGGAATTTTGCCTCTAAATTTGTGCATAGGCAAGTATTGTCTGCAAACTACAGTTCAATGACAGAAGTTATGGTTCGAGTGCAGAGGTTGAACTTTAATTCCACCCTAGCAGGAAACTTGTTGGGGTTGAGGCGAAGTATCGTGATGTGTAAGATTGAGAAAAACATTGGGGTAATGATGTAATCTTGAACAATGCTCATATCCACCGTTTGAATCTACTGTGGTCCTGTTCGGGAAGGTCACATCACATCATAATGTAAAATAAGATGGAGTTAACTTTCTGTGAGCAGAAAGATTCTCAACAGTTTTGTGATGTATAGTTGTGGATGTTGTCCCTGAATTTCTGCTTAAGTTAATAATTCAATGTGCCTCCCCTCACTGTGGTTCAGAGAGCAGCTCTTCAACTATTAGGATGAAACGGTTGAAGAAAATTCTGCTTTGTCTATCACAGTCCACGTGGACAACCCTTTGTAATTGTCACAGTTGTTTTTGTCTGCTTTCTTAAAGAAGATAAATCACGATGGAAAACTCACACCCCTGCCATGTCCTTCTCTTCTGAGATAGTAAATTTGTGGCTGGAATTTAACTCTGAAAGCTTTTAACTTCAGCTATGATACCACATGTTTCTCGGTAGTTTATTTCTTAGTTGAAATGTGGCCTTTTCTGAATTGTTCTTGATCAACGTGGAAGAGATCCATTCCTAGTCTGCTATGGAATGGAATCAAGGATGAAAACATCAAAAATAGTCATGCTTAAGGAGCTTTTTTAGAAATTTTCTTCCCAGCATCTATTGATTGTCTATCTGTCCTTCATAAATTCACTTCCACTTCAGCTTCAGGTGAATGGTTCCTTTGGTATATGGTTCATTGTTGCCCTTGACTGAACTGAAGACTCCACATGTCATGGTTTTAAACAAGTTGCTGGATGTTCTGTGCTCTTTCCACCCATCATTTCTTCTTTTGGTCATTGATTTTCTGTTGGATTTGTAAAGTTGATTCTGTCCCCTAGAGACATGATGGAGTTTCCAATCTATGTTTGAGGTTAATTAACCTTTGGATCTCCTTGTCATTCTCATGAAACCAGTCTGACACATGAGTAAAGGCATTCACTGACACACTAAAATTAATAAGATGGACACTAAATAACTGCCACAGGGATATGGGGAGGCCCTGGCACACACTTTCAGTGAAAGATGGGACGATAATATTGGCATGCCTGTCAGAGTATTATTGAAGCTCTGGTACAGTGTCACTGGAATATGAATGATCACTGACACATGCATTCACAATAAAAACTCCTTGGAATGTGTGTAGGGACTGGTACACTCTGCTACCAGAAATACAGCCAGGCAACTGTGCACAAAGTCTCTGGATTGTGGACAATCACAGGTTGACAATTTTACTGAAACTGAGGCAGACTAAGAAGTATTGTTAGGGGGATATTAGACATTTTGCATATTTACTGATAAATGGATGTGTACAGCCATTAATATTAAATTTTGGTCCAAGTTCAAGCATCTTGCTTTACATAATTTTTCCTCAGCCATGGGATGACTTTTCTCATCCATTTTCTCTGTTGATACAAGAAAAATTGAAGCACGGAATAACTTAGAGCTTATTTTATTTGAGTTCTTTGCACAAACGATTCAATTTTATATATTGACCTGCAGGAGGTTGACTGTAATGTACTGGGTGTTAAAATATATTGGTCTCTGCAACTCTCCCTCTGTGTTTCCTGTGATTTATATCTTTTAAAAAAAAATCCTTTTGCTGTATACTGATGACCTTTTACACCTTTGGTGTTTACACAATCAGATTTATATAGAGATACTGGAATTTGAGGGAAGAGCATGTGTTCCTTAATCCTTTTATTGTGCTGTCCGTAGAAACTGTTTTTCCTGTGTGTTTTGTACAAAGCATTTCACATTTCTTTCTTGTGCCTTTTAATAAATATCATTTAATAATGGCACCCAGACATGTAGAATGTAAATACACATCAAGGTTTCTTAAGCATCCTGATCTCTTTGACTTAAGTATGATAATTCATCCCTCACCTCAGTTCACTAAGAGAGCAGTGTTGCCTTGGGATTTCATTATTTGTGAACAGAAACTTGTCACATGATAGTACTATTTTGTACCCATGACAAGATGATGGGAGAAAGGTAATTACATGAGACAACAATTTTTTTCAAAAGGTTTGCTTCCTGGAAAAAAAATTGGGCATTATGATAGACAACTTAAAGATGAACAGAAAGATCATTTCAGATTTGGTGCATCACGTAGAAAGTTGGATAGACACTAAATTAACTTTTATGGAATTTAGCATGTTACATTGCATAATGTGCTGGCTCATTGCGTTAGTTCAGCTAACCTAAAAATGTTATTGCCGCTGATTTACTTTTGAACTCAGCATCTGATGCTTCTCGTGTCCGTGTCCAACAATAGTCAGTCAGCATTGTTGGATTCCAATTGCCCTGATACCATTTTTCCATGGTCGCAATGTCCTAGTGAAACTTTCACCATGTCTGTCACTAACTGCACCAAGATCAGCAAAAAATTAATTTTCTTTTTTAAAATTTTTCACACTATGAACCATATTAACCAAAATATACACAAACATTTCCCTCTTGAATATTTACAGTGTCATTTTCTCCCTTTTCGCCTCCCTCCCTCCTTCCCACCCCCCTCCCTACCCACTAAACGTTCAACATATACAATACAATAAACCCATTAAACAATGTCATCACACAATGAAAAAAACAAGAAAATTGTGTCATCTACTTTTACACACTGGGTCAGTTCATTTCGTCTTCTTCTCATTCTATCATTTTAGGGGGTGGAGGTCCGTGGTAGGCCCTCTCTGTTGTGTTCCATGTACGGTTCCCAAATTTGTTCGAATACTGTGACTTTATTTTTTAAATTAAATGTTATTTTTTCCAATGGAATACATTTATTCATTTCTATGCACCATTGCTGTACTCTCAGGCTCTCTTCTGATTTCCAGGTTTGACATTATACATTTTTTTGCTACAGCTAAGGCAATCATCATAAATCTTTTTTGTGCTTCATCCAATTTGAGGCCTAATTCCTTACTTCTTATATTACTTAGAAGAAAGATCTCTGGATTTTTTGGTATGTTGCTTTTTGTGATTTTATTTAATATCTTATTTAGTTCTTCCCAAAACTTTTCCACTTTCTCACATGCCCAAATTGCATGTACTGTTATTCCTGTTTCCTTCTTACAGTGAAAACATCTATCTGATACTGTTGGGTCCCATTTATTTAATTTTTGGGGCGTGATATATAGCCTGTGTAACCAATTATATTGTATCATGCGTAACCTCGTGTTTATTGTATTTCTCATAGTTCTGGAGCATAGCTTTTCCCATTTTTAATTTTTTATCTTTATGTTTAGATCTTGTTCCCACTTTTGTTTGGGTTTACAGCTTATTTCATCGTTCTCTTTCTCTTGCAGCTTGATGTACATGTTTGTTATAAATCTTTTAATTATTATTGTGTCTGTAATCACATATTCAAAGCTGCTTCCTTCTGGTAACCTCAGCCTGCTTCCCAATTTGTCCTTTAAGTAGGTTTTCAGTTGGTGGTATGCAAACATTGCACCGTGAGTTGTACTTCATTTGTTCAAAAGGTAATAAATTATTTCCCGAAAAACAATTTTCTATTCTGTTGATCCCTTTTCTCTCCCATTCTCTGAAGGAAAGGTTATCTATTGTGAAAGGGATTAGTTGATTTTTGTGTCAATAATAATTTTCAAAAAATGAACTTTCAACGACATGCTGCACTTCATGATTTTGTAGGCTTGAAATAGACTTAAAAATGACAGGAAATCATTTTTAATCTAAAAAACGGTAAGCGAT
Organism: Narcine bancroftii; assembly: GCF_036971445.1. Taxonomy (NCBI): domain Eukaryota; kingdom Metazoa; phylum Chordata; class Chondrichthyes; order Torpediniformes; family Narcinidae; genus Narcine; species Narcine bancroftii. The sequence goes on from NC_091473.1 coordinate 245,302,224, forward strand.
ACAAAAATTTTAAGGTGATATTTGTGATCTGCAGCCCAAAATCCATAAAATACACCCAAAAGTGTTCAGGAAACAAAATTTTTGTTGTCCAGTGTTATGAATCACTCCAGCAAGTCCAGCTATTACAATAAAACATGTGGACATACGGTAAATTCTTAGGCCTAGCTTAATTGAGTGGGGTGGGAAGATGGGAAGGTGAGAGACACAGAAAAAGACTGGGCTACTGGTAACCACAGTGCTGCAGTTGCACAAATGCAGAGATCATGGGGCTTTGTCAAGGAAAACCTATTATTACATGGAAGCAAGTGTATTATAAATGGAAGTCTTTGAAATTAGTGACTAGTATTGTTAAATTTAGGGGCATTATCTGGAATACTTTCTTCTTAAATGAAGTGAAATGGCCAAATGACCTTTGAATGATGTGGTGGATGCATTAACTAACATGGTGAATGGTGAGGAGAAGCCTCATTCTATCCCTGTTTGGAGGGATGTGAGAGCAGAAATCCAAGAAACAAAGGAAATGTGAAAGAAGCAGAGAGGGAATGCTGCGTATTCTGAAAGAGGAGAACACATCTGATGTTGTGTAGTGGAATGTCTTGCCATCAGAGCAGATGCAGGAGAGACAGAGTGAAAGGGCAGAAAGAGATGTAATCTCGGTAGCTGGTGGGACAGTGTCTTCTGACAATGAGAAGGAGAGATTCAGAAAGAGGAGTGAGGTATCAGAAATGGTCCAAGTGAGAACAGGATGGAAGTTTGTTGCAAAGCTGATGAAACTGACGAGTTCTGCAAGAATTTCAGGTTTATTGTTGGAGTACACACATGATGTCACATGAACCCTAAGATTCTTTTTCATGCGGCTGAGGGAGAATTGCCATTTTTTTTGGTCGTGCGATAAAAAACGACACAACGAACACTAAACAAGTAAAGAAATATAAACAAATTGTGCCATACCGAGAGGAAAAAAATCAATAAATTGCAAAAAGGAGAGATCTTCAATGAGTCCCTGATTGAGTGTATTGTTGAGGAGTCTGATGGTGGAGGGGGAGCACCTGTTCTTGAACCTGGTGGTACAAGTCTCATAGCACCTAAAACTTTTTCTCGATGGTAGAAGTGAGAACAGAATACGTGCTGAGTGGTGTGGATCTTTGATGATTGTCCATATAGATGTACTTGATGATGGGGATAGTCTTGTATATGATGTTCAGATCTGTGTCTACTACCTTTTACAGGGCTTTATAATTAAGGGTATTGGTGTTCCCATAATGCATATCCAGAGGACAGCACCAATCCAGTTGTCAGTGTTGCAGAGAAAGAGCTGGGGTGTGGTTCCAGAGTAGGTTTGGAACACGGACTGCTCCACATAGCCAGGTTTCTCCAATGAACTGTTTTAATTTACTACTTAAGCCCACAAGTTTATTAATCAATGAAAGGTCAGCTAACAAAGTAATTTCACTCCAAGTACAAAGCAGCAGTTGGTCAATAAATGCACTTTTAATTTAGAAAGTACTGAAAATATTCAGCAGATCAGGCAGAATCTTTGAAAAGAGAAGTGGATTTAATATTTCAGATCAGACTCTATCAGAATTGAGAAAAATAAAAATTCAGTTACGAATAAAGCAGAGGAAGTGATGGCAGGACAAAGGGAATATTTGTGATTAGTTAAAACTCAATGCTGGAGAGTCTCAGCAAGTCAAACAGCAAAGATAAAGATATATAACAAGTTTTGGGCATCAAGGTATGAACAAAATGTAGGCAGGCACCTGAATAAAATGGTGGGTAGAGGAGCCCAGTCCCAGAGGCAAGAGGTAACCGGTAGATAAGGGAGGGAGGGCACACCAGCAACAAGGGGTGGGGAGATGAGCCCAGTCCCAGAGGCAAGAGGTAACCAGCAGATAAGGGAGGGAGGGCACACCAGCAACAAGGAATGGGGAGATGGCTTTGTGAATGGAGAGGAAAGGGGTTGGAGAGCTGGAGAAAATAGATGGAGGAGAATGGGCAGTCGGCTTGCAGAAACTAGAGAAGTTGATGTTAATGGCATCCAGTTGGAGAGTGCCCAGATAGAAAATTAGGTGTTATCCAGTTTCTGCTAGCCTACTCTCCATTCTCCCTCTTTTCCCCATCCCTCTATCTAGTTTCCTCCAGCCCTCCACATTGACAGAGTCATCCCTCCCTCCCCCTGTTTGCTGGTGTGCCCTCCATCCCTTATTCACCTATTACCTCCTACCTGTGGGACTGTGCTCCTCCCCCTGTCACCCCCCCCTCATAATTTTGTTTGGGCACCTGCCTACATTTTGTCCATATGTTGAGGGAGGGCTCAAGTCCAAAATATTGGTTATCTATCTTTGCTACATAAAGTACACTGTGTGAGCTGCTGAGTTTCTCCAGCATGGTGTAATTACTTCAATCACGATGTATTCAGACTTTTGTGTTTCACTCTTGTATTTGTGATTAGGTCAGGTTTAGATTGGATAGGTTTGCCGTGAGGATAAGTAGAGCTCGAAGGTTAAAGCTAGCTGTTAAAGTGGTAATATCGACATATGTAAGCTGTTACGAAAGGCAGGGTTTTTTTTCCACAGAAGGTCAGGCTGTGATAATAGACAAAGAAAAATTCTGCCATATTACAGATGGAGGATGTACAATGGAAATGGACAGTTCAGATACAGAGATCAAAAGTGACTTTTCTTGAATCACGTCCAGTTGGTAGATACGGTGTTTTACCTTAAGCTTGGATTGAGTTTTGTAACATTTTAGTGAATGTCAGGCCCTGCTGTTTGTAAAAGCTGTATCGCACATACCAGGAACCACAGAACATCAATATATTTAACCCTTTGGACTCCAACTATTTTTACCCCTTCATAATATATACTCCAGACTGGGTCCATGGGTACACTACAGTACAAACACCAGTATGAAACAACTGGTGGTTGGGTATAAAACCAATCCTGGAAAACAGGAACATGGAGTGTATGCGCTTGTTGGTAGTCCCTGAAATCAAGGACATGGAATCCAAAGGGTTAAATATGGGGATGCACTTTTAAGGAGCAATAGTCACCATTCTTTTGAAAAATAAGGTTGGATAAATGGAATAGAAGGATATATTTCTGACAACCCTAAAGCATCAGCTATTTAAAATAATGTGTCGTGCAATGTGGAGTGTTGGAAAAGTTGGGGACTGACTAAAGATGATTCTTGGACATATGGTTGAAGGTCAGGAGAATGGATCAAGGCAAACAAAGTGTGGTGACAACTTCAGAGAACATTGGTGTATGCTTGCCATGAAAGTGGAGGATTTCACGATAATCCAAACTGGGCTCAATTTCATGTTGTGGCAAGCATTTCAATTGTGTGCTGGGAGATAAAGTTTCAATTGAGATTGGTGGCTTTTAAGATTTGGAACCAGCCTCAGACTTGGCTCAAGCAGGGGTAATTTAAGAGACCACTGGACTATTGTATCAGATAGCGACCAATATATGAACAGAGATTCCCTAAAAGTAGAAGTTTTGGGGAGCAAAGTGATAGGATCTTGCTGACAAACTGGTTATTGGATTTGAAATTGAGCTGAGTATTGAAGGGCATTATGTTTACACTCTGCTGCTAAAGATGATGATGATGAAGCAAAGGTTGAATGAAGTCCAGCAGGATACTTTTATCCTGTAATGCCCAACATTGGCATACATAAGATTTATGTGTCATTCTCAGGTTTTTTTCTGCATATTATTGGCTTTGGTACCCTGAGCTTGATCATGGTTTATCTGAACAATTTGGTGATGTGTTGGCACAATTATCTTTAGGACTGCTGGATCAAATCCTAGGAACTTCAGAAAAATGTAACAATTGCTTTCTATTTTTTAACATTAATTTTAATGTCTTTTGTTTTTAAAACTGATGGAATGAATGTGGGAAGATCTTCTTCTAGTTGACTCTGTAGAGGGATAATGACATCAATTTCAAATTGTCATAGTGAAGAGAAATTTATATTTCCATCAACTATTAAGACTGAATACTTTGCCACAAGGAATTTCGACAAAGACTATAACATTTTTAAAAAAAGATCAAGTTACAGGATTGTGGAGAAAAAGAAGACAACGCAATAACTTTTGGCTCATTTTAGCAAATGGCTTCAAACTCTTTGCACTGTTAACACGTAATTCTGTGGTCTGTTGCACATGTGAAACTATCGACGACTAATTCCAAATGTAGCTGACTTTAGCAGTTTAAGTAAAGCAATCACTACTGGAAAGGAGCCACCGATGAATTAAATAGCAGTTTACACGTATCAAAATTTTCAAGTAGATTGTAATTGTGGGTCTAATTAAAAGGTGATAATCTGTTGTAGATTATCTTTTGGTATGTTATCAGATGGCACATTATCAGTATATCTGTCACAATGATATCTTGAGTGTCGGATCCTACATTATTGTTTGCTGTCAAATGTCTGCCATGAAATTAATAGCTACAAAAGAAGATATTTTTGTAGGAGAATTTTGGCTTTACTCCAAACCGTAACTTTTAATAAAAAAAAATGTGATCAGAATCAGGATTTATTGTCATGAAGAAGTCATGAAATTCAGTGTTTTGTGGCAGCGTCACAGTCCAAACATACATATTATAACCATCTTACGACATTACTATAAAAAATAAAATAATAATAATAAGAGTGAATGAAAAGTCAGCCCGTGTCTTTGGTTCATTGATTATTCAGGAATCTGATGGCAGCGGGGAAGAAGCTGCCCTGTGCCGCTGAGTGCTTGTCTTTAGCCTCCTTTGTTTTTCCCCACCGACGGTATCAGAATGGAGAGGGCATGGCCGGGAAAAGAAAAATTGCAGTAGTAGAGGCTCAGGAGAGCTCCCCATAGTGAGATTTAGGAAAGATGGTAAAAATAGATTAAAAAACCCCACAGAAATCAGCAGAATACAGACCAGGGAGTAAAGAAAATTTAGAAAAATACAAGAAGATGAAAGAAAACAAAAATCAACAAGAGAAGAGGATGAGAAAAACCTGCCTCATGAGAAGGGATCACCGCTTGGCGAGTGGGAGAAGGAACGGCCTGCTGGGACAATGGTGGCACTGATAGAGGCCTGGAACCACCCCCCCACCTCCCCAAGCGAGCAAAGGTCCCCAAGGAGGTTGAGGTTGGACGGTCCCAAGGTGGCAGAATCACAGGGGAGCCATGACGATAGAGTACACCCTCCTTCATCCTTCCACCTTAAAAATAGTAAGGCCGGGAGGGGATAAAAAATTATTTAAATATGCCAGGGATGCAAATGGAATATGTCAAAAGTGGGACTTCCTCCTGGGGCTTAAGGTAATTAGGACTGAGGAAGAAAGTAATAGATTGTGGGGCTGAACATATTGTATATAGTGTGTATGATATGAAAATGAAGGGGATTGATTTTGTGATATATTGTTAAGGTATTGATGTTAAAGTTATTTTAAGAAGTGATAAAGGGAGCTTGGAGGGGGGTGGGAAGAAGCAGAGTAGGAGGCAGATGGGACATTGTCGGTTGACAAGAATGGGGTAGTTGGCACTAGTCACACTGGTGTGGGTCTGGAGAAGGGAAATGAATAGGCAAGATGGAAAGAGAGAGGAGTGGTGGGGTATTGGGGAATATTTAAATTTTTTTCTTTTGTTTTTAGGTTTGTTCATTTTAGCTTCTTTAGTTTGTTTAAGTTTTAGGGTGAACGCTGATACCTGCATAGAAGAGAATTTGGACAAAAGTTAAGTATCAAGGGAAGAGAAGGAGGGGGAGAAAACAAAGGAACGGTCTTTGGGTAATGGATAAAACAGTCAAATTTTTGAGTTTTAACGTAAATGGGTTAATGGGACGATAAAGGGAAAGTGAGTCTTGGCGCATCTTTAGAAAATGCAGGCTGACGTAGTGTTTTTGCATGAGACCCACTTTGTGAAACAAGAACACTCAAAGTTAAAGAGGGGGTGGGTTGGCCAGGTGGCGACATCCTCCTTCAACACCAGAGTCAGGGGAGTGGCTGTCTTGATCGGGAGGAACGTTCAAGTGATGGTCCAAGAGGTGGTTGCCAACTCACTGGGGAGGTTTGTGCTGATGCATTGTCAAATATACTCAGAATCCTGGACAGTCATGAATATATATATGCCCCAAATTTTGATGGCGAAAAATTCATACATGATATATTCTTGAAAGTAGCCGAAGGGTGTGAGAATGTCTTGATTGGAGGGGATTTTAATTTTTGTCTGGATTGATCATGGATAAATTGGCAAAGAAGGTAACAAGGGCCAGGGCAGCTAAGTCCACCCTGACTTTTATGAAGTGGTTTTGAAAGGTCCTGAGGTCAAGTGGCAGATGGGTATTGAGAGCTGCAAGGATGTCAAGTACAGGCCTGATGTTTAAAATCATTGCAATGCATGTTGTGCACCAGAACCATAGACTGATAGATTTGGGAATTGCCTATGACACACATGTCAAACTCTGGCCCGCGATATAATTATATTTGGCCCGCAAGATCATATCAAAAATGTATTAGAGATGGCCCACTGGCCGCCGCACTAGTATAGCGCATGCACAGTAACCACTGTGTCCCAGGGTGAAAGAGAGAGAGAGAAAAATCCTGGTCCTTGAAAAGTAGTGGTGGGTGGTTTTGTAAACACGCTATCGTGTCCCCCCGCCCAACCCCCCCCCCCCCCCCACCGCAGCGCGGCCTGGCCGGTGTCAGGGGAAGCCAAGGCCGCTTCCCAGCGCCCGGAACCCCAATGGCACAGCATTTCTTGGAGCTGCAGATGGAGTCAGTTCGCCGGAGGGAAGATTGGGGCTCCCCGCCGGGCGATGGGGGCGCCGGCCGCCCTGCGCCTACCCACCGGACCAGCGCCGGGTGCCCGGAGTACATGTGGAGAGCGAGGCTGGTCAGGCAGGTAGGGTGGAACCCCCCTGCCAATCTCGGGAGTGGCGTGGGCTGGATTGGGATTAGCCGCGCTCACCTGCTCTTCCACCGCTGACCGGGATCCCAGCGTGGTCCTGAGCGCGGAGTCTGCCCTGGAAATGTCCTGGGACACCAGCACGGAAAGAAGGGCAGGGTCCGTAGAACATTACAGATCAGAAACAGGCCGTTCGGCCCTTTGACTCTACCTCGTGAAAACCCAACACTGGAGAAACTCAGCAGGTTAAACCGTATCCTTTATCCAGCAGAGAGGTACCTGACAATGTTTGGCCCTTGATCCCCCTCATCAATGTATGAGCGAAAGTCTGTGGTTCTCGTAAAAACACCAGAAGAGAGAAACTCAGCAGGTCAAAGGGGGTCCGGGAGAAACTCAGCAGGTCAAAGGGGGATCCAGGAGAAACTCAGCAGGTCAAAGGGGGGTCCGAAAGAAACTCAGAAGGTCAAGGGAGAGGGGTCCGGGAGAAACTCAGAAGGTCAAGGGGAGGGGGTCCGGCAGAAACTCAGCAGGTCAAGGGGGGTCCGGGAGAAACTCAGCAGGTCAAGGGGGGTCCGGGAGAAACTCAGCAGGTCAAGGGGGGTCCGGGAGAAACTCAGCAGGTCAACGGGGTCTGGCAGAAACTCAGGGGGGGGCCTGACCTCGCCAGGACCGTTGCCCACTCCCCCTCCCTGCCGCAGGCCGACCCGCGACTCAAGGTGACGGGGCCGCTGATCCGCCGAGATGCCGCCCTGCAGTGAGAGCCGATGCCCCCACACTGTCGTTGTCCAACCCGATCGCCCGCAAACCCCGCCCTCCCGCACACAGGCCTGAGTAAGGATTATGAACTTTAATCTCAGGATAAAACGATCTTCCAATCGTTTCATGTCACAGTGATAAATATATTTCTGGTTAAAAATGGTCCTGCACCTGGATACAAGCTCATTAGGCATAAAACTTGAAAAGTGTGTCAATCAAAGGATATCTGTACCAATGGAAAAAGGGCATGGCAAATAACCCTGCTAGAGTTCATGCCCACAATCAGTCACCCATTGGATTGTTTCAGGAATCATGTTATTCTCCCACATTCTCAATAGCCCTCAGATTTTACGATTCGACAGCACACTAGCAACATTTGACAAATCCTCTATAGAGAAATATTATTTATTGAATATTTTATTTCTCATTTGTTAATGCTTCTGGAAAGAGTTTATCCAAAACTATTATTAAACATTTATTTTAATAAGAAAAAGTTTAACATTACACATGTTGAAAGAAGAGAAAACATGCAGATGTAGTTGAAAATTTTCAATAAATATTTAGTTCGGCCGTCGACTTAGTCCAAGTTTGTAATTTTGGCCCTCCGTGAATTTGAGTTTGACACCCCTGCCCTATGATAATCTCCCCAGTCTTGTTGCCTTCAATGCTGTTAAAGGCATAATCGCTGGCCCTGATTGAAGTCTTTGGAGGGTGGAGATTTACTGGAACAGTACCTCAGCTGAGGGACTTCAGATATTTTCAGAGAGAGAGAGATCCTTTTTGGAGCAGAGAATGTGATCAGGAGATTTAATAGAGAAGCTCCCAAATGAAGAGATTTGGACAATTAGGTAAGCAACTGTATTCTAGGGCCTCTCTAAACGTACCTTGAATCTTGGATACAGCATTTAAGAGCAGTTCCAAACAGCATGAGCTCTTCTCGTCGCTCGACCACCAGCACAAAGTGGCAACAGACACACAGTGACTGTGGCTCCAGCGTCCCTTCCACCCACTTCAGCGAGTCGCGTCACGGACACCCTCCACTGTCGGTGTTTCCTATCTGTTCCAGATAAGGCTTCTCCTTCCGCGTCTCGGGCTCGGTCGGACCCTCCTCCTTCTCGACCAGCGCGGAACGGCGGAGAAGGCATCGTCCCTTACTCCCTCCTCCCCCCCCCCCCCACCCCTTTGAGTCTTGATCCAGTCTCCCTCTGGGTTTGTTCTTTAAAGCTGGCACTGCTAATTCAGCCGTCAGCCTGCGTGAAAGACCTGGAGGCTCCTGTGGCACCGAAAGAAGGTGTAATTGCATAAGCGCGATCCCCCTCCCCTCTCTCTCTCTTTCTCTCCCCCTTGGCTGTAGCTTCCGGCCCTGATGGTTGTTGGTGAGTGGAAGGCGTCCCCGATCCAGACATGCTCAACGCTGATTCTTCCTGTATGTATTGGCCCCGTTGAAGACGGAGCATTTCACATGATTATGAGGTTTATCTTTGTACAAATATCGAGTGGAGGATATTTTTGTTTTGCACCCTTGATCTGTACGGACTGGTGTCCGCTGAAAATCGTCTTGGTTGTAGCTCGTCGACCTAGAGACTGGAAAAATGTGCAAGCCATGTGCTTACCTTTTACACTGCTCTGACTCAGTGCCTTGCACTCAAAAGTCTCTCCATCGGGGGGGGGGGGGGGTGGATAGGGGACTCGTCGACCTAGAGACTGGAAAAATGTGCAAGCCATGTGCTTACCTTTTACACTGCTCTGATTCAGTGTCTTGCACTCAAAAGTCTCTCCATCTGGCGGGGAGGGGGAGGGGGAGGGGGAGGGGGAGGGGGAGGGGGAGGGGGAGGGGGAGGGGGAGGGGGGAGGGGGAGGGGGAGGGGGAGGGGGAGGGGGAGGGGGGAGGGGGGAGGGGGAGGGGGAGGGGGGAGGGGGAGGGGGAGGGGGAGGGGGAGGGGGAGGGGGAGGGGGAGGGGGAGGGGGAGGGGGAGGGGGAGGGGGAGGGGGAGGGGGAGGGGGAGGGGGAGGGGGAGGGGGAGGGGGAGGGGGAAAATGACAGTGGATATTCAAGAGGGAAATGTTTGTGTGTGTTTTGATTGATATGGTTCATAGTGTGAAAAATAAAAAGAAATTAAAGTTTCTCCATTTTGTGGCAAGGCATTAAGTAAGACAATGGCATTAAATAAGACTTAATTAATGGCATTAAGTAAGACTTAAGGCATTAAGTAAGACTTGAAATTTGATTTTTAAACCTTGTTTGGGCAGTTCCTTGGTTAAGAGCTGGTCGTGTTAGTGGCCAATCTTTGTTCCCTCCCTCGGAAAGCTTGGCAGAAACGAGTGGAAACAATGTAAGGGGAAAGTGTGTGCTGTTGTGAGGGAGAAAGAATTTCTATGAAAGGAGTAAGGCCATTTATCAAATTGTGCCGTGCTGCGAAAATAGAAATAACAGAAAGGTAAGCATATATTTAGTAAAATTTCCAAGAAAAGAGTAGGACTGTGGGCCCTATTTCTTTTACTGCTGTTTGTTAATATTTTTATATATTATTTGGCATTCCCATTTTGTCCTTTGAATAATAGATGCACTAAAAAAAAAAGGTATATGATTGGCAGTAAAACCAAGAGTGGGGGGGGGAAGGTGAGACGGGACTACTGTTGCCTGAAATCTGGTTGGGAGCAGGATGTGCTAGAAATTAAAGTTTGCTCTTTTGTGCTACCAAAGCAAAGCATAGTCATTTGAGCATCTAAACCAAGATGTTTTACTAAATCTTTCTGTGGTGCACTTTGATATTTTCACCTTTTTGAACAGTGCATTCAAAGCACCTATCAATTTGTTGTATAAAAAAACTTGCTCCCACCACTCTATTGTGTAAAAAAAAAACTTGCCCCACGCATCTTTAAATTTTCCTTCTCTCGTATTTAACATTTCCACCCTGCCTGTTTACCCTATCTTTGCCTTTCATAATTTTGTACATTTCTATCAGGCCACCCCTCAACCTCCGATGCTCCAGAGAAAAAATTCCATGTATGTACAACCTCTCCTTATAGCTAATACCCTGTAACCCAGGCAACATCATGATGAAAGAGTAAAACACAAAAGTATTCAATCACCCAGTGATTGGAGCAAAAACACAATGCTGGGGAAACCCAGCAAAGATAAAGATACACGACCAACATTTTGGGCTTGAGCCTTTCATCAAAGTTTGAGAATCATGGTGAACCACTTCTGCACCTTCTACAAAATCTCCTTTTCCTCCCTGTAATGCAATGACCAGAAATGCCAATTCACCAAATGTGACCTAAACAAAGTTTTATGAAGCTGGAACATGACTTAATGACTTTTATATGCCACACCCCTACCATGAAGGCAAGCGCGCTGAATGCTTTCTTTACCACCCTATAAACTGTGTTGCCACTTTCAGGGAGCTATGAATTTGCACCTCTATGGTCCATTTGAATGCTTCCAAGGCTTCTGCCATTTATTGTAAACTTTGCCCTTGCACTTGAACTTCCAAAGTACTTCTCTGGATTAAATGCCAACTACCATGCCTCCAACTGATCTACATTGCACCTTTTTCACCATCCACGACTCCATTTTTTTGGTCATCTGCAAACTTTTACTAAACATCTCATCTACACTTTTGTTCTGGTGATTTATACAGTGCATCACAAACAATAGAGGACCCAGGATTGACCTGTATGGGACATCACTGATCACTGACTTCCAGTCAGAGAAAACTCCTGCATTACTATCTGTGTTCTTTGATTTTTGATTCTAATCTTTCAAGTCAATGTGGATTACATGTTCCAAATTCTGAATCAACCTTCCATGAGGGACCTTGTCAAGTGCTTTACTAAAGTCCATATAGATAATGTCCACTTCCCTATTCTCATTACATCCTCAAAAAAACTCCCAAGTTTGTAAGACCTGACCTAACTCGCACAAAGCCATGCTGACGATCAGTAATAAGCCCATGAGTTTCCAAATCCAAGTAAATCCTATCCCTAACAATCCTCTCCATTTGCTTCTCTGCCACTTATATAAGGCTCTAAAGCCTCTAATTTGCTGGATTATCCCTATTGCCTTTCTTAATCGTAGGAACAACATTGGTTACTCTGGAGTTGAGGACTTTGCCTCTGACTAGAGAGGATAAAGATTTCTATCAATTGGGTGTAAAGGGAACACTGTGATATCCATAAAATTGTCGTTGATCTCTTCTGTGACAAACAAGACATTTGGTAGCCTTTTGACTGTGACTTGGTCATTTTAATTCATGGAGCTAGTCTCTTGCATAAGAAATAGGAGAAAGGGTAGGCCATCTGCCCATTGAGCGTGCTCTGCCATTCAGTACGATTATTTTGAAATTAAGTATTTCCTCCTGAACTGTCCGTGAATACATGTGTGACTGGTCTAGTTGGAAATTTTGGCAATTATTTTTACCCTTTCTCCTTCAGAACTTTTTCAAGACTTTTTACTTTGTAGTACTATTCACTGTCCACTATCCAGTATGGTAATGCAGAAGTTAAATCATAATAATATTAAAGTATCAATTTATTTTATTGTTAGTCATTGTTAATGGCATAAAATATTACAACAATTTTTCAGTTAAACAATTGAATATATTACTTCTCAGTATGTTTTGGAATTTTACCAAATTGCTTTTGTCTATTATTTTCTCACTTATTTAGAAACAACTCACTTTCTTGGTACAGATTAGTGCTATAATAGTTTAGTAATACCTGTATGTCATATATTGCATTCCCAAATTAATTAGTCATTGCAAATTAAACTTTGTTCTGTTGTGATATTTTATTCTGGTGGAAGATGCTTAACTCGCTCTCAAAGTACGGAACATTTCTATGAGCTAAATATTGGCAGTGTTAACGTTGTGACAGCAACTAGCATTTGTAATATAATTGAGTGCATGCAAGGCTTTTTCCCAATATTTTGCTTGACAGAACATTAGCAAGTTGAATCTTTTCAATAAAGAGTTAAGAACAACGAAGTACAATTTATTTACCAAAGGGAAGAATGCAATAAATGGAGTTAGTTGTGGGATGGTTTGGTTTTGCAAGTTGATTGGTGAAGTTGTATCCAACATCTTTTTCAGTACACTGTGCTGAGACATTTGTAACGCTGATTGGTAATTGTTTATTGTTGAAATTTTTCCTTCCCCTGTGTTCTGTCAGCTCATGCCAACAATTACAGAAATTGTAATCTATCTGAAAAGCAGCTTATTTATTTAGAATTTTTACTGTCATGTTTAGTTTCATAGTTTGTATGATCATAAATTTTATATGATGTTGACAGTTAAGACCAAGAATATTCCTCAACTGGAGAAGGGATGATAATTGGATCATGATTATACCTGGGATTTTTTAAAAAGTCATGCTAAAGTCATGCATTCTCCACTTCATATTTCCACAATAAATTCTCACACCTTTGCATTCAAATCCATTCCATTAAGAGGTAACATTTCACCACTACCCTGGGGAAGAGGAAAGAGTGAAGTTATAGTGGACAAGCTTATAAGAGAAGTGTTCAATTTTAATATGAACGTAAAAATTTATAGCACGAATATTGACATGTAATTAGGTTATAGTATTTTTACAACATTAATGCTAGAAATGTTGAGGATGGAGCGGAGACAATGCTGGTGGAAGCGTTCTAGGAGCCATAGGTGATGCCGGTAGAGGACCCATGATTCGGAGCCGAACAGGAGTGTGGGTATGACAACGACTCTGTATACGCTAATCTTTGTGAGGTTTTTCAGTTGGATGTTTTTCCAGACTCTTTTGTGTAGTCTTCAAAAGGCGCAATTTGCGTTGGCGAGTCTGTTGTCTATCTCGTTGTCGATCTTTGCATCCGATGAAATGGTGCAGCCAAGATAGGTAAATTGGTTGACCGTTTTGTGTGCCCGATGGAGATGTGGGGGGGCTGGTAATCACTTCAGGCTGACTTCCAGGCCAAACATTTTGACAGTTTCCGCAAAACAGGACGTCAAGCGCTGAAGAGCTGGCTCTGAATGGGCAACTAAAGCGGCATCGTCTGCAAAGAGTAGTTCACGGACAAGTTGCTCTTGTCTTGGTGTGAGCTTGCAGGCGCCTCAGATTGAAGAGACTGCCATCCGTGCGGTATCGGATGTAAACAGCATCTTCATTGTTGAGGTCTTTCCTCAACATTCATTGGAGCGACTTCATCTCCAACATCGAAGTACTCGAGATGGCAGAGGCCGACAGCATCGAATGCACGCTGCTGAAGATCCAACTGCGCTGGGTAGGTCATGTCTCCAGAATGGAGGATCATCGCCTTCCCAAGATAGTGTTATATGGCGAGCTCTCCACTGGCCACCGAGACAGAGGTGCACCAAAGAAGAGATACAAGGACTGCCTAAAAAAAATCTCTTGGTGCCTGCCACATTGACCACCGGCAGTGGGCTGATATCGCCTCAAACCGTGCATCTTGGCGCCTCACATTTCGGTGGGCAGCAACGTCCTTTGAAGAAAACCGCAGAGCCCACCTCACTGACAAAAGACAAAGGAGGAAAAACCCAACACCGAACCCCAACCAACCAATTTTCCCTTGCAACCGCTGCAACTGTGTCTGCCTGTCCCGCATCGGACTTGTCAGACACAAACGAGCCTGCAGATGACGTGGACATTACCCCTCCATAAATCTTCGTCTGCAAAGCCTAGCCAAAGAAGTGCACAAGGGATGGAAGGGATCAATAGCTTATTTATTTAACAAATGAGATTGAAAGATTACGAATAGAATAAGAGGAGGGACTGTATGTGGATCAAATCCGATCCAAGTGGTAAAAGTGCGGAGGAGAAAAAAGGATCAGGCTTGGACAACAAGGAAAAAGAGACGAAATTAAAATCATATATGTGGACTTGCATTTTAAAAAGTAGTTGTTGTTGCACAAGAATGAAGCTTGACAGTGAAATTGGGTTTTTTTGAACAGAGAGGGTGAATTTATTGTCCTTCTTTGGCAAGTTTAAGAGGCAGTTAATGTGCAGACAACGATGTTCTTTTAAAAATAGCGTCCCCTTAAGGACAAAATGTTGATTGTGCAAATTAAGTATTGGAGCAACACAAAATGTGGAGATTAGCAATTCTGTAATATTTTGCCATCCCTCAATTTGTTAGTCCTTCTGTACATCAACAACAAAATTATCCTAGTTGGCTCAACTTTCTAAATTTCTTCTTTGCATTCCATTAATTAGTCATGATTTACAAGTACTATGAAACTAGCTGGAGACATCGAGCGAAACTAAAAATTATTGGTGCGCATGTATTATGAACAATAGATCAATTGGCATTTTGCTTCTTTTTTTTTTGGCATTTTGCTTCTTGAAACAGTGGACATTTTAACATGGTACTTTCATTAATTGAGAAATTGTATCTTGCAGTGCAGTAAGAATGGTGGGCTGGATTGCCAGCAGTGTTGGACATCAAACATAGTATTATAGCTGTCTTAAATTCATTTAGGTGTGGGTGCATGTGATTGTGTAAGATTCTGACTGAATGCTGTGCTTAATTTAGGAGACTCCCATCACAAGGCTGTTTGCATCAATGCTTGTTCCAGTCACTCGGAGAACTAAGAACTGATTTAATCTAGAGCAATAGATATGTCCAATTTTGGGTCAAATCCCCTGCAGTACTTTTCCATCCAATGAGTGGCCACTGGGAGATCCACACTTCTTTCCACACCCTCTACCATAAAATGGAAGCAGAAAGACTGGGCATTATGAAAATTTCAGAACTTCAATGATTTTGGGACCTGAACACCTCAGGGAAGGACAGAGCAATTAAATGGGGTCCAATATTGGCCATTTTCTATGTTTCACGTTAGATTTATTTTCTCCCTATCTTCCCCAAAGGTAAAACGTTTGACAGAATGTGGTTCCATGGGCATCATCGACTCTTCTATTCTTCACGTGTCAACTTACACAAAGGTTGTCATCAATAAAATCAAAATACTGGAAGGGGCTGGCAGGTCCATCATTTTGTGTGCAGAGAAAACACAGGTTTATTAAGTTTCAGTCTTTTGAATGTTTTGGATATCAGCAATGCTTAATATTTTATGATATACGTTTCACCATGCGTCACTACAAAGATTGTAAGATAAGATAGTCCCTTTTACAACTGTCAGGCAGCCCATAGCACTTCAAAGTCAGTAAAATACTTTTTATATGTTATTATTATTTTAGTGTAGGAAGTAAGATCTTGGCTCAGCAAAGCTCTCATGAACAGTCATGGTCAAATACTGGGGTTATTTTGGCCAAATGATACACATGGACATTATGTAAATGATTTGCTGACAACAAGACTGTTGAGTGTACAATTAATGTACAGTGAGGTCATGACAAATCATCTGTTTCATGCTCGTGTTGCTTGAAGGAGCATGCAGTACAACTCTGATTATCCGACATGGTCGGGACCAGGCCTTTTTCGGATAAACAATGTTTTTGGATAACTGGTCATTTTTAAAACAGCCCAGTAGTAACAGCAAATCACGTAACAATGTTTAAACACCAAAAAACAAGAGAAGGCTTTTTAAGCATGAAATAATGTTTAATTCTCACCAAAAAGCAACCTGAACAAAATAAGATTTTTTTTCCAACATGTGAAGTCAATTTGGCTCCGAAAATATATTTTAGATAATTGAGGATTTCTGATTGTTTCGGATATCCTCATTTATCTGAAAATTTTCGGAGGCAAAATGACATCATTTTGGCTTCAAAATTTTTTAGATAAATGAGGATTTCTGATTTTTCTGAAATCCTCAATTATCTGAAAAAAATTTCAGACCTGAACAGATGTTGCTTCTGGGTCCAAAAAGATTTAGGATAACTAAGGATTTTGGATAACTGGAGTTTACAGGTGAAAATAATTTTACCCGTAACCCAGTTTGATCATTCATTCAAATCATGCCTGACCTGCAGTCTCCTTGTCGGAGACAAAAGCGGAGGAGTAACTCAGCATGTTAAGTAGCATCCATAGAAAATAAAAGGCAGTTGATATTTGGGCCTAAGACCTTCTTCAGGAGTGGCAAAAATCAGCGAAGCATCAGAATAAAAGGGTGGGGTTTGAAGGGGAGGAACATAGGTTTACAGTCACAATGTAATAGACGGATACAGGCTGGAGGGTAAAAAGAAAAAAGGTGAAAAGTGTCGGGGCGAGGCAGAGGGTGAAAAAAGATAGCTCTCTGATGTAAGGAAGGAAGTGGAGAGCTGGATGAAGGGAAAGAGGGAAAATTATCCCCACAGACTTACAGGAAAAGTGTTGCTTCACTTGGAAGGGCTATTTGAGGCCCTAAAGAGTCTCCTTACAGACTCTTCTCATCTCTTATATTTAGGCATGCAGCACGGTAACAGGCCTTTTTAGCTCATGGATACATGCCCCGCCACCCCCCAAATACACCAATTAAGGTATAATTCCCGTACGTTTTTGAAGGGTGAGAGGAAACCCATGCAGATACAGGGAGAACGTACAAACTCCTTGCAGACAGTGCTCAATTTGAACCCAGATCACTGGCGCTGTAATAGCTTTGAGTTAACCGCTACACTAACCATGCTGCCAAATGCCATATCTAATACCTTTTGATATCAAAAAAATATTTTATTAATTGAAAGTGGATAATTGACCTTGTATGATCTAGTTTGTCCAGAAAATTAAGCACCACAATTAGATTGCTGTTTTTGGAGAGTGAATCTGAGGAAAGCATCTGGCCTAGACAGAGTACCTAGCTGAGTGATAGTCTGTGCTGACCATGTATTCATGGATATCTTTAATATCTCACTCCAGCCTGTTTCAAACAGGCCCAAGAAGAGTGCAGTAACCTGCCTTAATGACTATGACCAGTAGCACTTACATCAACAGTGATGAAGTGTTTTGAAAGGCAGATGTTGAAGAATATCAGCTCCTGTCTGAGCGGAGACGTGGATATGTTCCAGTTTGTCTATCATAGCAACAGGTCTATGGTGGATGCCATCTTACTAGCTTTACATTAAAGCCCTGGATCCCCAGGACAGTAAAGATGCATTTATCAGGATGCTCTTTATTGACATTTAACAATAAAAACTGATGACACACTCTTCTGTAATTGGATCATGGGTTTCCTCACCTTCAGACCACAATCTGTGAGGATTGGTAAGAACGTCTCCTCCACAATTTTTATCAGTACTGGAACACCACAGGGCTGCATTCTTAGCCCCCTGCTCTACTCATTTTACACCTTGTTGCTTGGTACCATAATAACACCATCTACAAATTTGCTGATGAATCCATGGTAGTGGGTGGTGTAAAGAAAGATAAAGAGTCAGCACACAGGAGGGAGACTGAAAACTTCTGAATGGTGCACCAAAAACCACCTTGCACTCCATGTCACCAAAATCTAGGAGCTGATTGTTGACTTTAGGAAGGGAAAGCCAGAGGTATACAATCCAGTGATCACTGGGGGATTCAGAGGTGGAGAGGGTGAGCAAATTTAAGTTCTTGGGAGTCAATATGTCAGATAATCTTTCTTGGACCCAACACATTAATGACATTGTGAAGCAAGGACATCAGCACTTCCTCAGGAGTTTTGCAGAGGTTTGGTATGACACCAGAAACCCTGGAAACTTTCTACAGAGGTGTGGTGGAAAGTGTGCTGACTGGCTGCATCACGGAATGGGGACACCAATACTCCTGAGCGTAGTGAACATAGCCCAAGACATCACAGGTAAAACCCTCCTTACTATTGAGAACATCTTCTGTTGGAGAGCAGCAGCAATCATCATGGATCCACGCCACCTAACATACGCTCCATTCTCATTGCCACCAACAGGAAAAAGGTATCAGTGCCACAAAACTCGCACCACCAGGATCAGGAACAACTGCTACCCTCAACAACCCCCAGGTTCAGGAACAGCTGCTCCCCCTCCACCATCAGACTCCTCAACAACTAACTCAATCAGGGGCTCATTTAAGGACTCTTGCTAATTGATTTAAAAAAAAAATTCTCTCTGTATTGCACAGTTGGTTTTCATTCGTTATCTGTTTACAGTTTTTTATTTGCTTGCACTTGTTTTCACAGTGTACAGTCTTTTTGCACTACCAAAAAGTGGCGATTCTGCCTGGCCCGCAGGAACAAGAATCTCAGGGTTGTATGTGATGTCATGTATGTCCTCTGACAATAAAGCTGAAATCTAGATTTGGCAATGGAAGCTGGAGGCAGAAGGTGAAGGATGTTCTTTTTTAATTGGAAGTCTGTGACTTATGATGTGCCTCAGGGATATATGCTGGGAACCTTGGCTTTTAGTGATGTATATTAAAGTCTGAATATGAATGTAGGAGGCATGAATTGTAAGTTTGCAAATATGTGAAAATTGACGGGGTTGTAGATAGCAAGAAAGGTTGTCGAAGAGTACAGCAGAATTGTAGATCAGATGGGAAGTTGTGTAGACATTGGTAGATGGACCCCACATGTGTGAAGTGATGCATTTTGGGATGTGTCATAGGGGCCAGACATGGTAGGGTACCGAGGAATGCTTATGAACAGAATGACTTGTGGGTCCATGTCCATTGTTCTCTGAAAGATCCCTGAGGGGGACCATTTGTCAAAAGCAGATAAGGTGATGAAGAAGACACGCAGCATGTTAGCCTTTGTTGGTTGGGACACAATGCAAGAGTAGGGACATTACTTTGCAACTTTACAAAACACTGGTTAAGCTGCAGATAGGAGTATGTGTCCAATTCTAGTCCTGTGATTGGACTGGTGAGAGTGTGGAGAATATTCACTAGGACGGTGCCTGGATTGGAGGACATCATTTATGGGGAAAGATTGGATAGGCTTGGATTGTTTCCCCTGGAGTGAAGGAAGCTAAGGGATGGCGACAGACTGTTGTAAGATTATGGGGACGTGTAGAAAGCCAAAATCATTTCCCACATTAGGGCTTTAAAAATTAAAGCTTTCAAGTGAGTTTCAAAGGGGAACTGTAGGGCAAGCTTTTTTACAACAGAGTGCTTTACTTTTCGAATTTGGCACCAAAGAATGTGGTGGAATCAGATACAGATATTACATTGAAGAGGCGTTTAGGTACTTAAATGGACTTGGCTTCAACAGATACTGTCGTAATGCAGGCAAACAGGATTATTGTAGATCTTCTTTCTTTGGCTTGGCTTCGCGGACGAAGATTTATGGAGGGGGTAAAAAGTCCACGTCAGCTGCAGGCTCGTTTGTGGCTGACAAGTCCGATGCGGGACAGGCAGACACGATTGCAGCGGTTGCAGGGGAAAATTGGTGGGTTGGGGTTGGGTGTTGGGTTTTTCCTCCTTTGCCTTTTGTCAGTGAGGTGGGCTCTGCGGTCTTCTTCAAAGGAGGTTGCTGCCCGCCAAACTGTGAGGCGCCAAGATGCACGGTTTGAGGCGTTATCAGCCCACTGGCGGTGGTCAATGTGGCAGGCACCAAGAGATTTCTTTAGGCAGTCCTTGTACCTTTTCTTTGGTGCACCTCTGTCACGGTGGCCAGTGGAGAGCTCGCCATATAACACGATCTTGGGAAGGCGATGGTCCTCCATTCTGGAGACGTGACCCATCCAGCGCAGCTGGATCTTCAGCAGCGTGGACTCGATGCTGTCGACCTCTGCCATCTCGAGTACTTCGACGTTAGGGATGTAAGCGCTCCAATGGATGTTGAGGATGGAGCGGAGACAACGCTGGTGGAAGCGTTCTAGGAGCCGTAGGTGGTGCCGGTAGAGGACCCATGATTCGGAGCCGAACAGGAGTGTGGGTATGACAACGGCTCTGTATACGCTTATCTTTGTGAGGTTTTTCAGTTGGTTGTTTTTCCAGACTCTTTTGTGTAGTCTTCCAAAGGCGCTATTTGCCTTGGCGAGTCTGTTGTCTATCTCATTGTCGATCCTTGCATCTGATGAAATGGTGCAGCCGAGATAGGTAAACTGGTTGACCGTTTTGAGTTTTGTGTTTTTGTGCAAATGGTTATTAACAGGCTAGCCGAAAACCTGTTTCAGTGCTGTACGACTGACTGAATTTTCTTGCAGAAGAGTTTCAGATTTCTCCTTTGCAGTTAAAAGTGTTTAACGACAGGTCCTTGAAAGAAATGTCTCATTCTTCCACACTTAGCCAGAGAAAATGGTTTGTATTTATCTACGCTGAGTTTTTCTCTTAATAACAAACAACATAAATCAAATCACTTTGGATCTAGAGATCAGGCTGCCAATGTTTTGGACTGAAGTTTGTGTGGCTGCAGGAGCACTGGAGCTAAGTCCACGTACACTTGGAGACTCGGAAGAGATTCTTTTGCTTCTCAGGAACACAACTTTAGTTCTTGTAATTAAAGCCATATATCCAAGAAATCATTCTGGTTAATTTATGCTCTGCACTTTATAAAGATATTTACCAGTATGTGTTCTGGTAAATATTATGTGAGCATCAGAAGAGAATAGAGTAGATTAATAGATTGAAAGTTTTGCTAGAAAATAATCAATGGTAGTCATTCAAATAAAAACTTTAAACTTTTCAATAAATGGACATTCCACTGAGTGATTAAAAAAACTGAAGGAAATATGATCCAGCCTTGGCTAACTAAGGAGATAAAAAAAAAGAGGAAGAAAAAAGATATATTATCGGAAGCAGCAAAGATTAACCAGAAGAACTGATAACTATGTGATACATTTAGATATCTTTGGCTTGGCTTCGCGGACGAAGATTTATGGAGGGGGTAAATGTCCACGTCAGCTGCAGGCTCGTTTGTGGCTGACAAGTCCGATGCGGGACAGGCAGACACGGTTGCAGCGGCTGCAAGGGAAAATTGGTGGGTTGGGGTTGGGTGTTGGGTTTTTTGTCAGTGAGGTGGGCTCTGCGGTCTTCTTCAAAGGAGGTTGCTGCCCGCCGAACTGTGAGGCGCCAAGATGCACAGTTTGAGGCGATATCAGCCCACTGGCGATGGTCAATGTGGCAGGCACCAAGAGATTTCTTTAGGCAGTCCTTGTACCTCTTCTTTGGTGCACCTCTGTCACGGTGGCCAGTGGAGTGCTTGCCATATAACACGATCTTGGGAAGGCGATGGTCCTCCATTCTGGAGACGTGACCCACCCATAATAGGCCCTTTCGGCTCATGACCCATGCTGTCCAATAGACTTGCACCTCTGGTACGATTTGAACGGTGGGAGGAAACCAGAGCACCCGGAGGAAACCCATGCAGAGACTGAGAAAACATACAAACTCCTTACAGACAGCATCAGATTTTAACCTAGGTCACTGGTGCTGTTACTGCATTGTGCTAACTGGCACACTAACCTTGCCACCTCGAATAAATTTATACATAGAAGCACGGTTACAGGCCCTTCCAGCCAACTTGCCCATGGGGCCTAAATTCCCCAATTAACCTACAATCCTTGCACCATTTGTAGGGTGGGAGGAAACTGGAGCACATGGGGGAAACCCACATAGACACGGGAAGAACTTACAAACTCCTTAAAACAGCTCTAGATTCGAACCTTGGTTGCTGGTACTGTACTAGTACACTGCTACACTAACTGTGTAATATCATTAAAGAAAATTAATAAATGTTTACAAAAGAAATAAAAGCTTTTTTCCCAGTAAGAAAGGGAGATTTAGAGATAACTGAGGATCTCTTTGAGACAAATGATAGGTAAAATTATTATGCAAGATCAATGTCTGAGGTATTGAATAAAATTTTGGATCTGTTTTTAACTGTAGAGGATGTAATAAGCATAGCAGAAGTGAAGGACAAAGACCAGAGTTTTCCCCTCTCCAAGATCCTTGCTAGCCAGTTGGAAATCCACTACAAATTGATTATAATACAGATGAATCCAGAACCCCTCTTTATTATGGAGTTTGCTACAGCCACCACTGGACTTACCTCCAAAGGAAATCTTGGCTAGGACACCAGGAAGAACTCCCTTGCTCTGAAGCACAATTTTTGACCATCTAAGGATGCTGTCTGCACACGTGAGAAGGGTTATATTTTTAGCCACTGAATGTAGCATTTATTCATCTTGGTTGGGGAACCTTCCTCAGCACTGGGAGAGCAGAAAAACCTGCTGGAATTTTTTTTTTTGCACCAGTAAATAAACTGAACATCATTTTTCCTGCTGCTGTAGATAGGTTTCTTGTCTTTCACCATTTTAGTTCCAAAGTAAATTGGAATGGTCACTACTAGGGAATACAGCAGAGCAGATGGAGTTTCTGCAAGAAACAAGGAAGGTCCAGGATAAATGCAGAGCAAAATCAAAGGAAATGTTCAAATGGCCAAATATCACAATTGTGGCTGACAAGAGAAGTTAAAGCCAACGTAAAAGCAAAAGAGAGGACATATAAGAAAGCAGAAATTAGTGGGAAGATAACGGATTGGAGTTTTTAAAAACTTGCAGAAGGTAACTAAAAAGCTCATGAAGAAGGAAAAATATAAAAATAGGATAGTAAATAATATCAAAGAGGATATTAAAAAGCTTGAAGTATATAAAGAGTAAAAGAGGTGAGAGTAGATATAGAACCATTAGAAAATGATGCTTGAAAAATAATATTGGGAGGCAATACCCCCTTTTCCACTGGCACCCTGTCCCAGGAATTAACTGGGAATTTACTGGTACAGGATCCAGTGGAAAAGGAACCCTGGGCCATCCTTAACCGGGACACTAATTGCTTTTCCTCTGAACATCCCAGGGGATCAGAGTGTTCTACCTTCAATTTGAAACGGGTGACTTTCTGCGATTCATTTTCCATTGATTTGACCAGTACGCCGGCTTCAGTAATCTTTAGCCGCTTTCAGGTGTATTCTCTGCCAAGATTCCACAGCCCTGTGGAATTGTCTTTCAGGTGGCAGCCCTGAAAGCTCTCGGCTGTCCACCTGAAAGGGACAGCTGCAGGAGAGGCGCTCGGACCGCACTCCGGCTCACGTCAGCGCGGGATGTCAGGGCAGGGGCGGCTGGCATGGGACGTCGGGGCAAGGGCAGCAGGGAAGGGGGCTGTCAGGCTCATGGATTTGGGTGGCCAGCTGATGGTCATCAGCCCACTTCTTCCCCCCCCCCCTCCCCAGCAGCATCTTTCAGGTGGTTGCATTCAAGTGCCTTGGGGGACTGCTCAGATGTAGAGATTATACCTCCCGGAGGAAGGTTGGTGAGTACTCCTCCAAGCCACATCAGGCTCTTTCAGGTGGCCTCCTGACAGCCGCATTCGGATAGAATATGAGGCTTTGCATCAGGGTATTCTGGCCACCTGAAAGAGGCTTTGCTTGAAATTGCTGACCACTTAATTTGACACTGAATCCGAGGTCTAGACTTCACAGCCAAGGGGATAGTCAACCCCTCATCTGCCAAATCAAGCCCTGTTTTTTTTTAAAAAAAGTCAGTTTCAGAAAGTTTGCTTCTCGTTTATTTATTATAGAGTGTGTAGCCTAATTGTTTAATTTTGGCTCTGCCATCCATGGATTCAATCGAAATTTGTTTATTTATAACATTACAAGGGGTGGCACAGTTAGGGCAACGCTATTACAGCACCAGTGATGCAGGTTCGAATCCGGCGTTGTCTGTATGGAGTTTGTACATTCTCCCCAAGTCTGCATAACTTTCCTCCAGGTTCTCCAGTTTTTTTTCCCACCATCTAAAATATACTGGGTTGGAGGTTAATTGGGGTATTTAGGCAGTACAGGCATGTGGGCCAGAAAGGCCTGTTCCATGCTGTATGTCTAAATTTAAATTAAGTTACACATAGCCATGTAAAGAGCACAAATTACAGAGTATAGGATTACAACAAAAAGGAAAATTAATTAGCACTAAGCAAGGGGAGCAAAAGAATACTGTTAATAGGATTCATCCAGGACCCTTACAGCTGCAAGGAGAAAAAAACTGTCTTTAAGCCTGTTGATGTGTGCTGTTGGGGAGGGAGAAGAGACTGTCCAGGATGTGATAGGTCTTTCAGTACATTGGCTACTTTTCCTGGAGATGCAGATGGAGCCCACAGTGGGGAGGTAAGTTTTTGTTCTGAGCTGCATTGCTTCTTCCAATTTTGAGCAGAGCAGCTAACCATACCATATTGCAATGGCATCCAGCAAGTATACTTTAGATACGTACCAGTGGAAGTTGTTGTGGATCAAGGTGAACCTTAGTCCTAAGAAAGTAGAGGTGCAAGTGCACTTTCTGACTGTCCGGTCAATGTGTTTGTTCTTGGTAAGGTCACTGGAGATGCTAATTTATTCCTTTTTGACTTCAGCACCATTAATGTGAACAGGGTTGTGGACTCTATCCCTTCTCGTGAAGTCAGGGATCATTTGCTTTGTTTTATTGATGTTGGGAGATAAGTTCGTTTATTTCAACCGATTGTGCAGGTACATCCCCACGAAACAGAATTCTTCGGTCCTTGGTGCAAAACCATGCAAACACTCAAACAGGTATAACACAATATAAAAATAATTATTGTTTAATAAATAGCAGAGTCTACAAGAGTGCGACTTGGCCAGCTGCATTACAGTGTGGTACAGTTGCTGGAGAGAATGGACGTGATCCACCGGGATTGTCTTAAGAGGGTGTGCAAAATGCTTGAGGACCCCTTCCACCTTGCACACAGTATCTTTCAGCTATTCTCATTGGGAAAGAGGTGCAGGAGGATCAGAGCCAGCACCACCAGGCTGAGGAACAGCTTCTTCCCACAGGCTGTGAGAATGCTGAACGACCAAAGGATCAGCTTTTGTTTTCTAACATTCACTAAACAATATCGATCTATCTATCTATTTATTTTTTTATTTGTATATTTGTCCTGGGTATGTATTGTTTGTCTGTATGTGTATTGCATCTGGATGTGTGCCTGTATGTTTTGCATTGAGAACCAGAGAATGTTTCTTCAAGTTCTTGGGTGATAATGAACTTGACTTGAGGAAGATCTTCCTTGTTCCCTGGCCTTTCTTTTATCCACTGATGAGTTTCACTGAAAACAATGCTGGATTGCTTGTTTAACTTTGCTGAAAATTGGTACCCGTTTTCCAACATTCAGTATTGCTGCTTGCAATTGTAACTTTGCCCTGCTGTAAAGAAAGCAACGTATCAAAAAGGCTGCAAGTGTTGCAATATGCAAAACTTAGTGAAAGTTTGATTACCTTTGGCTTGGTGGTCTGATTTCAAGTTCTCAATTGAAATAGTTAATTCATCATATCAGAAATCTTCATTTCATATACTGACTCATTTAAATTGTTATAAATTCATTATCACTGAAATTGTGGGCAGGGTAGTTTGCAAGTGGAAGTTTGGGAAGGCTCTCTGCTGCCATCGTCTGGCAATCTGCTGTCATTAGTCTTGCTGTGACATTTCCCCTACGGCAATGATTCAATTTATGATCATATTAATCATCTAACCATTTACGGAGCGGAAACAGGCCATGTTGGCCTTTCGAGTCCGCACCGGTTCACTGATTTTGTGCGCCCTCTTCAAGCATTGGTCCCGGTAGATCTTCATTCAATAACGATGATATCCACTAATTTTTTTTCTTCCTCAGATATATGTTGGATAAAACTGGACAAAAGACAAGCAAAAAGAATAAAGTGGCCAAATTTATGCAAAAAGAATAAAGTGGCCAAATTTATGGTTAAATCAATGCAGGAAATGAAACTTATGGATTTATGGAGGAGACAGCGCCCAAAATTAAGAGTTTATTTTCATATACATGGCTACAATGTATAAATACATCAAACTTCTTGCATAATGATGTGGGTACATCAGCTACAATAGTATAAATTAAATGACCATAATATGCCATGACAGTCAAAGAGAAAAATATTCACAGATGTATTTAGCAGAAGAAGAAAAAAAAATTAATATTTAAATAATGCAGATAGATCTTTCACATGTTCCGGAGTATATGGTTAGAGTAGTACTGAAGAAAATTTAAAATGCATTAGATTTGGAACGTCGCCACTTGACGTAGAAAATGCCATGCGAGCCTGTGCCCGTCAATGGAAATGCAAAAAAAAATCAGAAGTACTTAACTGGTCAGCTGGCAGACATTTGGATAGAGAAGGAGATATCCTATCTTAGGTCAGTGATCAGAATACATGATGAGAGATCATCAACTGAACCTATTAACTGTTCTCTCCATAAATGCTACTTGGCCTTCTGACTAATTATTTTCTTTTTGTGTTTGCAGCAGTCAGATAAATGGTGGTTGAGGGATAAAGGTTGGACAAGATACTAGAACTCTGCCATTGATCTTTGAGTAGAGATATTTTGGACTTGCTGCAAGCAGATGAATGGATGCTTGGTTTAATATGTTGTTTGAGAGGGAGCAATTTTGACTGCACTCCTGTGTTACAGGCACTGAAAGAGTCAGGAATATAGCTTTGAGGCTGTGGAGTACGGAGAGGGAACTGTGAACTCATCCTTCTGACAAAAATATTATTTATTGAGCTCTGGCTGGTAAAGATGATCATTCATATAGTGTTGATTGTGGACAGAAGTACAAGGTGGTAGGATGAGCAAGAAAAATACATTTTCTGTTCATGTGCCTTAAGAGAATTTGAGAAACATCAGTTCCTAAAAAGAACATTGCTGGGATTGTGTTACTTTTTTCTTGTTTACCTATGAATTATTTTTCTTCCAGTAACTGCATTTCTCAACACTTTGACTCCGAAGTTCTATGTGGCATTAACAGGGACATCTTCTCTCATATCAGGACTCATATTAGTAAGTATTGCATCCCTTATTTAAAAATAAAATCTCTTCCCCCCCTCCCCCCCCCCCTTCCATTCTGCACATGTTTGCTCTCTACAGATCCCCGATGAACATTTCCAAGAAGGAAAACTGATGGCTGGCTTTAATAAAAATCTTGTTCGTTTTTAATGGATATCTGCACCATTTTGCTGAATAGTTGTTTTTAATCACAGTAGAGTTTATGATGGTGTTTAACATGTTATCTTTTTTATTTTTATGAATGTAGAAGATTGAGGGTGTTCTAAGTGAAGGGTGATTGAGGCCTGAAAAGAATTCTGCACCATTCATGGGTGGAATCAATAAAGAAGAACATAGCAAAATCAAAACTAAACCATTAGAGAGTGAAATCAAGATGGCTGTTTTCAAAAGGTGTAGAAATTCATAACCATTTTTCTGAAATGACTTTTATTCTTTAGTCGTTTTTAATTCTGCCAACATTAATTTCTATCTCCAGAAACTGTATTCCCATTGTAACCATAATATTAATGATTGAAACCTTTTCTCGCATGGTCTGCTTCTCAGACAGCCTCTATTAAGCTCAGTTGAGTCATTAGCTGATTCTGCCCAAGGCTCTGAAATGTTGTCCCTCCCGCTTCATTTAAGATACTCCTCAAAAAAAAACTACCTCTTTGATCAAACTTCTGTTCATTTATTTTAATATGTATTTCAATGTTAGATATTGATAATGGGTCTTGAGGATTTTACTGAAGTATACATGCTAAGCAAATGATTTTTTTTTAAGTGGTGGTAGATAGGCTCAGTTCACCATTGAGAAAATAGCATGATTTGTGGAACTGGTCAGGAACAGGGATGAGTTTTTGACTGCCTAATGCAAATGATGAATTGAATGAAAAATTAATTTAAGCAATTGACTCTATCTATAACTCTGCTTTGGAAGAGCAGCCAACATGCGGTGTAAAAGTGTCATTCCACCCCTGCCACCTTCTCTTCACCCCTGCTCTGATTAGAAAGAAGATTTGTGAGTATGCGATCACACACTGAAGGATAATTTCTTTTCGGCCGTTATCAGACTCATGAATGCATTATAAAATAGTAAAATTATGTTGCCGATGTTCTGT
Source organism: Narcine bancroftii (assembly GCF_036971445.1). NCBI lineage: Eukaryota > Metazoa > Chordata > Chondrichthyes > Torpediniformes > Narcinidae > Narcine > Narcine bancroftii. The sequence continues at coordinate 245,330,656 of NC_091473.1, forward strand.
ACCAACTGATCTTTCTCGTAACTGTGCTATTGTACTGTGTCTTACTGGTGTGTTATGCACTGGTCTGCTCACAAAATAGCACCTTGACGATAAACAAGCTTGAAACTTGAGCTTTGATGGGAACCAAAACTGATGACTGGTGTTGCTGGTGACGATAGTATGAAGGAAGTTGTGATTAATCTATGAATTGGTGACAGACTGGAAGTTGATGGTGAAATTAAAAAGCTAAGGCTGATTTGCTGTCATGGATGAGGGGGACGAGAAGAGACTGCAAATTAAATCTATAGTGGACTTCAGAAGTGGCATTTAAAACCTTCTGTACAAGACGAACTTGTCAGCCACAAACGAGCCTGCAGCTGACGTGGACTTTTACCCCCTCCATAAATCTTCGTCCGCGAAGCCAAGCCAAAGAAGACAAGACAAATATACATTTATATATGATTTTTTAATATATGCTCATTTATACCAACTTCAGATCATGCCACAAATTGGACAACGTATTATTATTTAATTTATTGCCTGGAGGTCATAATGCCTAATTTCTATAAGTAACCAGCCACAATATAATTGATCATGAGGGAAGATGCAGGGTTAGAGATGCCTATACATTTCTAGTTACACTTCCCCCAACGTGAGCCATGTCTGTCCACCCTGGGTTTGGTGACCTATTGTCCCTGCTGGTTTGGCAGTGCCACAATCTTGAAATTCTCACCCTTATCCTCATTCCCCATTTGCTCTAATTTTGTGCTATCCTGCTGTTATTGATCTTTGGAAAAATATTGTATCTGATTTAAAATTAAGAGCTTGGAGTACAGAAGGACGAGGGGGACCTCAGAGACATTTTGGACAAGAGGGTATAACACTGTAATTGTTTCGTCACTCCATTATTAGAGACAAACACACACTGCAATTTTTATGAAATATAACCCAAAAAAAATCATCAATTTCAGTTTCTGTGCTGGTTTCCATATGCCCTGAAGTACCTAATATAAAACATCCAACAACCTTGTAATAATGCCACCCTCACATTTCTGTATTTCTTCAATGATTCCTTCTTCAGCATCCCCAGTTTAGATCTTTGTACCATTAGCGCTGGTACCTGCACCACTTAGACGTCAAGTTTGGGAATGACCTCCTTCGAAATTGGTCATTAACCTCTCTTATGTGGACCAGTCTTTAGATGTGTATTATGATCATTCTAACTCAAGAATTAGGACCAAGAGTAGATCATAACTGCTCCTTGATCCACATCAAAAAGTCATGTTTTATTTTCCACTCTCGTCCTACACCCCTTGATTCTGTCGCTGTCTACCTATGTTCAATTATTTAATATCTACATCCCCATGGTAAAATTGCTTTACATCAAGAATGTATGGTAAAATTTGTTATTATGTGTTGTTACTGCACTTTACTGATGGTCTCTGTATCCTTTTTCAGGTTGGTAGCTTTTAATTGCTGATCGCTATTTTTGTGTCTAATCTACAAACACAGCAACAATGAGCTGATCATTTGAAGATCTCATGAACAGTTAAATTGCACGTGGCTTTTCGAGATCATCCCATTAATTTGACTCCATTTGTGTGGCCGACGATTTGCAAGTGAACATTTCTCTGCAGATAGAATGTTTTATGATTTGGGCCAAATGTTTTTATTGTCAATGTCAGAAAAGTTTAAATATGATTCTCATTCCTTTCTGAATGACCCATTTTTGCACACATTAAATCAGCCAGTAAGAGGCGCCTGCTGTCTCTGGGCCGTGAAACAGAGACTACATGTCCTCAGTCGCACTGTCTGCACGCTTCACTACTTGTGCACTTGCATGGCAAACACATTTTCAAATCGTGCGAAAAATCATCTGAAAGCACGTAGCGCAAAAATGTTACCTTGTAACTGATACATTCTTTCACCACATTTTTTTTTTTAAAAAGGATTTCTTTATTTAAACGGTGATGATAGATGGCTTCATTGGAAAAGTCTCAAGAAGTTAAAATTTAAAAGCATACAATGAAAATCAAGGTTGTTGAATGTTTGTATTAGGTAATTCAGGGCATATTGAAACCAACACTGGGGAGTCGTGCACAGAAACTGAAAATAAAAAAATATTAGTGATTTCTTTTTGTATATTTCATAAAAATGGCATTGTGTCTAGCACTGGTGAAACTATTACAGTGTGTTATTAAAAAAAATTTAGATGCAACATTTTCCCCAAAGATCATAAAAGTAGGATAGCACAAAACGTCATTGAGTCTTCAGTGGAGCAACATTGTCCTGAGCTCCTAGTGATGCAGTCTTTGTAGAGTGGGAGTTGTCAGTAATCTATCCCATGAGGTAGTGGGTGCTCTTGGTGAACCAACTGAGAATGTTTACGAGTCGGTGAAAGGACTGCTAGTAGAGAGTGTCCAATATGCAGAGCAGGGAGAGGACTACTCTATAGTATGACTGCACGTCCAGGGTGTGGAGAACAAAATTCTTAGGATGTGAAACAGGGGAGCAGTGCTGGTCAATGTGAAGCAGTAAAATATTTGCATCTTGGCAATAGAAGTATGAGGATGCAAATTTTAAATATTTATTTCATATACCTTTCAATTAAAAAAAATTATCATGTCTTACTTATTCCTTATCTACATTCTCAAAATTGGCCATTCTTTCCCCTGCCGCTTATAACCCTTCTAGGTAGAAAACCTCCATACATATTTGAGAAAAGATGTGCTGGTGTTGGAGAAGGTGCAGAGAAGATTTACTAGAATGATACCAAGAAGGAAAGGAATGGTTGTCGGCTCTTGGACTGTACTCGTTGGAGTACAGAAGGATGAGGGGGACCTCAGAGACATTTTGAACAAGAGGGTATAACTTCAGGATAAAAGGGCATCAATTTAAAACAAAGACGCAGAAAAATTTCTTCAGTCAGAGGGTCGTGTGTCTGAAGAACTTTTTGCCACAAGCGGCTGTGGAAAAAGTCATTGGGCGTATTTAAAGGCAGTGTTGACAGGTATTTGAGTAGTCAGGGCATTAAGAGGCCGGGGAGTGGTGCTGAGTGGGTGGATGGATCAGCTCATAATTTAGAATGACTCAATGGATCAATGGGCCTACTTCTGCTCCTTTATTTTGTGATAACTTAGAGGTGATTCTTGCCCTTCCAAATTGTGAGGACATGTAATATCTTGATTATTTGTTAATTGTATTTGGATATTGTATCACTCCTCCACAACTGCTATGCAATTCCAGGCCATTGAAGTGCTTGATCTTTGTGTAATAGAAGGAAAGTATAATGGTAGCTAATGGTAACACTCTCCCAGTGTTTAGTTAATAATTTTGACGAGGAGCCTGTGTGGCAGGTGTGGATAAATGTTCGGATTGGAAGATAGAAAGAGAAATGGAGGTAAGTGGAAAAAATAAACCTTTTGATTAGAAAAAAAATCTGATTACCATATGAAAATCTGATCAGAAGGCTGTGTGTTCAAATCACGTCTGGGTCACCAGCAGCATCTCTTTTACACATTCAAGTTGAATTGGTTGAGCTTTGCCACATCAGAAGATTTGGGCCAAACTGGGCTTTTCTGCCATTCACTGAGCTCATGGCTGTTCTTTCACATCAGTAGATGTTGCTGAGTGCACACTGCACGAACAATAAAAAAGGATGCACTTGTGTCAACATTTTTGTTTTACCGTACGTTAACTTTCTTCCCAGCTGCTTCTCACATCACACCCCCAGCCTTTCCAATTCACTACAGACCTGATGGTGACCATGATACGCCTTTTTCACCATATGCGCCTTTACCACTGCACTGTTCCTGCTCCCTGTTCCAACATGTGCACGCGCATTGCATGTTCCAAGCGTTGCCCAATATGCGTCACTTACTCAAGGCTTATTCAAGTGTACTGCTGCGACAATCTTTTGATTTTTAAAAAATCTGCTTACCATACAAAATTTCCATTAATTTAATTTAATTAGGAACTTCAGAACTTGACTAGTCCATTTGGAATGTTAATAGCTCTGGTAAGCTTCTTGCAAAAAAAATTACTGTGATTTGGCCTGTCACATGTCCCTGCTTGCTTTTTGTTTGAGCACTGACAGTAATGCTATCAGTTGTCACGACCTCAAGTTCTGGAGTTCCCTCTCTAATCACATCCTCTCTGTAATTATGCTTCCAAAGTACTTCATAACCTGTAAAAGTTTCTGGGATATCTTTTAAAGAGTTCCAAATGGTGTTGGGTAAATGCAAGCATTCCTTTGTTGGTGCTTTTATTTTATAAGGTCCTTGGGAAAAGCTAATGTGTAGTATATTTGATTTGCAAAAAAAAAAGATGCATTATTTATGGATCATGGGATTGGAACAGTATAACCTATCAGTTGAAAGATGGCACATCTAAAAATGCAGCAGATGTTGAGATTACATTGGAAGTGCACCCCTGGGTTGAATCCATGATTTTCTAACCGCAAACTGACCGAGTAACCAACTGAACCACAGCTGACACGAGACATTTACTTATCAAGCAATTTTACTGGGCTTAAAGCAGATGAGAATTGGCAATCTAACAATGTGTCTGCTTTATTGTTTCAGATTTTTGAATGGTGGTATTTTCGGAAGTACGGCACATCCTTCATTGAGCAGGTCTCTGTGAGCCACTTGCGGCCACTTCTTGGAGCGGTGGATAATAACACGCCTTCGATAAATTTCACTGCCAGCAATGGAGAAGCTGAGTCGAACAGGCAAAATGTTTCAGGTAATCACTTCCATTGCACGAAAATAATGAAGATTAAATGAGTAGTGAAGATCAACGGCATTGAATCGCATCTTCGTAATTAGGATTGCGAGGATCTTTGTATACTGAAGATTTCTGTTTGCTGAGAATGCCATTGTAGATTCATCCTGTTTATTGGAAATTTCATTGTGGAATGGTTCTTGAATGCTGGAAATGCCATCATTGAATTGCATCCTTGTCATTGCTTTACATTAGTAAGGTGAAAGTTAAAATTAAATATTAGGGTAAGTTAATGATCTGTAAAGCAATTAAGGAGAAGTAATTGAGGCAAGGGTCAACACTATTGAACGCTAGTGTACATGCATCCTTGCAAAACGTTAGCAGTAGAAGTGTTCTTCTAATAATTCCGTGCAACATCTCCTTTCAGTTTTTTAGCATCAGAAACCATAAGATCATGGAGGTAGGAATAGGCCAATCAGGACATTGGGTCTTCTCTGCCAAGTTGAGTCATGGTTGATGCAGAAGACTTCAGCAGCATCTCTTTTACACATTCAAGTTGAATTGGGTGAGCTTTGCCACATCAGAAGATTTGGGCCAAACTGGGCTTTTCTGCCATTCACTGAGCTCATGGCTGTTCTTTCATATCAGTAGCAGTTTTAGGAACTCGTCCCAGATCCCTTGATTTCCTTGGGCTGGAGGATCTGTTCATCTCTGTGCAGAATATACTGAGCAACTCAGCTGCACAGCCACTTCAGTGGAGAACTCTTGCTACCCTTAAACAAAAAAATTTGCTCTCCTCTGGGTGGAGATTTTTTTTTTCTTACTCTTGGTTTGATAAACAGCTTTTGTTTGAGATGGGAAATAGATCATCTTGGCATCAATCAGTCAAAACCAATTATAAATAAGATGTATATTTCAATGAGATCAGTGACCTTTCTTCCATATTTAACAGCATGTGTGACCACTCTGTTTCATCTCTTCTCTTGTGATAAACCTGCTATTAGAGAAATCAATCTGATGAATTTTCGCTACATTCCCTCCATTGCAAGCATTTCCTTCCTTGGCTAGCAGGACAAGACCTGTGCACAATATTGCAGATGTGATCTCACCTGGGCCGAATATAAATGAAGGAAGACACTTTGTACTCCTGTACACAGTCCTTTTGGAGAAAACGCCAATATTTGCCTTCCCAATTGCTTGTTGTACCTATGTGTTAGCTTTCAGTGATTCGTGACAATGAAATCCAGGTCCACTTGAATACTTTCTTGGCTCTTGCACAGCCAAGTATTGCAGTGCACTAATGAATCATGTGCCACAATGTTTGAATGACCAGGCCATAGAGGTTCAGTGCTTCACTCTGATTGCATGTGTTTGATAATGAACTTTGTATTTTTCCTCTCACTGTTAATCCTGATCACAAGAGATCAGAGAGCTGATGTCTCTGGAAATTTGTTCTGTAGTTCCCTCCTCAACACTTCCGTCTCCATGAAACCTTTCCCTTTGAGGAAGAAATTAGTAATATCTCCATTCCCATTTATCCTTATGTCAATTTTAAGAATATTTTGGAGTTTTCATTCTCTGCTTCCAATGCATCTTTGAATCGTTGTCAACATATTAATTACCTGGGGACATTTTGTCATAATATAGGCACCATCTAAATACAAATTGCCCTGTCTTTGTGAGAACTTTGTTATATGGAGAGGTTAGATTGTCTCTCTTCATTGCCTTGAGCAAAGGAGGCTGAGGGGTGTTTTTATAGAGGTTTATGTAATCATGAGGACATGAATGAATTGAATGCTCACATGCTTTTTCACAGACAAATCTCAAACTCCAGGGCATAGAGTTAAGGTGAGAGGGGAAGATTTAAAAGGAACCTGAGAAGCAACATTTTGACTCCCAAGATTAGTCCTTATCTAGAACAATCTGCCAGAGCAAACTGTAGAAGCAGGCTGTTCAAAAGACATTTTCATCGATAGAAGGAATAGATGGACCAAATGCAAGCAACTGGGACTAGCTCAGAATACCAACATGGTTGGGATGAACAGTTGAGACTAAGGGCCTGTTTTATGGTATTTGTTTCAAGACTTTGGATTAAGTCCAAGTTCAATTTGCTTCTGACGTTTACAGCCAGGAGAGAGAGGATGCTTTCTTTCCTCTGATCAAAATGTACAGCGTTTGTAGGTCAATTGGGTGTAATTGGGCAGCATGGGCTTGTGGGCCGGAAGGGCCTGTTACTGTGCTATGTGTCTTAATTTAAAAAAAATATTTGAAACAAAGTTTAAGAGGTCAAGGCTTCTTAAACATCACACCCTACTAATCAATCCCAATTAGGGTGTCATCAAGAAATACATGTATCAGCATTTTATATGAAAACCTTTTTCCATTAATAATTAATATTTGAACATTTGTTTTGACAGAATGTAAGGTATGGAGAAACCCACTAAACCTCTTTAGAGGAGCTGAGTACAGCAGGTATGTCAATATTGGTGAATGAGGCAAAATCTGTTCATAAGTTCATGTGCTTGTATGTGCATATGGGGATGAATGCATCCTCTTCATAGGTGTGGAAGCATAATGAGTACTGTCAAGGATGGTATTTATCCAGTCAATTTGGTCACTAAGATCATGCAAATAGAAATGAGAGTTTATTTTTAAACACACAAGTACAATGTGCGGATGCACTGGAATTCTTGCTTGCTGCAGCCAAACAGATACATAAGAAACACTGACTACAATTGTGTTCATTATATTACCACAATATGCCTAGGCAAAAAAAGAGATAAAATGATAGATAAATAAATATTTCACAGTTTCAGCTCGTGCAAGGAAAAAATGTTTCAATAATGGAAAGAGTCTTTTTGATGGTCATTGAGTAGTTTATAGTTGGGCTAGTATGAGGAGGTTCAAGAGCCTGATAGCCGTTAGATTAAAAAAAACCTTTTCTTGAACCTTGAGCTGCTGGATTTGAGGCTTCTGTACTTTCTGACTGAAGATCAAAAAAGAGGTTATGGCTGAAGAAGAATTGACTTGTTCAATAAGACCTTTTTTGTTACCTTCAGTTAAGATCCTTAGAACCAATTTGGGCCCTGAAATGGCTCTACCCAGACTCATTTAAAAAGGAGAAACTACTCCATGAAGGAAATGTATATGTTTATTTCAAGAATGGGTTTTTTTTATTGATGAGTGAGAGCCCAAAGCCAGATGTGTATAAATCTAGGGTGAGATGGGAGTCAGACAACAATTGAAGAACCACTCTGGTCAGATCTGTGTCAGGTAAGTTTGTTGGCTACTATCAATGCCAGGTTTAGATTGGTCCATTATAATTTTCTCCATCAACTGTACCTCACCCCACAGAAATTACACCAATATAAACTTGAGTTACATACAAGCATTGTCAACAGATACTGCTTCAGAGAACTTCATACTGCTGTTTAATTTGTGTTTTTTCTCCCTCTTTTGCATCTCCCTCTATCACAACTGAAATGTCTATATCCTGGAGCAATAAACTACCAGCCCTGCTATTTTCTCAACCATTCTTCTGTGATTGCAATGTTAGCATAATTCCATGCTCTTAAGGTGGCTGAATTTACTTGTGAAGTCTCTTGCATTGAAGTAAATGCAGTTGAGCCAGCCAGACCCTATCTTGCCTCTGTCACTCGGCCCACCTGACCTGCTTGATTTATCCTCTACATTGGAGTCAACCTCCCCATCTGCCTCTCTGTTGCTGATTCCCCACTCCTTGTCAAATTGGCTTAAGCCCTCCTGAATAGTATCAGCAAATCTCCTTGTAAGCATATTGGTCCCATTCTAGTTTGAGTGCAACGTGCCTTCTTGTACAGGTCCCACTTGCCCCAGAGTTAATTATAATGATCCACGCGTTAAAGTTGCCCTCTTTATGTGCAGAAACCATCAGTCGTTGCACTTAATATCATTCGTGCCAACCAAACTTTGATTAGTCTAGAATTTTAATTCTGCTTTATTTGGGCTCTCTTTCTAAACAAGAGAAATATTTTGATATAAAAATCAAACTATTGGAGGAGCACAACATGTCAAGCAGCATCTTTGGAGGCAAAGGGATGGTTGACGTTTCGGAACCTGCTGAGTTCCTCCCGCAGTTTGTTTATTGCTTCAGATTCCAGCATCTGCAGTCTCTAGTGCCTCAAAATATTTTAATGTGTTTGGGCTTCAGCCAGATGAGTGAATGACACTGAAGCTTTTCTGACTGCAGCCCAATCATAGCCTTACTTTGTGGATTTAATGTTCACTAATCCCTTTTTTTTTTTCATTTCTTCTGAAGGTACACATGGGTCACAGGAAGAGAGCCTTTGACATATTATGACATGAATCTGTCCGCACAGGATCATCAAACGTTTTTCACTTGTGACACAGATCATGTTCGACCTGCAGATGCAGGTGAGTCTGAGGCACCAACAAGCAGAGAAATCCGATAGCATTTTTGGTGCAAGAATGCTGCCATTGTGAGATATCCTTCATGGAATATCAAACTTTTTTTTTGAAATGTAGTATGATTTGGTGTCATTTCAGACACAATTACTTAATTTGTGAGAATTTGGGTTTTCAAAATCCTTAAATCTTAGACTGTCGTGCACACCTGTGCTGGCATACTTTTCATTTGAGAAACTGATTGTGAGGCAGAATCTGTGACTTGCCAAGCTCAGATAGCTACAGTATAAATGTACCCTTGGAGTATTACAATGCACAAGCACTTTTAATGGAGGTCACCAAAGCTTTCAGGTATGTAATTACCAGGCTCGGTTCCTGTTGGATTAACTTGTTATTACATTCTTTTGTTAACAATACATTCCAATTACACTTAGTTCACTGAAGCCTTATGATTAGGGACATTTTAAGTTTTTAGCAGTAAAATGTCAAAACTGCCAGGTGAAATTTGAATGGGTTTGGCCCAGTTCTTTATTAAATAAACATTGTTTCTTGTCCCATTTTCTGACCAGCAACCTGGTGTTAGTTGTCACTCCTTAGCAGATATTATTTCAATGAAATTCCTTGTCCGCCCTCGAGGGTGGTTGGGGAGGAGGTGGGGGGTTGGAATTATCTCTGCTTTGAGTTGCTTTATTTCCAGTTTACCTTGCACATTAGAAGTTTAGCTGGCCACTTTTTGAGTGAAAATTATACCCTTTAATGTTTGAAAATCATATCCATTACACCTTTCACTTGGAAATGCAGTTTTCTTGTTTCTTAGCAATGTTAGCTTAATTATATGTTTTGTCCATGATGAACACTTCACAAAATTAAACAGTGGTTTAGACCATCAAATAATGGACTGCCACCAGTGTAAATTGTATTTCTGTCTCTTGCATTATATTTCTTCCAATATGGCTCCTTACAGTGGCGACTCTTTACATGCAACTCTGACTGGAATTTGCAAATATTCCCATTCAGAACTATTAAAATTCAACCCTAGAACTATAGAATGAAATTTACCCGTGAATAGGGATGTCCTAAGGTCACTAGCAGACCTCGCAATTGGCAGAATCAACAGTCTCCATCAGACCGCAGGATCTTTAAAGAGCCGATGTTTAGGCAAGTTAAACACCGTGGGAATTTTAAGCAGCCAGCGAATGGGCCATTTAAACTTTGTGGGAGTCACAAGCATCAGACATTCAGCCATTTAAACATTGCAGGAGATTTAAAGAGACATTGCATAGACCATTTAAACCCTGCAGGAGTTACCAGCAGCTGACCCATGGGCCATATAAAGAAGACCCGACCAACCACGTGAACGCAGAGGTGGGGGGGAGGGTGGTCTATAAGTAAAGTTAAGACACCGGGCCATGAGGCTTCCCTACTAGGTTTAGGAACCCAAGGACGAGCACTCAGCTGCACAAGAGCCACTTCTTCCCTGCTGCCATCATATTCCTAAATGACCAATGAATCAAAGACATAACCTAACTGAATTTTCTGTACTATTTTTATTTATTGTTGTGAAGTGATTTATACAAATGTTTGCACTGTGACACTGCCCCAGAACACTGAATTTCTTGACTTGTTCATGACAATAAATCCAGATTCTGATATTTCTGTGCAAGGTGACCTGCCGGTGTCTGCTGTTTTTTACTTTGCTCACAGCTTCAATGAACTTAGTCAGGTGAAATATAAGGCTGAATCTCTGAAAGGCAACCTGGCAGGGAAAAAAATGGACAATAATTCTGTGGTGCAGTAGACTTCTGATTTATTGTTGAGGAACTTGGAAGTAGTAACATCTTTGCCCTCAAAACAAAGTGCTGTTTGCTTTGCGATAATTCAAGACATGAGAGGGGAAAAAAAAATCACTCTATTTCTATTTCTGGTGGTAAAATATTTCTGGATGTGCATATGCAGAACATCACTTTTATAATTTGTCTGAGTTTCATGACATTTTCATGTTGTTCCTGTTTCCTGGATAATGGTTTCACCCAGTGGTGCTGAGGCATCTGTGAGAAGGGCCCAAGGGGCTCTGGTTCTTTCCAATATAGGAGAATCAGTGAATATTCAGAAAGTTGCCAGCATCTGGAAAAGGAAAACCAAATATTAATTTCTTGAGGATGATTCTCAATTGCAACCCAGCTACAATACATGGAAGTCATGTATTGACTCCTATAGGATGGTTCATTGTAGTTATAGACCTTTCTAGCTAGCACAACAGCTGACATAAACCTTTTTTATTTTTTTCCAGTTATTATGTCCTGTTCCAAATGTGGTCTTGGGCATACAATAAAATCCCTGGTATCCATCACCTATGGGGAATGGTAGATACTGGATAAGTATATTTGCCATTTGCTTGAGCTAGCATGTTGGGTGGATTGGCGAACTCGGGGGTGCCATTTTTAAACTAAAGTATTTTTTGCCTATTTATATTTCTGCTTTTTTTTAAAATTGCCAATTGCTTGAATTCTGGATAACGGGGATTTTACTGTACACACGTATGTGCAAAAAAAGTGGGGTTTGCTTTTACATCTCTCCTTTCATAATGTCAGGACATACCAAAATGCTTTTAAACTTGAACTCTAGACATTGTTGAAATATTGTGAAATTGGAAGCCAAAAAATTGCACAGATGGAAATAGCTAAATTAACGGCTTTATTAATGAAATTAGGAAAATATTGGCTAAGCCCTTGCTATTTTCCTTCAAGTAGTGTCATAAAATCCTTAAAGAACAGTTGAGATTAAGCAGATGGGACATGGATGTAACATAGGATGCACCTCCAACAGGGCATTACTCAGTCAGTACTTTACTCGGAGTGTCGGCATATTTTATACTTTAATATATTTTTAAAAAGTAATGTAAGAATGCACATTCTGCCACTTTTTTTTCTAATCTAAACCCTTCCATCTAGAGTTAGAATGGAAATTACCTGTCAATTTGTCGCACAATAATTACATCTCCTTGCCTTTGGAGTCACTGCAAGACCATCACAGATATGAGACTGAAGTTGGTGTGGCTGATTACCTTGATAGTTTCATTATGAATTGGAAGTGTAAAATGCTCAATATTTGGGCATTTAAACTTTTGCTCAATTGTGACACAATATTATTGGTTGAATATTTCTCCTGCTGAACTGAACATGCTTGATTTTTGCATGAGAAATGTCATGAGCATAAAATCAAAAACAACGGATGTGCCAGGTTCTAGCTTGTCTCTGCTGTGGTGCGTGGAGCACTGAGACCAATTTGTATGGATGCTACCCTTCTGTTGACAGCAGATTTAGCATAATCCAGGGATTTGGCAGTGTCCTGATTTGAATGATTTATTGCCATGGCAGTCAAGACATTCATCAAACCAAAGGTTGATGAAAGAGCAGGCATTTTTGATCCTTCTTCCCATAACTGCCATATCTCTGTGTGAAGATTCATTGGACAGGCGTCTTTCCACTGATGTGATAGAAATTTTTAATATTTAATCTTTGCATTATTGAATTGCACCTTTCCATTGTTAGAACAATTTTACATTTTAGTTTGAACTATTTCTTGATTTTTTTTTGGTCAGTTGTGGGCTTAAATTTTTCTTTTCTGTCCCGTGTGTTTCTGCTACCCTAAGTGAGTGTCAGATGCAAAGAGCTATTATTTATATTCATTTCTTTTAACAGTGATGCAAAAAGCCTGGCGGGAGAGGAATGCCCAAGCTCGAATGAAGGCAGCATACCAAGCTTTGGAATTAAACAATGAGTATGTTCTTTTTTGTCATTTGTTGAGTCTCGAACATTTACACACTCTATCTCTGTCATTTACAGGTTCTCCCCAGCTTATGATGGGCTTGCGTTCTAGTAAACCCATCGTAAGTGGAAAAATTGTAAGTTGAGTAAGAATACGGTACCACACCAACGGAACATCGTAGCCTAGCCTAATTTAAATGTGCTCAGAACACTTACCGTAGCCTACAGTTGGGCAAAATCATCTAACACAAAGCCAAAATAATTTAAAAAAACACTTTCAGCGCAGTATTGGTTGTTTACACTTGCAGTTGTTTACTCTCATTCGCGTACCATCGTAAGTGTAAGGTAAAACATCATGAGATGGGAATGTGTAAGGAGTTACCCTGTACAGGGCTGTAACAAGATGTGAATGCATCCTTGTACTTACAAGATAAGAGAGACATTGATGGATTGAGAGGCAGGAAGCTAGCAGGGAAAGGATAGCAACAGTTTTAGTCATTGGACAAGTAATGATATGATGATGTTCTAAGCACGTATCCAAGGGTATAAAAAATCACCATTTTGCTGATAACGGCAGAATGCATTCTCCGACTAACATGGTTAGTTGCAAGTGTTACAATCCGGTAATAAAGAACAAAGAACCCTGATTTCGACTCAGTCTGGTGTTTGTCTCACTCATTCATGAACAAAGCAGACCTAACATAAGTGGGGAGGAGCACCTGCATATTTGCCCTTAGATACACCTGACTGTTACCCTTTTTCTTTTTCTTCTGACTATTTACATTTTGAGTTAATTAAATGTTGCATTTTAAATCCTATGAGAGGGGAATGCTGCAGAATAAATGTTCTTGTGTGACATTTTGAAATAAAGAAATGGTGCAATTTGTTAGAAGGCTATAGCATTCCTGGAGCTGCTATAATAGCACCACAGCCGCTGGTGGTGTGGACCCCTGGAGAGTGGAGACAGCGCACCTCTGTAGAGTCCAACTGCTCGGTTTAATGCTGACAGTTCCGTACAGGCTTTAAATGTCCTGCTAAAGGAGCCAATAAGTGTTTTTATTTAAAATCCTGCAACCGTGGTGTCTGCGCCCAAGGTGGTGGCGCTTGTGCCAGCAGGAGCTCGAGAGGTTGAAAACTGGGGAGAGCAGCAGACCAGTGCAGGGCACCAGAAATGGGAAGAAGCACCACCCATTGAGAAGGAGAAGCATAGGAGGTGACCCTGCAGGATGGTGACCATGTCAACAGACCAGTGAGGGCTGAAGGACCCACACAAGCTGTGGGCTGCTGGAGACTGACTCATGGGAACCAAGTATTGAAACAGGGATTTGAGAGGGTGATGTCAAGAAGTGCTCCTGAAGGGCCTCAGGTGCTGAAAGCTTCCTGATCTTATCGAAGGTTTGAATCTGGAGTTCAGGTTGCCAATAGATGAAATGGGTCTGTGCACCTGCGGAGACCACGGGAGGACTGGAGATGACTCCATGGACATTCAGTGACTGAAGAGACTACCTTTTGCATCTCTTTCTCTTACTGTAAGGCAGCTCTTTGCCTTTTGACAGTCTAAAGGAAATTTTGTGTAGTATTAAAATTAGAGCTCAGTTTACATTGAAAATTGTGTTATAGCACAAAGATGTATGAGTTTCTTGGTTACATTCTGTCCCTATATTATATGTTCTCTTGGTGGTTTTACTTCAGCAACTAGAGTTAGTTGAAGTTTTTTTTAAATGCTTCTCAGATGGCTGGAAAAGAGCAGGGAAGTGGGACGTACTTGATGAGTTTTCAGAGATCTTTAGCCCCTTTCACACTGACAGTTGAGTGTGGTTTGAATCTGGGAATTTAGCAGTTCACCTGCCACTGTGAACGCCCCGAACCCAGTAGGGGGTTACAAATCGCCCCGGGACTGATACAACCAAAGAGGTTGTATCAGCCAAGCCATTCCAATTCGGCTCCAATGTGAACAGGCCGCCCACTATTCTGAGTAGCATTAGTGATGTCATTGCCTGCGTGCGTATGTCATTCTGGCAGGAAACAGTGAGTCTGGCCAGATGGTTTGGACGGAAGGTCAGTGTTTCAGTATAGATAAGGCTAGAGTTCTGTTTTCAAAGGTTTTAGTGTAGTATTGACATAACATGACTCGTGTAACGTTAGTGCAATTTTAGTATTAGTGTTGTGATAATGGTGGCCAACTGGGAGGACCAGGAGGTCCTCTCGAGAATGGCCAAGGAGAAAATCTCCAAGCATATAATGGACACCATGAAGAACGGCTCGATATATGGGAAGGTCGCCTGTAGGCTCAGAGACCTAGATTTGACATCTAGTGTGTCAGAGCGTGAGGGAGCTGATTTGGATTCATCCTCAGTTTGAACAATCTGAAGACCACTGGAGTAGATTTTCCTATGCTTTTTTATAAATTGTGCCCGTTGCTTTATTAAATTGTGCGCATTTTTCCCCACACTCTTTTATGCATATGTGCTTTATTCCTACTACATTTACACTGACCTACGTGAATGTAATGCGTCGCTCAAGATCTCACCACTGGAGGTTGCCCCCCCCCCCCCCACTCCTTATACCAGGTATTTAATGTTAAAGGGCGCACAGACCCGGGATTTCATGGTCCAGTGTGAATGGCCCACTCGATATTTCAATACAGGTCTTCACATGCCGATCTAGCGGGTTGCCAATGTGAAAAGGCCTTTAAAGTTGGATGAGCCAAATTAGCTTCCTTATGTTGCAATACCTTTGAGTTGTATCTGGTGGAACACAGGCCGACTGGCGTCTCTGGAGATGAGAATTACAAACACAAGAGGGCAAATTATCCAATTGCCTGCAAACTCAACCTTTAACCCCAAATACCCTCCATTATCTGGACACAAGCCCTGGCCAGCACAAGTTTCCATTTTTCGCCTGGAGGAAATGTAGTTCCTAGTTGTAGCACCTGACTCCTTCTCCATGAGTTTTGCACCAGTAAATCTCTGATCAGAATTTAAGATG
The DNA here is from genome assembly GCF_036971445.1 of Narcine bancroftii. Taxonomy (NCBI): domain Eukaryota; kingdom Metazoa; phylum Chordata; class Chondrichthyes; order Torpediniformes; family Narcinidae; genus Narcine; species Narcine bancroftii. Next base: position 245,346,519 of record NC_091473.1, read on the forward strand.
AAACTCCTGTTCAGCAAAGTATGTTCCCTAACCTGAAACAAAATAGGTCAGATTGCTTCAATATGATTCATGCAGATGTCCCATCCTCAGTATTTGTGGGGTTTCTGGAAAACCTCCCACGTACAGTAAATGCATAAAAATAAATGTTGTAGCATCAAGAAAGCAGTAGTTTTATATGGTTTCCAAAGTTTGCCCCTAAAGCGATTGCATTTATTAAGAATGCCTTAGCATCTCCTGAATGGAAAATCTAAACTGTAAGACATTGCAACACTCAATTTTCATTTATCCCAAACCATGGCCAAAAGGTAATTTTTTAAAATTTGTGTTTTTTTTTTAAAGACCCGTGATTTTTATAATTTGAAAAATTGTGTTGGAGGCAGTTCCCCTTTCAAATTGTGGCATAATACCCCAGCATTTAGCCATGGTGCCACACAACTTCAGTAACCCAAATTTGATCCTGACTTCAGGTACTATCCATGAAGTTTTACAAGAAAATGTGGAAGAATGGTACTGATAAGAATGAATGTAAGAGTTATATAGAATGGCCTCCATTTGCCTCAAGAAATTATGATAAATATTTGAAAAGACATGACAAGAGATGTGAAATTAATTGGATAATCTCTTTAGAGAACTGACATGCAAAAACTCAATGAAAGGTTCATTTGTGTCTTCGGGAGAAAAAAAAGTTATTGACTTTTCACTTTGGTTGTACAATACTTGCATTCCTCTATAGATGTTCTGCATAATGTCACAAGAAAAAAGTGATCTTGTGTTTACCTCTGTCTTGTCTCAAGTCGAAGTGTTGCGTGGATGAAATAACTCAAATGGTTTGAGGCGCTGTTAATCTGTACTGACAAGGATGCTGCTACTGGATGTCAAATGTTTTGGGTATTATTTTCATCATAGGTGTGCCACAGCATATGTTCTTCTCGCTGAGGAGGAAACAACCACAATACTTGAAGCTGAGAAACTATTTAAACAGGCACTGAAAGCTGGTGAGGTGTGCTACAGAAGAAGCCAGCAGCTTCAGCATCACAGCCCACAGCAGGAAGCACAGCATAGTAAGTGCCTAACTGCCATAATGTGTTGCTGTATTAACACTTTCCCCATTTGGATCAGCCTTTTAATGTCAAGTTTGAGCAGCACCAGACTTTGCCAGTGAGTTGCAATGTAATAAGGGAATATAGTTTTAACAAGCAATAAAAGAAAAATCCCATTTAAATGTGTAGTGAAACGGCAGAGATGTTATTAATTTGGGGAGGTTAATTGAGATATTGCTACAGCGGCCCTTTTAACAGCATATAAACAAATACATTTTTTAAAAATAGTGCTGCATGCCTAACTTTTGCCATTCACCTAACATCACTGATTTTTTAAAAACTGTATTGTGTGGCTATTATTGTCTTGCTTTTTGTCGGACTTTGCTGTGTATTTGACAAATTTCCTGCATATCATTTTGATTATTCAAAAGTACTTGCTGTAAATAGTGAACATTTAAATTTTATTTATAGCATGGTTGAGGTTGATTCTGGTCAATTAAACCATGCTGCCTCATTGCACCCAAATGAACCTACAGCCCTGTTTTTGGAGGATGGGGGAAAAATCGGAGAACCTGGGGAAAATCCACACACAGAGGAGAATGTGCAAACTCCTTACAGACAGCACTGGATTTGAACCCAGGTCATTGGTGCTGTAATAACATCACACTAATTGCAATGCTAACCTTGCCACCGAGGTTGTGAATGGCACAGTATAATGGAAAACTGTTTACTTTTTTGACGGTGGTTGGTCGTATCAAATAGTAGTTTGCCTTAGTTGTTGCAGTTCTTTTACTCCAAATCAGAAAGCCACTATATTTTGAGCTGATAAATCAAATTTCAGATTTACTGTCAGATTTACAGATTTCACACATGCAACCTGGAGATTCTTTTTTCCTGTGGCTGAAGGAAAATTACCACTTATTGGTAGCACAAAAAAAATACACAACATACATGTGTAAACAAATAAAGAACTGAAAACCGATAATGAATGTAAACAAACTGTTTAATACAGAGAATCAATAAAGTGCGCCAGTAAGAGTCCTTAAATGAGTCCCTGATTGAGTTTATTGTTGAGTCTGACGGTGGAGGGGTAGCAGCTGTTTGTGAACCTGGTGGTCTGAGTCTTGGTGGCACCTACACCTCTTTCCTGATGGTAGCAGCAAGAACAGAGTGTGTGCAGAGCGTGTCCTTGATGATTGCTGCGGCTCACTGACAGCTACATTCCCTGTAGATGTTCTCTATAGTGGGGAAGGTTTTGCCTGTGATGTCCTGGTTGTGTCCACTACCTTTTGGAAGGCTATCAACTCAGGGGTATTGGTGTCCCCCTACCAGACAGTGATGCAGCTGGTCAGCCCACTTTTCACCACACATCTGAAGAAATTTGCCCGGGTTTCTAGTGTCATACCAAACCTCCACAAACTCCTGAGGAAATAAAGGCACTGATAGGCTTTCTTCATGATGCCATTGGTAGGTTGGATCCAGGAGAGATCCTTTGAGATAATGACTCCAAAGAACTTAAATTTGCTCACCCTCTCCACTTCTGATCCCACAATGATTACTGGATCGTACACCTCTGGTTTTCCCTTCTTAAAGTCAACAATCAGCTCCTTGGTTTTGGTAGCATTGAGTGCAAGGTTGTTGGTGCACCATTCAGCCAAGTTTTCAATCTCCCTCCTGTATGCTGACGCGTCATGCAGTTGGGTTCACTGACTTGTGTGCTAAGTACTGGGAAAGAAGAAGCCAATTAGCTTTCCTTTTTCTGGTTGTCAGTTATCCCCGAGAAGTTGTGCAAATAGCCTCTTCTGTTAAAGCTCCTGTTGTGCTCGTTCAGCATCTTGGTTGAAAATGGCCAGAAGAGCAAGTTAATAGGTATAAAACAGCCAGCCATCCATTAAAAGCCATGGAGAATATTGGAACAAAAACAGGACATACTGAAAGTACTTAGCAAGTTAAATAGAATCTGTGGGGGAAAAGAAGCAATGCTTTGGGTGAACCTGATACTTGAAATTGGTTTCCCCCGTCCCCTCTCTGTGTGGTTTCTATTTGATATCACAATTCCATTACATGCTTTTTGGTTTTTGAGATAAATGAGTGAGGGAAATGTACATCATCAGAGTTGTGTTGTAATTTGAAGTTTGCAGCTAAAAATACCTCACTGTATTTTTTTTATTTGTAATGTTGCTTCTTGAGATTTATCTAGACTTGATAAAAGAATAATATTGACTTTTCTTATCATTGAAGATTTGCTGTATTGTTGACTGTTGTTTAATAGCTATGGGATAATCAGTATGTTTTTACACTTTTAAATAATCTGGGAGCTGGAATAGAATGGTCAAAATGTTCAACTCTTTATTTTTGTTGGGAAAAAGACCTTACTGATCCTCTGAGGTGTGACGAATTAACACAGCTACAATATTAATAACCATAGGTTGCGTTTACGTCACATCTTTAGCTAAGTTCAATACATGTGGATCTTTATAGAATCAGGATCAACTAACATCAAGTTCATTATCATCCAATTGCACAAATACAATCCGAAGAAACCGCTTTCTCCGGTCCTTGATGCAAAAAGTTTTCAAACACGCAAACGTGCACATAGACAAGTGATACATATGCAGACAAATATACATATATAAAAATAAATATTGTTTAATAATATCGGAGGGATTATATGAACATTTCATATGAACACACCGAGACGACATCAAGGTAACCTGTAAATGGAATAGATGGGTGGCTATAGGCTTGATCAGAGGGCCTGATTAATGAGCTACTTTTATAAAAGATAAATTTGATATCTTGGGGAATAAATTTGAGAAATTAGGTCTAGGCTATTGAAAGCTTGACTAGCAACTGTGGAGTAATGATTATTTGGGAAGTCTAAGAGATTCAAATACAGACAACAGCCATGTGGGTCATGGAAATTCACCCCAATGTGGAAAATATGGCAGAAAATGGGTATGAATATTTAAATTAATTTCAGACATTCCCTTTCTCCTAAAGGTCTCTGTATATTAGAAGAAGACATAGTAAGGAGTGCTTCTGTTGAAGATCTCTTTTTTGCTTTTTAGAGGGTTAGAGGGAGAGGTCTATTGAGGTGGGGGGAGGTCTTTCTCTTTCATTCTTCCTTTTTCTTGTATATACCACATGTATTTGAAATGGACTTGTATTATTGTAAAATAAGAGACTCTTTTGTGGTTTTAAATTTATAATTAAAATTTAAAAAAAGGAAATTCACCTGAACAGAATTCACAAATCATTACCCAAAATTTTGAGATACGAGAATGAAAATCACTCTTGGAATTTGTGTTGGGGGTAAGAGAATAAATAAATTAGCACAATATATTTTGTATCTCATTTATTGACGCCTGCACAAATAGCGTGCCTTTGAGTTATGGAAAGTTGGAATGCAGCCTGTTTTCTAGAAACATAACCACACCCCACCCCCTCACTCCCCCTGCAATGCATTATCTGTGGTAAGAACTCAAGAATGGAGGAAATTACAGAGTCAGAGAGGGGAAAAGCTGAGTCCAAAAGTGGATTTGAAATCTAGGATTAGAATTAATAAACTTATCTTAATTCCAGACTGCGATTCCATTGAATACTGAGCGGTAGTATTCTATGTTCTATTTCAAATGTTGAAAGGCCTGGTGAAAGTAGATGTGGCAATGTTGTGGCCCATGGGAGAGGAGTCCAGGGCAAGAGGGCACGACTTCCATTGTTATTTTCTGAAGTTTGAAACTAATTTTCACATGACCATCCAACCTTATTTTTGTTTAGATATAGATTGAACTTGAGTCTAATCGATATTATTTTGCCAGGGCGAGACACAAATGTCTTAGTTTATATCAAACGAAGACTTGCAATGTGTGCGAGAAAGCTGGGAAGAATACGAGAAGCAGTGAAGCTAATGAGAGATGTAAGTAACAGGGCAATCTTCACAGAGCCTAAGAAGCAACTACAGCTTAGCATCTTCAGTGTCTTTTACCTGTAATCGTCATCTATCTTGAATTTCATTTAATTGGCCTTATTTTGGCTATGTGTAGGATTTAATTTGAAGGCAAACTTGCAGCCACTGGCAAGAGTGTGTACATCATCATGTTTTTTGTGGGTGTAGTTACAGTCTTAAATAATTAAGTTTGTTACTTCTGTGATATTGCATTTGATGGTCAGTTATATTTGTTCATTTTCTGTTGCAGTTAATGAAAGAGTTTCCACTCCTCAGCATGCTTAATATCCATGAAAATTTATTAGAAGCTCTCTTGGAGCTTCAAGCATATGCTGATGTGCAGGTAGTCTTGGCCAAATATGATGGTAAGTGCCTTGAATGAAAGTATAATTACAGAAGTATCATGTGCTACTTTGTATTTGTGTTGGATTCACTTTAGTGCCAAAGTCTGTAGTTCACCCTGTATGCTGTGAATTTTTTTAAAAAAGCTATTATTTTCTTTCAATGTTGGAACTCTAATCTGCTGGTAGAAAAGAAAACTTTAAAAAAACACCTGCATCTCTCTCAGAGTTATGTAGATTTAGCTATTTAGGTGTCCTTATACTTTTAGTATTTCCCCGCATTACTTTGCCTGTCACAATTTTACCCATTCTCCAAGTCTTTGTGATATTAACTTAGTTATCCTAAACTATACAACTTGTTGTAGTTTTGAACAATGTCATGTGTAAATAAATTTGAAACATTCAAATTCAGACTCCAAGACGGGCACATGGATGAAAGAAAAAGAGGGTTATGAAGAAGAGGGAGGGTTTAGTTTTATTTTGGTAAGAATATATAGATCAGCACAACACTGAGGACTGAAGGGCCTATACTGAGCGGTAGTGTTCTATGTTCTATTTCAAATGTTGAAGGGCCTGGTGAAAGTAGATGTGGCAATGTTGTGGCCCATGGGAGAGGAGTCCAGGGCAAGAGGGCACGACTTCAGGATTCAAGGGCGCCCATTTCAAGCCAGAGAGTGGTGAACCTCTAGAACTTGCTACCATGGGGAGCTGTGGAGGCCAGGTTGCTGGGTGTATTTAAGGCAGAGATTAATAGGGTAGCCAGGATATCAAAGGTTATGGGGAGAAAGGAGGGGGGGTGGGGGGAGTAGAACTGAGTGAGAGAATGGATCAGCTCATGGTGGAATGTGGAGTGGATTCTACTTTGGATCCTATATCTTTTGGTGTAAATCTGAGCCTACAACTGTCTATTTCTTGATGCAAATAAATGCTGAGACCAGAGAACCAGTCCCTGGGAGCCCAGGACTTGCACCAAAGAATAGTTCCTTTATCCCTAATTTGTCTTCCACCTCCTAACCTGTCAAAAAAATGTCATGACAGTTCATTAATAGCAACTTTTTTGAACATTTTGAAAAGTATTTTTTTTTACTTGTAACTGTCGAGCAAACACAGGTATAGGGTATGCAGTATTTCTTGCAACAATTGTGCCTCTTGTAATCACATTTTTTTCCAACATTTGGTTATAATAACTCGCAAACTGAATGAATATCACACCAAGCAAAGTCAGCTTATAGCGATCAGCTTTTTAGATGCTAAAATTTTCATAAAGGATTTGATTCTGTTGTTTGAGGCTATTTTCTTTATATACAATCCCAGACTTATTATGTCAGGGAGGAAGGAGCTTTATGAATTGTAGGTAGACATTTGTCCTTGGAGAAATGGAGCAGCATACAGAAAAACTGCCAATTTGCACATTTTTAAATATCAAGGATTGGTGGTGGAATGAAGAACATTAAAGTAACATATCAAAAATGGATACCTGAAATTGTGCTTCGGGGAGCAATGTCATATGGTTTGTGCTGGGGGTGGGGGGGAGGGGGTGGTGGAACTGAGGAGTGATTTATAAATTTATTTATTTGGATGTAGCTTACTTATTTGGATTTTGTTGTTCTAATTGAACATTAGAAATAATAAAAGATCGTCTGTTAGTCTAGAAAGACTGAAATGGATACTCACACAGTGCAGCAGTTGAGAAACAGATTCTATTTTAAATGGTAAAATAACTGCGGAATAAATCATTATGTCTGCTAAGCTTCCATAAGAAACAATGAGATTAATGGTCTAGCCTTCAAAAATTATTAAAGTGGTTGTTATTGGGTATTAACTTATGGGCTAGATTTAAGGGTTAGACTTTGCTAGATATTTGTCATGATCTACCCGAGTTCTAGAGGCTTTAATTTCCTATGTTTTAGTTTCCATGTTTTAGCCTGTGTATTGTTCCGATCCCGTACAGCCTTCTCCACCTGACACACAGGCAATATCGACAACTAATTTCATGCTGATTTTTCAAAATTGTATTAGACACACATTAATCTATTTTATCTTTGATTGTAGATATTAGTTTGCCGAAATCAGCGACTATATGCTATACTGCTGCACTGCTAAAAGCACGAGCTGTCTCAGACAAGTGAGTACCTGATCTTCCCTTTCTCTATAATTTCTTCCAGTGCTATAATGCCCTGAGGGATAGAACCCACTGCTTGTGAGAGAATTCGGAAATAGATTTTTAATGATCTGAAAACAGTGTTTTGGATCAGTTCCTGCAGACTATGGATTATCCCTCAACAACAATATAAATAAGTAAAAATTGCAAACTTAAACCTTCACAGAAAAGACAAATGCATAATTCAATTACTTTTATCTCCCTGAAACCCAAAATCTGCAGCTACTGGAATCTTCAGCATGCAGTGAGGAGCTCAGTGGGGCAGGCAGCATCTGGGATAGAAAACAGTCAGTAAATGTCCCAACCTGAAACATTGACCATTTTACTCCACAATTGCCGCTAATGCATTAAATTCTTGCAGAAGCTTTTTTTTTACTCATTTTTCTTTTAGATTTTGCCTCTTTTACTGAAATATATTTTTAAATCTTCAAATGTTCAACTAAACTCTCTAAAAGCCAGGTAACAATGTTGAATTTTGTACCGACAGCATCATTATGAGTATTTGATGGTTTTCCGCGTGGCTTTCAGAAACATGAAATGTTAAAGATGTGAAGTGTGCAATCTCTTAATTGAACATTAGAGGTAATAATAGATCATCTGTTAGTCAAGTGAGACTGAAATGGATATAGCAGTTGAGAAACAGATTCTATTTTAAATGGTAAAATAACTGCAGTATAAATCATTATGTCTGCTAAGCTTCCATAAGAAACAATGAGATTAATGGTATAGTCTTCAAAAATTATTAAAGTGGTTATTATTGGGTATTAACTTATGGGCTAGATTTAAGGGTTAGACTTTGCTAAATATTTGTCATGATCTACCTGAGTTCCAGAGGCTTTAATTTCCTATGTTTTAGTTTCCATGTTTTAATCTGTGTATTGTTCCGATCCTGTACAGCCTTCTCCACCTGACACACAGGCAATATCTACAACTAATTTCATGCTTATTACTTTGGTAGAATGAATGATACAATACAAACCGAGAAACTCTTCAGAATGCCCATGAAATAACAATCACTTGGACCCATTTTAACATAATTGTTAGTCTCAGCTCTTACATGATGGCGATAAATAATCTGTGCTCACGCGGATAGTGTCTAATCACCTCTATATTCCCTGAGTAACTCTGATTCTTAATGCCAGCAATATATTCATGTATTAAGTTGATGAATGTCATCATGACGCCAGATAAAATCAAGTTGCAACACACCTGTAAGTAAGTGAATGTTTCTCATTGCGTTGCTCCATCAGCACCATCCTTTTCCAGTAGGAAAAAGGTCCTGGAAACCTGATTTTCAAGAAGGAATGAAAACTATTAAGAAGTTTTTGTTGCTCATTTTGATGTCTTAAATTATTGCTTGGCACCCTGTTCCCAGACATGTCACCTTGCATAGGAAAGTGATACATCCAAAATCTACAATTTTAGACATTTCATGTAAGCCGTGTGAAGTTTAAATTAAGGAATGCCAATTATTCCCTTTGTATTTTACTACTCTTAGAAGCTATCCAAGACCTCATTTTCTCCTGCTGCTGTCGATTTGCTGTGATTAATAGCTACACAAAGGAATATTAGATGTTGACCAAAAATAATGTTTGAATTGATCTCTGAAATTATGATCAAAAAGGAAGGTGTAAAGGATGAAACATAATGAGCGAGATTGAAGATCATGGTGAATTCTTGGAATGAATTAGGCCTGATATGGAGCCAAAGGATAGTAAGAAAGTTGAGGGTGGAGTCAAAGGATAGTAAGAAAGAAGGGCTATGCAGTAAGAAAGTTGAGGGGATGCAGTTCAACTTACAGAGAAATTTATTAAGGCAAAGATTTTGCCTTTGGTGTGAAATAAATATTTGTTCAGTTATTCATAATTGAAGTTTACCTTAGTAATTATGATGTTGGAAATGATTAGCACATCCATGCTCGTTTTGCTCATTCAGCGTAATCATGGCTGATCATATGATTTCAGTCCCCTATTCCTGCTTTCTCTCCATTCTCCTTGATCCCTTAAAAGGGTCACACCCAGCTCTCTTTTGAAAATATCTAATGACAGGCCCTTTATTAGTGAGCCTCAGCAAATTCAAGGCATATTTAGTCTTGTGAGTCGTGGGTTTTATTTTATTTTGCATCATCCTTAATGTAGTGCTTAAGTACATCCAACTCATTCTTGGTATCTGTCAGTCAATACCTCTCTCACTATAGCAATCTTGAATTGTATTTTATAGATTTATTCTTCGTATAAAGTCATGGATGCTTGATTACATTCCAGTCTGCAATTCATCAGAATCATTTTCTCTGTATTTAAGGTTTCTCAGTCCTTGGTTATTATTCTAGCCTGCACTTGTCTCCACAGCCAAACATAGGCGATGAAAATCCCTCAAACGAGACTCCACGTTGCAAATCATTGCAATGAAAGAGAAGAATTTATATGACCTTTTCCACTGCTACATTATTTCCAGATATACTTGTTCCTCTGTTACCAGAATGCATATGGAACAGGATGTGATGTTCTTCAATTACACTACTAAATATGATTGGATGCGTAGATAACACAATCAATAATTTTTGTAGGAACACTTTGTCATGCATTGAATTGAAACATTCCACCTGAAGGCCTTGATGTGGGTCTATCTGTAACATATATGGTAATCTCTTTGTTTATTGTTAGTCAAGTGATAGCCAATTTCTATTCATCAACAGTGGGCATAACTTTTGGCAGACTTTGTGCCTCCATAAAGTCTTCTGTGCAAGAAGGAGCTGATTTCCTAAAATTCTGTTGTTGATTTAATTGTACCACTATGCTATATGAAATTTCAACAACACTTGAATTTATGAGACACCTTTTGAAGGAAGGGCTAAAGCAGCCATTCTCAACAGGGGCCATACAACCCCCTGGAGGCTACAGCACATTTAAGGGGCACCCTGGACTAAAATCATAATTTTTTGTTTGTTTTTTATGTAGTTGGTAGGAGAGAAGTGTGGAAGAAACTAACCAAATGTGACTCCTTCACAGGGAAGGGGGCCTCTAAACTTTGAGCAGAGTCCTAAGGGGGCCAGAGCCAAGAAAAGGTTGAGAATGGCTGGTCTAAGGAACTTTTTCAAAATGCTAACAGGCAAAATGTAACACCAACCTATCTATAAACAGGCAAAAAGACGGTTCTGAATAGTTTCAGAAGGCTTGGAGAGCCCAGTTACAGTTCTTGGGATCAAGACACATCTACAAATGGTAGATTGATGAGAATCAGACGACAAAGTATGCAGAAGTTTTGGAATTCTGTCTCACTTGAATTTTAAGCTGTCTTTTGTTTCCTCATGGAATGAGGGACTAAGCTCAAAATATCTTGAGAGGAGATTTCTGCATATTAATCTGCTTTGGACATCAAAAGGTGTCACACATAGAAATTTTGTTTTACAAGCTCTCCAGCTAGTCAACCCATATATAGTGCCGCAAATAAAACACAGCACAGAGAGAAGGGTTGCAGAGTGAGATCGGTTAGAAGACGAAAGGCAACATTATTTTACTTGTGTGAGGTTTGTTCAGGAGTCTGGCAATGGCAGGAAAGAAACTATCCTTGAATCTATTGGTACATAATCTCACGCTCATGAACTTCTTCCCAATGGGAGGAGAGAGAAGAGAATGTATCTGAGGTGCAAAGAGTCTCAAAGCAATAGGTTGACTGCATTTCCTTAGGCAGCTGAAAGTTCTTATGGAGGGGACCTGTATGGATTGTCTGAGCTGCACAAGCAGCTGCTGTTTCTTGTGATCTTGGGCAGAGCAGTTCCTGTATGATCCATTATGAAAAGATATTTTTAATGGTGCATCTGTAGAAGTTGTTGAGGGACACAGGTGACATGCCACACTTTTACTTTGCATCTGCACGTCCACGTTATGTATTCGAAGGTTTGGTTCTCAATTGAATGATGATCAGACAGAAATGGATGTGCAGAACAACCCAGAATCAGTCCACAGTCAGTGAGATCCTCAACCAATGGGGACTATAACATTAATTAGAAATAATCCCTTTATCAAAATTAATTTCACTGTTTGAAACCGAAATCTTGAATTGAAATGTCTTCATTCATAAACATCTGACTCTTGATGTAAACTTGTGAAAGACCAGGATTCTTTAGATAAGAAAGCACAGAGATCTGATGAAGTTACGAAGGCATCTCATGGGAAAGACACATTGAAGACATTTAAACTTGAGGAGTTCTTGAATAACAATGAGCATAAATGTGCTGGGCTGGTAAATCTAACAAGAAAATCGGGAGGAAATACTTTACCCAGCAAGTGGTTAGAATATGGAACTTGACACCTCGTAGAATTTGCAGTAACCGTGTAAATGCATTTTTGCTTGCCTAATAATAGGTTCTCACCAGAGGCAGCCTCTCGGAGAGGACTCAGCACAGCAGAAATGAATGCTGTGGAAGCAATACACAGAGCAGTGGAGTTTAATCCACATGTGCCAAAGGTAAGTGTGTCAGATATCATTTGCTTCCATTGATTCAAATAACTCTGGTGGTGAGATTAGCTTTGCAGCCAGAATGTTGTGGATTCAAACTGCACTCCAGAGAATCAGTGCTGCCCTGAAAATAATGCATTTTAAAAAAATGAGCTGTTAAAAGGGAGACCCTATTTGCCTACTCAGATGGTGAATTCACTCTGCTTTCCCTACTACTTTTCCACCCTATCCAACTGCACCAAATATAAATTTTAAATCTAATTTTTAAACTTGAGGCATGCAGCACAGAAACAGACACTTTCGGCCCACGAACCCTGCCGCCCCATTACATCTAATTGACCTACAACCCCCAGTATGTTTTGAGCCTGCCCTGAAGTGAGTGGTGGGAGGCAGGCAGACACGGGGAGAACGTACAAACTCCTTATGGGCTGTGCGCGATTTGAACCCTGGTCCCAATTGCTGTCACTGTCACAGCAGTGAGCTAACCGCTGTGAGAACCATGCCTCCCAAATATAGATTGTCATAATAACTCTGCTATTTGTGAGACCCACTTCCAAAAATAGGGCTCCTGAATATCTTCAGGACCCGAGAGGCACTTTTAATGCAAGTGGCTTTTTAATATACAACTCTTAATTTGGTACGGTTAACAGAGTCAAACCGGGACTTCAAAATGGAATTGCATAGGCACCTGAACGAAAAATCAGACTCCAAGCCAAATAATCTATATTTGTTCTTGTAAGATGATGCAAATGACTGGTCATCAGTCAATAGAATAGGATTGGTATGCTACTTCAACTTAGCAGCATTATTTTGTCCGAAAATATGAATCTCCAAATAAATAAATTGAATATTAACTGGGGATAATTTACAAATATGCTTTTATAAAACGGTCACAATTTAGGATACATTTACATCATAATCGCTACTAGTTCTAGTTGTGTACATTCGAACGACTGGCAAGTTGGTCTCATGGCCAATGAATGGATCATGGCTGAAATGTGATTCTTTGCTCCTCTACTTCTCATCCACCTGCCACTCCTTGGTGACATGAACTGAAAACAAATAAGTAATTTCCACATTCATACGGATAACAACTTGCTGAACCACATTGACACCACTTCTGCCACTGACTGTCCCTAAATTATGAGACCACCTGTCTGATATCAAGTTGTTATGCTCTTTCATCTCTCCAGGGCATTGTTCTCTCCTTAGTCCTGATGTGTTTAAACTACTTCAATGTTATAGTCAGGATGCAAAGTATATGACCTATATATTTCAATGTAAAATTGACATTTATAGATTTTTTGGGTTTTTCCTTTTCATTTAGGATATGTTAATGTAATAATGGACAATTGAAGTTTAACTTTGAAATTTCACAAAGCAAAATATAAAAAAAACATTGGTCCATTTGGCACTTCACTTTAACATGACCTTTGATACCTCTAAAGTGTTGCTGTTTTGAGTTATGCATCTAACTCACATATGGATGATAATGAAAACAATTTGTGTCTTAATATGGAGTCGATGGAGTGCATCTGAGGTAATGGGGGTGGGGGCACGGGGGTAGTAAACTGGCATTTAACAGTGGCTCGTGAAGGCATTATACTGCTTTTTCCCATTTTACTTTTGCACACTTTAAAACATGAAGCCTTAGGGAAGGAGCAGAGTGTTTTCAAATGAGGTTTTTTCACTGCAGATAGGAACAACGTGTTCTGTGAAGGATATCTATGATGAAGGAAATAGCCATCCCACCTCACTGACAAAAGGCAAAGGAGGAAAAACCCAACACCCAACCCCAACCAACCAATTTTCCCCTGCAACCGTGTCTGCCTGTCCCGCATCGGACTTGTCAGCCACAAACGAGCCTGCAGCTGACGTGGACTTTTTACCCCCTCCATAAATCTTCGTCCGCGAAGCCAAGCCAAAGAAGAATGAAACTTTTACCACCTCCCTCATAATATGTTAGAGAAAAACTAGTCAACTCTTCTAATCCTATCTGTTGTGAAACTTGGAAAGTCTGCAGAAACTGTGATTGTAGTAAAGAACACATCAATGCTGGAGGAGCTCGGCAGCTCTCACACCATCCATAGGAGGTAAATATGTATTATCAACGTTTCAGACCCAAGCCCTTCTTCAAAGTACTTTTATACCTTGAAGAAGGGCTCATAACGGGGAGGAGTCACGTGATGGAGTAGTGGCCGGACAGTGAACTCCAGCCCTCTCCAGAAAAGTCGGGAAAAACAAAGGAAAACACAAAGGCACAGAAATAAAAGTTAAAGAAAAGTGAGTATAAAGGTGGAAAGAAGATGGCGACAAAAAAAGAAAAATCGAAAGCAACGGTAAGAAGAGAGGAAGAGAAGACAACGGAGGAAGAAGGTGAAGGCCTTACCTGTTCGAAGAGGCCCGCTGTGGAGAGAGAAACCCGCTCCCTCAGGTCAGTAGATAATGGACTACAAAAATGGCTCGCTGAGCCGAGTAAAAGTGCGCAACCGCGCATGGAAAAAAAAACACCGACGGGAGGGGGGACCAGCTGGGGAGTCGATCTCCACAGCCGGCAACGACAGCTGCAGAACACCTGCAGCAAGAAGAGACCACAGAAGACAATGGAAACAAGAAAGAAGAGAAGGAAAGGGCAACAAAGAAACAACAGATGGCCAACCCAGAGGAAGAAGAAGAGGAAGAGTACAGTGAAATAGAAGAAGAAAAGAAAGGCAAGATAAAGGAGGTACTTTCTCTTATTAAAGGATACATGGAGTCATTTAAAGAATGGCAAACACAGGAATTTAATGATTTAAGAAAAAGAATAAACAACACAGAAGAGAAAATGAATAAAATAGATATGACCTTAACAGAAATGGGAAAGAAAATGGACAAGATGGAAAAGCGGGCAGTAGCAGCAGAAATGGAGGTAGAAGACTTAAAAAAGAAATTGGAGGAATCTAATAAAAAAGCGATAGAGACACAAGAACTGTTAGCTCAAAAAATAGATATAATGGAAAATTATAACAGAAGAAATAACATAAAGATAGTGGGCCTTAAGGAAGATGAAGAAGGCAAGAATATGAGGGAGTTTATAAAAGATTGGATCCCTAAGACCCTAGGATGTCCAGAACTACAGCAAGAAATGGAAATAGAAAGGGCACATAGAGCATTGGCCTCTAAACCACAACCACAACAAAAACCAAGATCTATTGTAGTAAAATTCCTAAGAGATACTACAAGAGAAAAGGTACTGGAGAAGACAATGGAAAAAGTAAGAGAGGGCAACAAACCACTGGAGTATAAAGGGCAAAAAATCTTCATTTATCCAGATATAAGTTTTGAACTCCTAAAGAAGAGAAAGGAGTTCAATACAGCAAAGGCGATTTTATGGAAGAAAGGGTATAAATTTATACTAAAGCATCCAGCGGTATTGAAAATATTTATTCCAGGACAACAAAACAGACTATTCTCGGACCCAGAAGAAGCACGAAAATTTGCAGAACAATTACAAAAATAGACTGAGGGATGAAGACGGGTAATGAGAGTAAAAATGATCACGATTGATATGTATGTGGGTAAAGAGGTATAAGAGTGAATAGATAAAATGTGCATACGTGAAGGTATCTGTACTTAGAGGAAAATATAGATAGTATAGACAAGAATGAATAAGGGAAGGTAATGGAATAGAGAGAATAAGGAGGGAATTAAAAGAGTGACCTTTGTTACATATGAAAAGTGAAATCTTTTCTGGGGAGGGCTGGGTGGGGAGAAATAGCGGTCACTGCAAAATCAGTTGACGCTTGCGAGTGAATTCGCAAACCCAAATGGAGAGGGGAGAAGTGGTTGTCCGACAAGGGATAAAGGACAACTCAGGAGGGGAAGGGGAGATTGGGGATAAAGAAGATATAAATAGGAGAATAAGGAAAATGTTGGATGTTGTAGGAATGTTGTCTTATAAAGAGTTGAAAATAAGAAAACAAATGGAAAAGGAGGAAAGGTAATGATGGAAAAACGGAAGGAGAAGATAAACAAAGTATAAAATGGCTACGCTGAACTATATGACTTTAAATATTAATGGAATACATAACCAAATTAAAAGGAAGAAACTACTAAATTTACTGAAAAAGGAAAAAATTGATATAGCATTTGTCCAAGAAACACACTTAACTGAATTGGAGCACAAGAAATTAAAGAGAGATTGGGTAGGACATGTAACAGCAGCATCATATAATTCAAAAGCAAGAGGAGTGGCTATATTAATTAGTAAAAATGTGCCATTTAAAATAGAAGAGGAAATAATAGATCCAGCAGGGAGATATGTTATGATAAAATGTCAGATATATTCGGAGTTTTGGAATCTACTTAATGTATATTCACCTAACGAAGAAGATCAAAAGTTTATGCAAGATATCTTTTAGCTAATACACAAGGGAATATACTAATAGGAGGGGATTTCAACCTGAATTTGGATCCAAATATGTATAAAACGGGGAAAAAAATTAACAGGAAGAACAAAGTAACCAAATTTATAATTAAATCAATGCAAGAAATGAAACTTTTGGATATATGGAGGAAACAAAACCCAAAAGAAAAGGAATACTCATACTACTCGGCTAGACATAAAACATACTCAAGAATAGACCTATTTTTGTTATCAGCTAGTATGCAGGATAGAGTAAGAAAAACAGAATATAAAGCGAGAATACTATCGGACCATTCACCCTTAATATTGACAGTAAAGCTAGAGGACATCCCTCCAAGAATGTATAGATGGAGATTAAACCCCATGCTACTTAAAAGACAGGATTTTAGAGAATTTATTGAAAAACAATTAAAAATGTATTTTGAAGTAAATACGGAATCAGTGGAAGATAAGTTTATACTATGGGACGCAATGAAAGCATTCATTAGAGGGCAAATAATAAGCTATGTAACCAAGATGAAGAAGGACTATAATCAGGAAACAGAGCAGTTGGAAAGGGAAATAGTAAACAGAAAAAAAATTAGCAATGAAGGAAGATACAACTAAAAGAAGAGAATTGGCGGATAAAAAAATAAAATATGAAACATTACAAACATATAAGGTAGAGAAGAATATAATGAAGACAAAACAGAAATATTATGAACTAGGGGAAAAAACGCACAAAATCCTAGCATGGCAGCTTAAGACAGAACAAGCTAAGAAAATGGTATTGGCATCAAGGAAAAAAGACAAACAAATTACATATAATCCAAAAGAAATTAAGGAAAACTTTAGAGAATTCTATGAACAATTATACCGAACTGAAAACGAAGGGAAAGAAGGGAAAATAGAGGAATTTTTGACTAAAATTGAACTACCAAAACTACAAATAGAGGAACAAAATAAATTAACAGAACCATTTGGAATAGTAGAAATACAAGAGATAATAAAAAAATTACCAAATAATAAGACACCAGGAGAGGATGGATTTCCAATAGAATTCTACAAAACATTTAAAGACTTATTAATACCACCCCTCCTGGATGTAATCAACCAGATTGATGAAACACAAAGCTTACCAGATTCATGTAAAACAGCAATAATTACAGTAATACTAAAACAAGGGAAAGATCCACTCTTACCAGCATCATATAGACCAATATCTTTGCTAAACACAGACTATAAGATAATAGCTAAATTATTAGCAAACAGATTAGCAGAACAGGTACCGAAAATGGTAAATTTAGACCAAACTGGATTTATCAAAAAAAGACGCACAACAGACAATATTTGTAAATTTATTAACTTAATTCATGCAGTAGAAGGAAATAAAGCACCTGCAGTAGCAGTTGCTTTAGACGCAGAGAAGGCCTTCGACAGAGTAGAATGGAATTATTTGTTCAAAGTATTGCAAAAATTCAGTTTACCGGAGAAGTATATTAATTGGATTAAAGCATTATATAAGGGACCGTTAGCGAAAGTGACAGTAAATGGACATGTATCAAAGCAATTTAACTTAAGCAGGTCAACGCGGCAGGGATGCCCACTATCACCTTTATTGTTTGCGCTAGCTATAGAACCACTAGCAGAATTGATAAGAATAGATAATAATATAAAAGGAATAAAAATAAAAGACAGGGAATATAAAATCAGTCTATTTGCGGATGATGTTATAGTGTACTTAACAGAACCAGAACTATCAATAAAAGAATTATATAAGAAATTGAAGGAATATGGAGAAGTGTTGGGTTACAAGATAAACGTAAATAAAAGTGAAGCAATGCCTATGAATAATGCGGATTTCTCAAAATTTAAGAAGGAATCTCCATTCAGATGGCAAATGCAGGCAATAAGATACCTAGGTGTACAAATAAACAAAAATCTAGGCCAATTATATAAACTCAAATATAATCCACTAATGAAAAAATTACAGGACGATTTAGAGCATTGGAAAGATCTACCACTAACACTGATAGGAAGGTTAAACTGTATTAAAATGAACATTTTTCTAAGGATATTATACTTATTTCAGGCACTGCCAATACAACTGACAGAAAAATTCTTCAAAGAGTTAAAGAAAATAATAAGGAAATTTTTATGGAGAGGGGGGAAACCGAGGATAGCACTAGATAAATTGACAGAATGGTATAAACAAGGAGGCTTACAATTGCCAAACTTTAAAAATTATTATAGAGCCGCACAATTAAGATACCTATCAGATTTTTATCAAACAAGGGAAAAACCAGACTGGACGAGATTAGAATTAGATAAAATAGGGGAAAAGATATCTGAACACATATTATATAAATGGGACGAAAAATTGGTACAACATAGAACTTCTCCAGTATTACATCATCTCCTCAATATTTGGAAGAAGATCCATGTAGAAAGAAATAAAACAAATTATCAATTACCAAAACTAATATTGACGCAAAATAAGCTACTCCCTTTTACAATAGACAACCTTTCCTTTAGAGAATGGGAAAAAAAATGATTAAAAGAATAGAAAATTGTTTTTCAGGAAGTAGATTCTTATCCTTTGAACAAATGAGAGATAAGTACAATATAACTGGAGATACAGCGCTGGCATATTACCAACTGAGATCCTACTTGAAGGATAAATTAGGAAGCAATCTGAGTTTACCAGAGGGAAATAACCTTGAATATGTGATTACAGATACAATGTTAATCAAAAGATTTATAACAAATATGTATATTAAACTGCAAGAAAAGGAGAATGAGGAAACAAATGGTAAAACTAAACAAAAATGGGAACAAGATTTAAATATAAAGATAAAAAAGGAAACATGGGAGAAATTATGTTCTGGAACGATGAGAAATACAATAAATACGAGGCTACGTATGATACAATATAATTAGTTACACAGACTATACATTACACCGCAAAAGTTAAATAAATGGGACCCAACAGTATCTGATAGATGTTTTCGATGTAAAAAAAGAAATGGGAACAACAATTCATGCAATCTGGACATGTGAGAGAGTAGAAAAATTTTGGGATGATCTCAATCAGATATTAAATAAAATAACAAAACAATATACCAAAGAATCCAGAGATCTTTCTCCTAAGTAACATAAAAAACAAAGAATTTGGAATTGATTTGGAGGATGCACAAAAAAGATTTGTTAAGATAGCCCTAGCCGTAGCAAAAAAATGTATTATGTCAACCTGGAAATTGGAAGATAATTTGAAAATACAACAATGGTATATAGAAATGAATAAATGTATTCCATTAGAAAAAATTACATATAGTTTAAGAAATAATATTGAAATATTCGAACAAGTATGGGAGCCTTACATTAAATACAATAGCGAAAACCTACCGGGGACAAACATTACCTAAGTTGATGGAAGGAGAAGGAAAGAAAAGAATGGACTCTGTAGAATTTCTGGTGTATTTTTGTTGAATGACAACATTGTCTGACTGAATTAATGCAACCTAGATTGTATACCTAAAATGGATGAGAGGGGGGGGGGGTGGCTTGGGAGGAGGGAGGTGGGGGGAGAAAAAGTCACTGTAAATGTGTGAAAAAGAAAAAGTGTATATCATGGCTATTGTGATTTATGGTGTGAAAAATAAAAAATTTTAAAAAAAAAAGGGCTCATAACCAAAACGTGTTGTGTATATTTACCTCCTTTGTTGAGTTCCTCCAGCATTGTTGTGTTTTTAATATACTGTATATTTTGGTGTATTTGTTGACCCTCATTTTTCAGCCTAATTTTAATGGTCTTATGATATTCACCATATAAGTCGACCCCCATTTTTCGGGCTGTCCGTGCCTCCCAGGAACAACCAAAAAAATTTTAAGCACCCAGTCACAAGTAATAAACCTGTAAATTAAGTAAGTTTAAAAAAAAACAATCTCTGCCTACCAGAGAGCAAAAGCGATGGCCCACGGAGCCCATATCGTGCTCCCAGCGGGAGTAGGAACCTCAGCCAACCAGGCAGGAGTGGCAACGGCGGCCTCAGGGACCCAGGTTGGAATGGTCATGGCTGCAGGGAGTTGTCGGGGAGCAGTAGCACTGGCAGTGGGGAGGTGCTTCCAGCATCGACTTGTATACCGAATTGATGTCAATCTGGTTTATTTGGTGAATTTAAGGGCTTAAAAGTATATCCAGCGTACAATTTCTTCCCTCCCCAACCCACCCCCCCACCATTACTTTTTGAGAAATTTTTTAGGGTTTCACGACTCGATGTACGCCAAAATATATGGTAATCTTATTTATTCCTGTAAATATTGCATCTCATTGATCTTTGAGGCAAATTGTGATGTTTTATTACAAAGTAGCTGCATAAATGAAAGCTTTGGAATTTAACTGATGAAGGAGAGAATGATGGCGATTAGTTGTTTTCTATTTCGGACTGGAGGAGAATATTCATCAGCAATTTCGAGGGGTTGATAATCTGGCATTTGGGAAACATAGAGCCATAATTTCTAAGGGTGCAGATGACATCAACCCTGTAAAAACAGTGAATCCAGAATGAGAAATTCCCAACACATCTTTTAGAATTTTGTCTTTCCAGCTGTTAAATTCTGACCTTGTGAATGACTCTCTTAATTTCCAGACTGCCACTATACTGACTAAAGGCCTCCAACTTTCCCCAGCACGCTGCAGTTCTTGTTAAACCAATCTCTCAAAATCTCCTATTTCCCCTACATTTTGCCTGATCTACTTTTCTGCAAGATGTTGTAAAAATGTAAATTGTTTGCGACCTTTTAAGATGGAAATTTCACAAATCAAAATATAAAAAAAGCATTGGTCCATTTGGCACTTCACTTTAACATAACCTTTGACACCTCTAAAGTGTTGCTGTTTTGAGTTATGCAGCGAACTCACATATGGATGATAATGAAAGCAATTTGCGTTTTAATTTGGTGTCTATGGAGTGTGGTCTGCTGAGATGTGTTCAAATGCACTTTCCCAGAGAGTCAGTAGAGGCTGTGATGAGCTCCTCTCCTTGCAAGATTTTCCTTCTTGACTCCCACGATTGAACCTTGTGTCCGTGGTATTTAAAAATTCACATATTATTTCTTACTGAAGACCAGCACCCAATACTTTTGTATCTGTCATTCCTTTCTAGTTTCCCCCATGTGAACATCATGTGTTTGCACCTGCCTCTTGAGCGATATCAACATTTCAAATGTATTTCAACATAAAGCAGTTTTCAAAGACTTGTGTTTTGCAAAATTAGTTGGTGTATAAGATTGAATCAAGTTCTTTCATCAGAACAAATGGGTAGTGTTTAGGCTTTTTTCACCCCAAAGCAAACTGCATTCTATGCCAAGAAATTTGTTTTGATTCCTAACCCTGAAACCATTGCTAACTTTTGCCTGAAGGAGTAATAATCATGGCACAGGGCCATGTTGGTACATTGTGGGAACAAGGATCTGACTAGTACAGGATTTGTACATAAAATAAGATGGGAGAACTGACATGATGAGATAAAATATTTAAACTTAAAAACCCCAATGTGATTCTATTCGCCACACCCCAGCACAGTGGGTTCCAGATCATTAACTTTTATTGTTCTGATTGGAAAGGTTTTGATTTAAGCCTCACTCCAGACAGAAATGTAAGTTTTGTATTTGATGTTGTTTTTTCAATATGCCATTAAAATAGATAACAGAAATCTTCCCAGTGTCCAGGCCAATGTTTATCTCTCCGCTATCATCGCTCTAAATGAAGACAATATAGTTATCACACTGCTGTTTCTTGGAGCTTGCTATGCACGTTAGCCGTTGCTTCCATACAATTTTGATTGTACCTCAGAAGTACTTCATGGTATTGAAAGTTTTGATATCTCCAGAGTTGCGAAAGGTTCTGTAAATTCACTTTTTGTTCTTTACGTAGCTGTGGTTCATATTCTTTCTTTGGCTTGGCTTCGCGGACGAAGATTTATGGAGGGGGTAAAAAGTCCACGTCAGCTGCAGGCTCGTTTGTGGCTGACCAGTCCGATGCGGGACAGGCAGACACGATTGCAGCGGTTGCAAGGGAAAATTGGTTGGTTGGGGTTGGGTGTTGGGTTTTTCCTCCTTTGCCTTTTGTCAGTGAGGTGGGCTCTGCGGTCTTCTTCAAAGGAGGCTGCTGCCCGCCAAACTGTGAGGCGCCAAGATGCACGGTTTGAGGCGTTATCAGCCCACTGGCGGTGGTCAATGTGGCAGGCACCAAGAGATTTCTTTAGGCAGTCCTTGTACCTTTTCTTTGGTGCACCTCTGTCACGGTGGCCAGTGGAGAGCTCGCCATATAATACGATCTTGGGAAGGCGATGGTCCTCCATTCTGGAGACGTGACCCATCCAGCGCAGCTGGATCTTCAGCAGCGTGGACTCGATGCTGTCGACCTCTGCCATCTCGAGTACCTCGACGTTAGGGGTGTGAGCGCTCCAATGGATGTTGAGGATGGATATTAAGAACATAGTTACGGGGGTAAATGTTACCCATTATCAACATAAATCTTAGAACCACAGGTATGCGCTGTTTAACATTCTGTGAAATTGGGTGTTACGCGATGTGGACGTGAGAACACCTGACTTAGGTATATACTTAGCAAAGCCATATGAGATGCTGAACTTACGATAAATTAAACAGTTTTTCACTTTTAAAACTTTTATGTAAACACCTTCTCAGCTTATATCACAGATCCAGATCATCCACATCACTGTTCTCAACTTCCTCATTATGTTCCACTGGAAGAGTTTCAGGTCGAGTAACCTCCATTGATGAACTGCCACTCTGTAATACCTGCAGGACCTGTCTGAGGATCTTCTTGGGGGAGGTGTTGGCTTCGTCATGAACATGTCCAGTGTTGTTTTCCTAGTTTGCTTTTTCTTTTCTTCATCATTTTTCTTATATGCAGCGAACACTGCATGAACATTCCTCTCCATCAGTGAAAAGCGTTCAGTCCATCTCTTCTGCAAAGAATTTGGCTAACCTCTTTTAACAGTGAACCTCATCTGTACCTGTTCTTCGTCTGCAGTTTTCTTTTCCCTTGCTTCTTCAGCTATTCGCTCTTGCTCGAGTTCATCTAAGACTATTAGTTTATCTAAGGTTTCAACAAATTCTTCTGCTGCCTTTGCATCAGCACTCAGAGACTCACCAGTCACTTTCACTTTTTGCAGCGAAAACGTTTGAAGCACCTGAACCACCCAGAGCACTGAACTTGATGCGTAGTCTGGACCTGCTTTCTCTTTAAGCTTAGTGCTTTAGCAGTGATCGTCAACATTCGCAATTTCTCAATATCTGATACAAGTCCCTCTCGCATTTTTATCAGCCTTGTAGCTTTCAGTGGAGCCGATCTTTTAATAGCTTGGAGAAATTTGTCTTTGTTTTTGAGAATCGCGATTGTCGAGTGTGACGTACCTAGATCGTGAGCAGTAGGATCACTCTCACTGTTTTTCCACTTTGTGATGTTCGATAACCTTTTGTTTCACTTCCCAATCGATACTTCTCCTTTGCCTCTTGCTGCTGCTATCACGAGCACTGGTTTTGCTGAGTTTGAGAGCCATGATGGATAGAAAGTACAGTACAGTGCCTACATAAGCCTTTGTATACAAAAGATAGACATGAGATGCATGTGTTGCGTGTGGGAAGTTGTTGAGTATGTCTGGTTACGTCCGCTACGTCCCGTTCTCCAATTGGAATTTCTGAACTCTTACAACCTTATGGGATGACGTATGTATATGTGGTTCGACGTTGCCCGAACAGATATTATGTAGCGCATACCTATACTGTACTTGTGTAGCAGAACTCCTTCGGAAGAACATGTCAGTTCACCATGAGTATAATTGGGCATGGGCATTAAAAGATGACCTCCTCAGAAAATGCTGAAAATATTTTGGCATATTATGGTTCTACCTATTGTAGGAAATCAATAGATTCAGTGGATACATGAAAGCACTGTTGTAACTTGTACGGAGCTGGCAACTCACGGCGACTTTCTGCAAGCTACAGTGCACTTTACTCCCTTTACTTTTAAATCTGAATCTCATTGGTTCTTTTAAATAATTGTCTTTTGCAATAAATGTAGAAATATTCTTATTCTATGATTCATCACATTTTTAATTACTCAAGAATTTAGAAACCAGAGAAGACTGTTCATATCTTTCATCTTGTACTGCCACTTACATTGTTGCCTATCTGTCCCTTACGTAAGTACGGTACATCAATTTTGTTTCTGTATCTTTTAATCCCCAGCCTAACCAAATCTATCAATCTTCTTTATTGACCTTTTAACATTTTGAGAAGAGAGAGAACTCCATATTTCCTCTACCCAACATGTGAAGAAATATTTGCAGATGCCACCTCTGAACAACCTACACTAATTTCAAATGTTTAACACTTGTGTTCAGGGTCTCCTCAAAACAAGTAATCTTGCCTTTAAATTCTTCTTCTGTGCTTGTGTCTTCCTCTTCACTTGAAGAATCATCTATACCAGTAAGTCTTATTCTTCTTCCTCTACACCTGGAGCGAGCGCTGGACTGGCCTTTAAGAGGGGTGAAGATTATTTTCCCACAGTGAACATGAATGGCTCCTCACGCATTTGCGGTGTGGAAATAGCCTTCCCGGCGGTGTCATCTTTGCGGAGAGCCACAGGGATGGCTCCGTGAGACAGTCCCTCTCCAGGGTTGTCTCCAGCAACTCCAGGAGAAACTCCAGCAGCTGGCTTCGCTAAGAAGTTAGGCCCAGGTTCTTTTTCTTTCTTCGGTTTGCATTTTTCTTTCGAAGTAGTTTAAAATTTAGAGTTTTTTTCTTTTCTCGGTGGCATTTTATTTTCAATTGTTGACACTTTAAAAGAACTTTAAAATAACTAATAGAAAAAAACTTTATTTAATTAATACTTTTGAAATTAAAAATCCCCGGGAGTTGTAAGGGTGCGCTGCGTTCCCTACAGCATCACGTGAGCTCCCCCAAAGGCAAGTAATCTATCAACTCCTGTAATCACTTTAAATTTCTCAGTTTGAGTACATGTTAATCCTGTGACATTATTGTGACATAATTAGTGAATAAAAACCAAATCAATGCAACCTGAGCTTGTAACATCACCCTTAAAACTTGGATATTAACTTGCCAACAGGATTATTTAAAATTTATCTGCAGGGTTAACAAGCTACAAGCTGGAAATAAGCTTTGAAAGAAATTTCTAGCGTGGAAAAAAATATTTTGCCAATCATTTTGCAATATTACTGGAAGTTTCTATGCAGTCCAGCAGATGTCACTCTTGAGCTATTTGTCTAATCTGAAACTCTATAGTTATCATTTGCCCTGACATACATTGCCTGGACCTTGTGTCAGTGGGAAAAAGTCAGATCAAGTTTTATGAAAGCTTTTAACTATTGTGATGTATTCTGGAACTTTAGTCAAAAAACTTTTAAATGCCTGCGTGTGGGATTTAAAAAGAAATTCTGTTCAGTCTGAACATTTTCTGTGCAGGTAAATTTGAGGGCATCCAACATATAGAGTCCACAGGGTGTGGATAATATTTTAAAGTGAATATTTTATGGTAAATCATAATTCTTTAGGTTATGCTCATACAGTCATATAACTGTAACATTCTTTAAGCCCATGTTTTCAATGCTGACCATCACATACCTGTCTAAATTAATCCCATTTACCAACACTTGGTCTAGAGTCCTGCTTGTGCAGACATTTCTTAACCTTTCTGCCTCCATCATCCTGTCAGGCAGCAATCTCTAAGTGAAAAATATCTTCTAAATCTCTTGCTCCTGACCGTAAACCTGTGCCCTATGGTCTTACACATTTCTGCTTTAGAGAAAAGTTTATTTTTCTCTAACCTGTCTGTGCCTTTTGTAACTTTTATCTCTTCATTATCCTTTCTTCCCCCCCACCCCCAACAGTCCCTTCTACTACAAGTAAACAAATCCAACCAATCCGGTCTTTCCTCCTAAATGAAACCCAGGCAACATCTTGGTGAATCTCCTCTGCACCCTTACTGGAGCAATTGCATCCATAGATATTAAAAAAAAATATTTAGACATAGAGCACAGAAACAGGTCCTTCTGGCTCACAAGCCCATGCTGCCCAATTACACCCAATTGACCTACCCCACCCCCATATGTTTTTGAAGGATGGAAGGAAACCAGAGCACTCGGAGGAAGCCCATGTACATACTTGGAGAACGTATAAACTTGTTACAGACTGCACCGGATTCGAACCCAGGCCGCTAACTGTATTGGCCTTGGTGTGGTGGCCAAAATTGTTACATAATCCAGATGTGGCCAATGAAATGTTTTATTAAGTTGCACCAAGTCCTCCCTTCTCCTATATCCCTTGACCACTGAAGGAAGCATCCTGTGTGTGTGCACAGCTGCCCATTTGTGCTGCTAATAAGTTCCTGCCTGAGACCTTCAGCCTTTGACATCAGATTTCTTTTGTTCTTCAATGCTCCATCGGACCTCATCATTCATGGTGTTTATCTTGCCCTTATTTCACCCCTGTACTGCAGGACACTTGTTAGAAATGTGCAGCAAAAGTCAGTATCTCGAGTTTGGCTTCTTCGGCAAAGTTCTGGGCTCAGTAAGCAAATATTCAGAACCTTGTTTGGAAGGTAAAAGAATCTATTGCAAGACGAGAGACCTTGATAAATGGGATTAATATTTTTGATGGTTATCATCGACAAAATGGGCTGAAAGGCCTGTTCCAGTGTTATATGACTGTATGAACATAACTTAAGGAATTATGATTTACCATAAAAATCTTTTACATGAAAATATTATCCATACCCCATGGCCTTTGAATGTTAGGTGCCCTGAAATTTACTTGCAGTGTTCTTACAGATTTTAAAAAAAATCCCTCATATACTGTATGAAATATCATTGAAATAGCTAAAATCTTTAAATAGAGACTTTGAGAAAGTAAATTGTCTGAAAGTAGCTTTTATTTGTTGGATATGTATGCACAGAATGCAGCTTAAGTTTGCCAGAGGACCTAGGTTATTACGAGACATCCTTGATGCACAAAAAGAGTTGAAAGTGAACTCTCCATGAACCAGTTTTAAATTTCTCATTATAACTTTAACCTGTTTTCCATAAAATTGCATCTGCATGCTAAAAAGCCATTCCTAAAACAATTTATAGAAATGATCATTATTCATAGCAGTATTATTGCTGTTATTTATAAAAATGCTCAAGATACCCTTTCCTGAGGGAAATTGCACACAATGATGGGGTACATGGGAATGATTACTGCTGCGTAATCTAATCAAGCTGCTCCAATCTTGTCATGAACGGCCACTTGATCCCTTCCGCTGGATTATTGGCCTGAAGTTGCTCTGTCGTATCTTTTGTTGTTTATTACGTGTTGTTTTAATTCTGCTTTTTGTTGGTGGCAGTAGCTCGTTAGAGTGGACGCCAGCTGTCAGTAAATGGAATGGGCTCAGCCTTACTGTTGGCACTGTATCAAAAAAACAAATTCATTTATTCTTCAGTGGAGGAAAGTTTGGGGCAATTGAAAGATATACTGGGGATCTTCCAATTGTTTTTCTTGCTCCGTTATGAGGATGAAATACTTTGCCAGGCTCGCATTTGTATATAGCCTCTCCCCAACTTGCGACCATCTGTACTTATGACTATCCGTAAAATAAAATGACAGCTGCGTGCATACGATAGTGACCGTCTCTCAGTTGTCATTCAGTAACCATGGTAAGCTCGCCAAAGAAGATGACGAACAAGAGGAAAAACCCATCCCCTGCTGATAGATTGTCAAGAAGTGGAGGAAGACGCTCGATTTGGAACTGAAAATGACTTGATTTACTACTTCTACATGCCATGCTGCATTCTTCTGACTTGCGTCCATTTCGAGATACGACCGGTCAGTCAGAATGGATCTCCGACGTATGTCGGGAAATAGTTGTATAACATCTTGCTGAAGATTTAATAAGATTAGGTGCAACTGCTGTTATAGAAAAAGATGGTCAATTAATTGAACAATTCAGAACTAAGTCGTCAGCATTGCATTCAGTTTGAGAATCCACATATCCCATGTGAAAATATGGGATATGCCGTAAATTGAACAGTGTTGATTTTAAGATGACTTCATTAAGAAGCTGGTGCTTTTTCACGTAAAGTACATTGTGTTTTTAATTAGTTATTACAGGGCTCACTCAGTTCAGCAAAGCCTCCTCATTCCTTGCACCTTGAGAAAAGAGGACAATAAGTTAAGGGGAGAAGGCAGAGGAGTGGGAGAATGGATCAGTTTATGATGGAATGGCAGAGCCGACTTGATGGGCCTCATAGCATACCTCTACTCCTTTATCTTATGGTCTCATAGTCTAAATACTTGAACTAAAGGGAAGGTACATATTACTTCAGATTGTTTTCAATTTCACAAGGAAAGAAATAAAATGGAAATGTTTGAGATGAATGGCCTATTTTATATCTGAATTTCTTGAAATAGATTTACTTTATTGTCATCAGAATTTGTCTGTTCATTCAACATTTTACTACACTGAACATGAGCAGTTAAAATATCAATTCCAGTTTTTTTCAAACTGTTGGATGAAGAATCTGTGCATTTAGTGCACATGGACATTGAACTTATTGTCTGACAATATTATTATCATTGAGATAACTTCAGGGGTGGATGCCTTGCCCTTTTGAAGCATTGTCTGTAGTTCCTAGTTAAAGGCAGGCATTCTGTGTTGGATAGCAGTTGACTTCATTGACCTAACTTTCAGGTGGAAAGGCAAGTTGTGCTGAGGATGTTACGACTGCAGTGAGATATAGATAGATTGACGAAGGGGGCAAAAGCGTAACAAATTGTGCTTAATATGGGGAAAATGTGAGGACGTGCACTGGTATGGGTGATCAAAAGGAAGATTATCTCAATGAAAAGAAACTGTAAATGACAGAGGGATCTCGATATTCTTGTGCATGCATCACAAAGAGATAGCAGGCCAGAGAACAGATGTTGCATTGTTTTTTGTGTACAGTTGTTTATAGTGTTGGTGAGGTCACAGCTGGGGTACCTGCACACAGTTGTGGTCCTCCTACATACGAAAGGCGAGGCCTCCCAGAAGAGATTCCTCAGGCTAATTCCAGGCATGAGAAGATTGTCTTATCAAGGGGTCTAAAGAGGTTGGGTCTGTACTTTTTGGAATTCAAAAGAATGGTGGGTAATCTTGGTGAAATTTACAAGATCCTCAAGGGATGTACTGGGTAGATATTTAAGTGGTTTCATTAGTAGGAAAATCTTGAACATGGGTACTTAGTGTCAAGACTAAGGAAACTAGAATTTATTTTTGCAGAGGGAGGTGGATCTCAACTTGTCCTTGAGCTATACAGTATTGCTAATTGGTTTTGAAATAGCTTTTAGACAAGAGGCTGGAAAAGATGGAGCTGGATATTTCTGGGGACTGTACAGTGAACAGTGAAATGCCATAACATTGCAACTGTATTGGATGAAGGGGATTTTGTCTCCACAGTCTGTGAAACTGTGTTAAGAAAGCATTACTGGCTTCATGGTACTGCTGGAGCCAACTATGCATTTTCATGGTGACATTTCTTAGTACTCATTACCAGTCACAGACCCTTTTCATGATATGCCTTATCTTTGGAGTGGTGGGTGGAATCCACTGTGTAGCAGCCACAGCAGGGGTTGGGGCTTAACCATCAATAGGGTTTCCAGAACCTGTGCCTCAGCTTTAGTTGGGGTTTGCCCTTTCTGCCCCCCCCCCCATCCCACCCCCAATCATCTGCAGCTCATGCAATGACCAACAGCAAATTTGTCTAAAGAGAATTATTTGATCTTTATCCATCCAGCGACTAATAGCTTCCAGCTTTAGCTTATATTGCACAGGCAGAGCACCTAACTATCCATCAGCTTTAAAGTTACACCATGCAGAATCCTGCATATGCTTTTCAGGATTTCCATTAAATTATTTGTCTAGTGCATAATTTTGCTTGATTATTTTTGTTGAAGGTAGGATTTGTGTACAACAGGAGTGTCTAAACATCAGGGAAATTTTAATTTATATTTCTTTACTTTTTGGCTCTGATTCAGCTAATCAACAGCAAAATAAAAGTACATTAACTCCAGGCCAAGGAGTCACAGTGTAGGCATTATAGGTAACCCATTTAGGACCAAGATGAGGAGAAACTTGTTCACTCATGTGAACTTGTGGAATGCCCTACCAGGGAAAGTTGATGGGGCCAGTTCATTAATTGCATTCGAAAGGGAATTGGTTCTCACCCTTGTGTTTAAAAGGATCGACCGCTTATTGAAATAAAGCAGGAATAGGGCACTGAGATCACATGATTAGCTGCAATCGTATTAAATGGCGGTGCAGGCTTAAAGGGCTAAATGGCCTACTCCTGCACCTATATTCTATGATTCCAGATCTTATCATAATGTTGAATATTACCATACCTGCTGTAATGGCTATGCTGCTGCTGGTATGCACCCACCGAGAAACGGCTCCTGCAGGGTCCAACCGCCCAGTCCAACTGCCGTCAGCTTTGTCTAGGCTTAATGGAGTCGAAGGTGGTTTTATTTAAAAGATTAGTGATCCTAGGGACTGGGTCAGCAGTAGCCACAAGAGACTGCAGACTGTAGGGAAGCAGAGGACTGGCGCAGGGTACCAGAAATGAAGAGAACAACCCCCCCCCCCTCCCCATTTGAGAAGGAGACAACCCATGGGACGGTGAGCACGGCAACAGACCAGTGAGGAGTTCTGTGGCTGAAGAACACACAGGTGGCAGGCTGGTTTTTTTTTAATGTTTAAATTTAAACATATTGGAACCAAGATGCAAGTGGATGTCGAGTTGGTGAAAGTTTCCTGATTGTGTCAGATTTGGATTTGGAGTTTGGGCTGCTGATGGTTTGGACTGGACTCTGTGATTGCGGGGGGGCTGCGGCAGCGCTGGAGGACACTCTGGGTCTCTGAGTGGAATCTCTTTTGCTTTTCTTTCTCTGACAGTAAAAGGCACCTCAGGCAATTTCTTCTGATGGCGAATCTGTCTGCCTTAGGCAAGCAAATTCCACTGTTTTTATTACATAACAATAAAAGAATCTTGAGAAATGTTTGAGGCTCAAAATAGTAAAAGAGTGTTTGGTGCAATTTTGTTAATGTGCGTCTTCAACTTTCTGATCTTTTTGCTTTGCTCTTTGTTTGATTGGCAAACTGATGTATACATTCCTCTCTTCCTACAGCATTCATAGTGACCCTAACCTGTTTGTCTTAACACTGCCAGTGAAGTAAAGAAACAAGCATCAATTATCACAAAACCTGACTGGCAACAGCCAGGGGATATGAGAAACCCTTTTATGAATGGGGTTGTTATGATCTTGGTTGCATTGCCTGAAAAGAAAACCGATTCAGTAATAACTTTCTGAAGGGAACTGGATAAATTCTCAAAGGGTAAAAGATTTGTAGCATCATTGGTTAAATGCTGTTGGATAAGGAATTGGGCGGAATGCAGGAAGTCAAATTAATTGGAAAACTCTTTGCTTTAGCCGACACAGGTATGAAAGGAAAATAGTCTCCAGCTGAAGGGTAATATTTATGATGCCAAAGCCAATTATGGATTGAGCGATGAAGCATTTTATTTAGGTTGAACTTCATGGCAGCAACCACATTAAAGCAAAACGACCAAGATTCTTCACTTTGTCGAAGAGAAGGAAAAGCAGCTTGATTTTAGTGGTGGTACATTCTCAATATTTGATTGAATAATTTTACTAAGTGGGATGCTCATTTGGTTGGAAGAGACTGAAGAGTACTATGTCTTTGCATAAGTATGGGTACTGTATTATAGGAACTGTGGTTGCTGCAGAGAAATGGATTGGAGGTCAATCCACAGGACCATAAGAGTGGCAGTGAGGATCACTGGAGTCTCCCTCTCTTCCCCTCTCCCTACCCTATCGACGTGACCTACTGGGATCGTTATCTGAAGAGGGCGTGCAAAATCATTGAGGACCCCTTCCACCCTGTACACAGGATCTTTTAGCTGCTCCCGTTGTGGAATAGATGCAGGAGTATCTGAGCTAGAACCACCAGGCTGAGGAACAGATTCTTCCCACAGGCAGTGAGAACACTGAACACCAAATGAACTGCTCACACTAACTATCCAAGACGCTCAAATTCATGAAACAGTATTTATTTTTTATTTGTTTGTGTACATATAAATTCTTGTCCTGCATATGTATTGTTTTTCTGTATGTGCGTCTGCATGTTCTGCACCGAGGATGCTGTTTTGTTGGGTTTCACTTGTGCAATCAGAGAGCAATAAACTTGACCTGAATAAGAAAGAAAATCCTGTGCCATTTTAAAGTAGCCACCTCTTTCTTGTATAGAGTGATTTTGGGGGAAAAAAATCTTTAGGAATGCATCAGAAAGTAGTGAATCAAAGATTCCGAGATCTATTTATTGAGTAATGGCTCCAATTCTTGCATTAGTTTGCATCTAATTCTAATTTGTATCCTGATTTAAAGCCCCTTGCTTTCTCAGAAGCTCCAGTGCACAAAAGAACCAAATAGCCAGATGATCAAGACTTGTCAAACCCGATCCTTTCTTAATGAGTTATGCCATACAAAATCCTGCAAATATGCTCTTCAGAATTTCCTTTTTTTTTGCTTATTATTTATGCTGAACCGAAACTTGGGTAAATAATGGCAGTATCAAAACACATCTGGGGAATTTTAATTTTATAACTCTTGACTTTATGATTGGCTCTCTTGCTATGATAATTTGCAGAAATTTTTTTTTTGCATTGGTAGCGCACCTAATTCTAATTCATATCCAGAGATTTAAAGAACCCCTGT
Source organism: Narcine bancroftii (assembly GCF_036971445.1). Taxonomy (NCBI): domain Eukaryota; kingdom Metazoa; phylum Chordata; class Chondrichthyes; order Torpediniformes; family Narcinidae; genus Narcine; species Narcine bancroftii. The sequence goes on from NC_091473.1 coordinate 245,379,709, forward strand.
TTCCCCAGAAGCTACTGTAGCCAAGTGAGAACATTGAACTGAATAGTCAAAGTATATAGGATTGTCATCCTGGGCAAATGTTCAAGGATTTCAAAACAGGTTAAAAGGCTGGAATTAATAATAAAGTAGCCTTCACATTCACCTGGGTTGCCAATTTTCTTTATGTTCTTACTGGGTCTGGGCATATGTAAAATGGAGACCCAAGAGACTGCAGACACTGGAATCTACTGTAAAAAAGTTCCCAGTTGCAAGCCATTATAACTCCACTCCCTACTCCCACACCCACGTTTCTCATGGCTCCTTCTCTGCAAGGGTGAGGCCAAATGCAAGCGTGAGGAATAGCACCTCATGTTCTGCCCTGGAAAGTTGACAACCAAAGGCATATTAAATTCTCCAATTTCCTACACCAACACCATAGACTCAAAACAGTATCTTCTTATCGCTCAACCGATACCAACTCAGTGCAACAGTGACGTGTGAAAAATGCAAGCTTTGGTCCATGCCCCAGAATGAATGAACACAAGCCAAACAATGCAAGCATATAGCCAACAGCAAGTTGACAATCAAAAGTTATTTGACCTTTATCCTTCAATTCAAGGTTTCTACCTTGGTTCCTATCTATGATCTACCAGCTTTAAAGAACCATTGTACAAAAGCAAGTGCGCACACTCAAGTGCACAGATTAAACTATTTCCTTCTCATGCATCTTTCCATATGCAATTGTCCTCCCAAAGTGCAAAGAGTGTCTAGAAAATCAGAGTGTTTGCAGTTTAAACTGGGAAATAAGGCACATGAAAGTTAATGTGCAACTTCAGCTTATTAGCGCTCTGCCCTTTAAATGATACTTGTGGCGTAATCATTTAATGGAAATTTGAGGAACATTTGCCCAGGATGATAATCCTATATACTTTGACTATTCAGTTCAATGTTCTCACTTGGCCACAGTAGCTTCTGGGGAAACAGGGGTTCTTTAAATCTCTGGATATGAATTAGAATTAGGTGCGCTACCAATGCAAAAAAAAAATTTCTGCAAATTATCATAGCAAGAGAGCCAATCATAAAGTCAAGAGTTATAAAATTAAAATTCCCCAGATGTGTTTTGATACTGCCATTATTTACCCAAGTTTCGGTTCAGCATAAATAATAAGAAAAAAAAAAGGAAATTCTGAAGAGCATATCTGCAGGATTTTGTATGGCATAACTCATTATGAAAGGATGTTTGACAAGCCTTGATCATCTGGCTATTTGGTTCTTTTGTGCACTGGAGCTTCTGAGAAAGCAAGGGGCTTTAAATCAGGATACAAATTAGAATTAGATGCAAACCATTGGAGCCATTACTCAATAAATAGATCTCGGAATCTTTGATTCACTACTTTCCGATGCATTCCTAAAGCTTTTTTCCCCAAAATCACTCTATACAAACTCTATATAAAACTTGTGTCCTCAAGACAAAGCTGGTTGCAGGAGATGGATGAAGTGCAAGGGTAACTACCCTCCAAATCTAGAAGTGCATTGACGATTTACAGCATCCATCTTGGCCTAACTGAGCTCAGGGTAGCCTATGTGAAAATCGCTCATTGCCCCACCTGTTTTACCAATGAGCTACTGTGGATTTTGAGGAGATGAGAGTAAATGTGTTAAATGGAACGTTACCTCTCCGAAATCATCCATTTTTTAATTGAATAACCTGCATTACTCTATTTTGGAAGCATATGTAAAATGGAGACACAAGAGACTGCAGACACTGGAATCTAGTGTAAAGAAGTTCCCTCTTTCTAATTGGGGAAATATTTAGTCCTCTATTGATGCAAATAAGCTTTGTTTTCATGCACCCATCCAGAACCACAGCTATAAGGGATCACTGTCACTAGAAAATTCCCCTCAAATCTCACTGGGGTACCTTCATGACTTGGGTTGCAATGATCAAAGTGGTGGATAATCATCACCTTTGCATGAGCAGTTGAGAAAGGAATGTTAAATAGCAACCTTGATAGCGAGGCCAGGATAACAATGAAACAAAACCGTACTTAACATGGGGATACTTTTTTCAAATTTTTAATTAGTATTTTATTTCAAACAGGAGTTTTATGGATTACCTTCCCATTTCATGTAGTCTTCCCCATGGAAACAGGCCATTCAGTCCAACGAGCAGAGGTCCACGCAAACACCATCTTTATTTAACCCCAATCAGTATTTCCTCCTTTTTGAAGTAGTTATTGTTTCCTATTCACCTCAGCTATTCCATAGGGTGGAATGTTCTATATTCTTAATAAACTGTGTGGGAGCCAAAAGGTTTTTTCATGAATTCCCTTTAGATTATTGATCACCCTGACTTTTACCTTATCCAAAAATAACCTTACTTGATATTTATCCTATCAAAACCTTTTACTGGCGAGAAAGTCCTCAACCTCTTTTCCAGAGAGCAGAGCCATATGATGACTCCTTCCTGATGACTATGCTATATCAGTGCTCGTATTATCCATGTAAATCTTTTTGCAGCTTTTTATAATATGCTGTCTGGAATGAGTGCCTGTGCCTTACTCCTCATCACAGTGGATCATCATCTTGTCATGTGATGAAACTATGTTGATAATTTCAAGTGAATCTGCAAGAATAAAATCTGATTTGTACCCGATGAGGTGAAATTGGTTGCCACGACTAATTAATTCACAGACATTCAAAATAGGGCACAGTGCCCTATTTGGTCGGCTGGTCCAAAATGTTACTTCTACACCCCACTTGCCCCTCATCACCCTGAATTGGCAAAATAACAATGTAAAAGGGAGGGGGGGGGGGGGGAGAAACAGAGGACATGCATCAGACAATGCTCAGAGAAACACAAAAGCTGCAGATGCCGGAATCTTGAGCAAACAAATAAATGCTGAAGGAACATGTAAGCAAAGAGCACAAGTCATTGACACAATATCTCAAGTCAGTGTTTTCTCAGTTTTATTCGTTTTCCCTAAACTATATGTCTATTTATCACTGACTTTTCAAGGATGTGAAAATAACATGGTATGTAGGAGGTCATGAGATACGGCCTTTGGGAGCCCCCTTGGAGGTTTTAGACATCTGTGGTAATAAGGTATATAGCAGGGAAGCAGCAGCCTTGAGAGTCAGAGAGTGTGGATTTGAGTGTCTAATCTTTGACAAATACAGCTGTTTCATTAAGTAGATATGAATGACTGTAACCTTGAGGGGTCTGTGTTTATCCCAGTGTGTGCCCATCTCTCAATACAGTGTTAGCAGAGAAAGCTAATTGCAGAGTGAAATGGGTTGCTGCGTGCATGACTGATCAAGTGCTGTACATCTTTGGCCACAGGCAGGCTCAGATAGTGTGTCTCACTCTTTGCCCACTGTGCCTTTAGGGAGAAAAGAGCTGATGAGGGAGAAGTTTTTCTTAAAATGAAAGAATTCTTATATGCACAGTGTCGCAAAACTTTTAAATGTTTCCAGTTGGAACCCCTTTATCTTATGATCTCAGTGGATGTTTTTTGCCTCCGATTCTATCAGTAATTGTAAAATTCTTAGTGTTAATAATTTAGCAATTGAAGTGCATTTTTTATGAGTGGTCTAATATGTTTTTATAAATATTCTTCAACCCCTTTGCCAAGGTGCTGTATTTTGTTTTGCACAGTTGAGCCTAATTAAGCAAATATATGAGTTGATGTTGGCTTCCGTTCTCAAGAAAATAGCATAATGCAGTCAAAGCCACAAGAATTGGAAAACGGCTGAGGAGTCAGACCAGAGGTCAGGCATTCAGGCAAGCTTTCCCACAACAACTTAAATGTCCGTCAGTGATCCTTGCTCTGTAAAACAGACTGAAGGGGGATTAGCCAGGATTAGCGTCAGTATTAGCCACCTGAGTGTAGGTCTTAATGCTCCAAGGGAACTTACTGAGGCAGTAAATCTACTTTATCTGAAGGGGGTCTAAGAAACTTTGAGTGCATTCCTTCAGAAAATGAATCTGGAAACTTCTTAGTGTGAAAAACGGATTAGTAAATAATCCTATCGTGTGTGACATATCCCAAAACCAGATGCATTAGTCAAAAAAAAAATGCAGATACTGGAAATCTAAAATAAAAACAAAAAAAAATACTGGAAGTACTCAGCAGGTCAGGCCGCATCTGTGGAAAGAGAAAGAGTTAACATTGCATTTCAAAGTTGCTTCATGCATTACTCTAAGCTGTCAATTCTGTTTTTTCACCAACTCTACTTCCCCTATTTCTTAACTCATCCCAAGCTACCCCACATTCCAGTGCAACTAACTTTACCCATCCTTTTTACACTGATAAAACCTTGTGTGGTTTCAGAAATGGGAAATATTGATATTTACTTCTATCATCTGATGTCTGGTCTTTGTGAGGATTATAGCAGTGATTCATTAGTCACAAAGTAAAGTCAAGCAGATGTAGAGCAAAAAGACGGCAAACTGGACATTTTTGGTGAAAGAAATAGATAACATGTCAGCTTGATTTAAAAAAAATCATATCTCTGTTGAAACATCATATTAGACTTGACCCATAAGAAACAAGTTTGAATTGTTCATGTGATGGGGCCAGATGTTAACTCCATTGATGATAATTCTTGACTATATTTTGGACAAATAACTTGGTTATATATTTGATAAAGCTTTATATGATGATTTTTAATCTAAAGTACCTGAGGGGAATTGTCAAACAACATTTGACACAAATGATAAAGTATTTAATAATTTATTTTTTTAATTTAGACATACAACGCAGTTATTGGCCCTTCTGGCCCATAAGTCCGTACCACCCAAATACCCCAATTAACCTTCAACCCCCCCCCCCATGCATTTTGAAGAGTGGGAGGAAATCAGAGCTCCTGGAGAAAACCCACTCAGACACTGGGAGAACGTACAAACTCCTAACAAACAGCGCTGGATTCGAACCAAGGTCGCTGATGCTGTAAGAGCATTGCACTATCCGCTACACTTACCGTGCTGTCCTGTTTTAAATAATGTCTGGAAATAAGCAAATCTTATTAATGATAATAAAGAGCATGACTGTATGGTTGTTGCAAAAAATCTCATTGTTGTCAATAATGTCCTTCAGGGAAAGGAAGTGACCATCATTGCCTTCTCCAGGCCAATATTCAGAAGTACTAAAGAATTAATGAGATACTATGATTCAAGTCAGTCCCACATCTACTCACTAACTCACAGGGCATTTTGGATGAGCGTGAAATGCTGATGTCCACATCCCAGAAGTGAATGGGATAAAACTGTTGCTGACCTTTGAGTCTTGCACATTTTGATTTGGAACAGTGAATAGTGAGTGAGCTGCTACAATTCATGATGAAAATATTTTCAATTTTTATTAAAGATTTCCTTTAAAGTTTATTTTTGTTTTCTGATCACATCTGTTTTATTGCACCTGAGTACTCTCTAGCACCCAGCAGCACAAGGACGGCTTCTTCCCCTCTGCCGTCAGATTGGACAATGAACCACAGACACTACCTCACTTTCTCACTTTTTTATTTTATATGTAATTTTATAGCAATATTTGCTGCAAAACAACAGATTTCATGACATGTTAATGACAAATTATTCTTCTGAAATAGTTGCTCTATGGTAGTGGTACAGGGGTTGGTTGAGTACAGAATTGAAAACTTTAAACAACGCACAAAGGATCTTTGAACTGAAACATGAAGAGTTTCTCTTCAAAGATTAGGAAGGTTCAAGAAGTTTGGTTGGAATCCTTGAGCTAGCTTTTGCCGCCTGGGTGAGAATTTGGACGGTTTTTTGCTCCTATGACTAATCCAGTGCTCCCCATGGAGCTGGAAATATATGTAATTGGAAGGATTAAATGAATTATTCTCAAAGATGGGGGATGTGTGAAATTGCCTTGGGATGAGATGATGAAAAAAATTCATGGAATGGAAGTGATTTTGATTGTGATCAGACTGTTGGAAATCTCTGAGATTCTGAAAAGTTTATAATGGGTGGAAAAATTTGTGGGTCATTCTGAAGAAATGGGAGATCAATAGAAGATGGCTGCTGCCACATCAAATATTTCACACATTTATTCATACAGAGGGTGGGGAGTAAATGGAACTCATTGCTCCATTGTTGGTTGAAGCATGTGACACTGATCTAATTAAATGGAAGTTATAATGCATGCTGGAGTTGGTCAAACAGTAGACTTTAAATATAACGATATATAATCAACGTTTTGGGCTTGAGCCTTCATCAAGGTATGAGTAAAATGTTGGCATGCGCCTGAAGAAAATGGTGGGAGGAAGGGGAGGGGAGGAGCACATTCCCACAGGCAGGAGATAATAAGAGAGGGAGGGCACACCAGGAAACTGGGGAGGGGGGTGATAGCTCTGTGAATGGAGAGGGAAGGGTGGAGAGCTGGAGGAAAGAAGAGAGAGGGATGGGGAAGAGAGGGAGAACGGAGTATTGTGTTTATACTTCAATCAGAGTATCTGATTTCGAGTTTTACTCCCGTAATTAAATCAAAAGATGATGCGTACAGTTAACAATAGACAACAGGAAAACAGGATAGAGTAGAAAGGTAATTAGATGGGGAGAAGAATGGAAAATGAAAATTGACAATTGGTTGGAACCAATTACGTATTTCTGCAGTGTAGATTCAATAACTGCAATTCAGAAATCAAATAAAAATTGATCAGGACTTTAAACGTTCAGTAGCAAGCACCCTACCAGATAACACGTTGCACCTATTACAGTTTTAATTGCAATGTCAAACTCTAGGTGATACAGCATTCAATTAAACATAGCTGTTCAGCCATCAGTTTGGCATCACAACTTTTTTTTAATCTCCAGATTTCCAAATTTTGCCATTGCAAGCAATCTCCAAGGCAGACCAATGTCCTAGCTTGTAATCTGAAACTTGATACACAATTATAAAAGTAAGACATTTGTTCTCCTCAGCTCTAAGTTAGATGACTTGAACCAAGCGGACACAAGAGTATAATCCAGACAAATACTTTCAGTGCATTGTCAGAATATTTACATACATATTTTTCAAACCAGGCACCACCTGTATGTTATATGCGTTTGTGCACTATACAATAATATTTTTACACTTTAAAAGTGTGCACAATTTATAGCTGCCGTGGGAAAGATGCACCAGCAATTTATAGCGAGCGTGGGAATATTATAGCGAACATGAGAATAGTGCCAATGAAAGAACATGCACAATTATAGAGGCCTTAGGAGATTTTGATTTTGGGAATATCTCTTTGTACTGAATGGCATGCTATTCTTATAAACAGAACATTCTGGCTAAGGCACTGCCAGAATTGCCCAGACCCGTCCCTGAGAGAGGAGACTAACATATCAAGTGCCTCTTATGTGAGACAACATTAGAATTAAAATCCCACCTAATTCTGAAGCCTGTCCTTAATCTATTTAATTGATTCCTCTCCAAACTTGTTAATGGTGTTGCAGCAGGATATCATCTACATAATGGGCGATTGATACCTCTGGGGGAAGTTGATTATATGTTAATTGCGGGAGATAAACTGTGGCAGATTTTGGTATGTGCTTTATCTCTGTCCCATTTATGTAAATTGCTTTGGCCATGCAGAGTTTAGAATACTGCACCTGCGCAGTATGTGCGTGTGCGTTATACGAAAATAATTTTACACAATTTATGATTTTCTGCGTGTTATATGCACATGCGCATTATATGAGTGAAAATACATAAATTAGCACATGCATTGAAGGTACTTCATTGGATGCAAATTGTTTTGAGTTGACTGGATTGATGAAAATACTGCAAGAATATACATGCCTTTTTTTCCCTGATGTGGACCTTCTGTTTAGCTGCACTTGGCCACCCTTGCCCATAATTCCTGCAGGATTTTATCATTAGAATAGTTATGCAATGTTATTTTGTCAAAAGAGTAATGCCATCCTAAACGTTTGGAATTTTGCATCATCTTGACACTGACATCAAATGGCGTCACCTCACTCTGGGGATTGTTGGCCTCGACCACTAGTACAAGCCCTGGCGTCTGCAGGCGCTGGCATTGAAATCGGGCAAGTGTGAAATGGGCAATTGCATTGCAGGCACTTCCTATTAAAGGTAGAAGAGACCAAACGCCAGGGATAAACCCTTGCAAGTGTGAAAGCAGTCAGTGTCCCAATTAGGAGTGGTTTAGTGTGAAAGGCCAAACCCCCACTCCTATTCCAGGACACTGAATGGCCGATTTACTGGGATGCATGTGTGAAAGGGGCTTGTGAAAGGCAGAGCAATTCCTTGGAAGTTAGTGACATATGTTACTTAAAGAGTGTGAGGTAAAGATCGTGGAGAAAGCAAACTGATGAAGTGACTTGCTGGGCCACGAAGTATCTATGGAGGCAAAGAAATGGTCAATGTTCCTGGTCAAAATCCTACATCAGGGCTCAGAATGTAGAGTGCATATAGCCAATAAACACACTGAAATGGTGGAGGAACTGAGCTGGTCTTTTCTACAGATGCTGAAAATGTTCAGATAAATGAGGATATCTGATTTTTCGGAGCTGAACAGACGTCGCTTCCGAGTCCAAAAATTTTTTTGGATAACTGAGGATTTTGGATAATCAGAGTTTTACTGTATTACAGTTTGCGATGATAGGTTACAGTTTGATATGACTTCTTTGTTATTTTATATATCTATGATCAGTGTGTTTACTACAATCACAGCATCTGCAGCCTATTTTGTTTCACTCAGTGCATATAGCCAGAACAAAGTGATGAGAAGAAGGGGTGAGGTCGGCTGGCAGTTGTAAGGAGAAACAGATGGGGGGGGTAATTGGCAATGGAGCCAAGTGGGGGAGGGTTGGGGTTGGATGACTGCGGCTAGTGGTGTTGGGAAGAGAAGGGTAGAGAGGGGAAAAAAGGGGGGAGAGGGGGAGAGAGGCTAAAAAGTTACAACTGGAGCGATAAGCTTTTTTTAGAGTATGATATCAAGAAGTATTGGGTACAAGGGGGTGAATTTGGGATAATTTTCCAATGAAATACACTTGTTGTAGGAAAGTGGACTGCAGCAGTAAACACTTTTGTGATAGAAATTGAAAAGCTGGAAATGAACTGCTGCAACATATGAGACTGGCAAACGTAATACCATTCCGTGCTGAAATCTTAATTGTGTCTTGTGCAAGTGTCACATTGATTTTTACACCATCTTAAATTTTAATTTTAAGAATCCTTGCCCTAAACAAGCTGTGCATAACAGCTTTTAAAATTGTAGTTTGTCAATCTTGAAGTTCTTGCTCGAAATGAAATTCAGTAATTTGTATGTAACTCTTTATTAAGGATGTGTTCATTTGCGGTAGGAGCTAGAACCACTCCAATACTTAGTGAAAAGTTTTGATTTTTAAAAAAATTTTATTCAAAGGAAAGAATGAAAGTAGTTCCTTCTATTTTAATGAATTCAATTACAGTACAACTCCGATTATCCAAAATGGTTGGGACCGGGCCTACGTCGGATAAATGATTTTTTTCCGGATAACTTGTCATTTTTTTAAAAACAGCCCAGTCGCAACAGCAAATCACTTGTAACAGTGTTTAAATGACAACAAACAACAAGAGAAGGCTTTTAAAGCTGGAGATAATGTTTAATTCTCACCAAAAAAAAACCCCAACCTGAACAAAATAGTAATTCAGCTTCGAAAATTTTCAGATAAATGAGGATATCTGATTTTTCAGAGCTGAACAGACGTCGCTTCAGAGTCTAAAATTTTTTTTGGATAACAGGATTTTGGATAATCAGAGTTTTACTGTATTACAGTTTGTGATGATAGGTTACAGTTTGATATGACTTCTTTGTTATTTTATATATCTATGATCAACTTTGCCTTTATTTTCCCCAGTATTTACTAGAAATGAAAAGTTTAATTTTGCCACCGGAACATATTCTAAAGCGAGGAGACAGCGAAGCAATAGCATATGCTTTCTTTCATCTTCAGCATTGGAAGAGAGTGGAAGGGGCCCTTAACCTATTACACTGCACGTGGGAAGGGAGTAAGTATCCTTTTACTGTTTGTGCCAAAACTAATTCAGTGTGATTTTCAAGTGATCTTATTTAATTGGTTCGTCTAAGCACTACAAAACACATGCAGTTTTTGTAATGAAGGTTAATTGAATTTCTCTGCTTTTTAAACCTGACTGATGTGACTTTTCCGGCAAGTGATTCTTTCCTTGGAGATTGGTTCATCAGGAGATAATGTTGATTAAGACTTCTTGAGGCCTTTTGGTTATTTAAAAAAAAGTAAGCTAGAAGTTCACCCAGGTTCCAGCCTTTCTGACTGTTGACATTTTAACTGTAATATATATGAAAAGCAATTTGCCTGTGGAGCTGCGATTGCTATTTTTATTGAGCTTGGAATTGAAGGTGTTGGGGTTATTGAAACTGATCGCAAACACTGGGAAGCTGAAGGGACTGAGGCAGCATCTGTGGAGAGAAATAGACAGCATTTTGGGTCAGGAGGCTAAAATGGGAAGGTCCGATAATTAGCTTAACAAGTGCTGGGATACCTAAAAGTGGAAAAATCTATATACATGCAGTTGAGTTTTAGTCTGCCCAGGTGGAATATGATATATTGTTCCTCAAGTTTACGGTTGACCTCACCCCAACAATGTCTGTATGGGAACGGTGAGGGGAATTAAAATAGCTGGCAACCAGGGTTCCATCCTGGATCAAAGGACAGATTGCAAGTGCTCAGCAAACTAGTCACCCAGTTGCAACTTCTATATTTTTAATGAGAATAAAATTCTCTTGGTGTCTTGCCCCTCACACCTCTCTCCTCTACACAGCACCCTGCCCCCCGCCCCCCCCCCCCCCCCCCCCCACTCCATCTCACTTCTAAAGACTGAGCCTCTTCCAATCTCTTGGGTTCATATCTTAGCTGACCCATTATTTACCATAGGAGCTGATTTGGAGCTTTCTCATAGGTTATCATGTACATCTTTTCTAAGACTGGACATGGAACAAGATTCAACTGCAGGGAACTTCCATACATTTCACTTGTCAGGGTTAAAATCTCTAGAAGGGAATTTTGCATTTCTTCACTACCATTACATTTGTGCTATTACTTGTAATTGTGTAGGTGCTTTTAGATTAATTGACCATAGTGGAGCATACTATGCAGAGGTGAGTACAATGAAAGGATGATCATTTGAACATTTATTTCTCGGTTCCCAAATGCAGTTTGCAGTTGCTTTAGTAATAGAGAAGGATGTGCACCTTTCCACTTTTTTATTTAAATATTTCAATCTCAATTGTTGCTGAAATAAACATACTTTATACAATGAATTAACCCAGTTTATTCTGAATAAAGAAATGGGTGTTTTTAATATTCAAGGAGTAGATGGTGTTTAATAAGGAAAGTGAGGTATGCTTGTAAGACCCCAAGTATTCCCAGCTGAACTACAGTAGTCAGAAACTACCATACGTCAGTAAATAACTGGAAACTGAGAACGTAACCACTTCACTAGTGCATGTCATGAAATGGTTGGTTGACTCAAACTTGAGGCTTTCAGTTGAGGATTTTTCTTTCATTAATTTTGGAATATTTATAACAAGGCAAGACTAATAGTTATTGTTCATCCACTTGAAAGAATGTAAGAGTAGTTACTCAGAGTAGTACCCACAGGATTACATCTTCTTTTCCCCAGTCACCGCTGAAGCAGGTTGGGTTTTTTGACAATCAGGATCAGTGATCACTTTCCTTTATTTGGTTTACTAAACATTTTTTTTCTGATGTAGTTTGAACATGCAGAATCTGATGTCATAATTGATTGGATACTGTTACACAGAGAAGTGACCCAATTTCTGAAGGGAGAGAACTGATGCGAGGCATTTGCAGACAAATATCCTGTGCTTGAAGAGAAGGTTTTGATCTCGTCTTGCCTTTTGAACTCTTGGATATCCGAGCAAATGCTCCCCATTGCTTTGGCAGAGTGAGGATTATATATTCCTCTGAATTATATACTGCTGAATAGACTGCCATTGGGACTGATAGCCTGTAATCAGGAGTGAAAAAACGGAATGAAGTGTTTATAGGTCCTTTCGCGCTTGCATCCCACTAAATCAGCCGTTCAGCGTCCTGGGATAGAAATGGAATTTTTACTGTTCACACTTGACCATTCTTAACTGGGACACTGCATGCGCTCACACTTGCAAGGAACAATCCCCGGGGTTAGGACTGTTCTACCTGCTACCAGTGAATGATGATGGACCTGCCCTAAATCCTGATCAATCTTCTATTTAATCAAAATTAATCAGTCCTAATTATAACATAATTAAGTTTTATGTACAGCACAGTATGAGCCCTTCAGCCCCTGTTGTCGTGCTGACCTAGATAAACCTTTATAAGGGGCCATGGGGAAGTGCGAGCAATAAATAGCAATAGTGGACAATTTTTAAACAGCGTGGGAAAGTAGGTAGCGCTATTGCTCACTGTTTATAAAGACCGTGGGTAAAAGCAATAGCAGACCTGCCCTCCCAGAATTCCATGCAGCTGAGAAAGGGCACTCATGGAAGGGTTTCTCTGCTGCACAGAATTCTGGGAGGGCAGGCCCGCCATCACGTTTTCCCATGGTCTTTATAAATTGTGAGTGATAGCGCCACCAACTTTCCTACACTGTTTATAAATTGTCCTCTATTGCTATTTATTGCTAGCACTTTGCTCTTTCTCTCTCTCCCCTACTGGAACTTTTCCATGGCAAAGTTTATACCGTAATTTTTAATCTTCCTTCACGTTCCTGCATTCACACAAAGATGAGGGTCATTTCTGTCCTAGAATGCAATTGCCCATTCTACACTTGCCTGATTGCAACACCGGTGTGTGTAAATATTGGGGATTGTACTAGAGGTCGAGGTAGTCCGTCCCCAGCGTGAGATGACGTCATCCCATGCCGCGGTCGAGAAGATTTTCATTCCACACTAGACCCTTTTTAGGCTGATTGGCCGTTAATTCCTGGGACCACTTGCAAGTGTGAAAGGGGCTCATGTAATTGAATTAGTAACTGCACAGTAATGCAGAGGTCCAGAGTATCACTCGATGAATTTAAAATCATTCAACAGCAATGAAATCCAGAAGCTGGTGTTGTAACATTCACCATGAATGTTTTTTTTTAAATTGATGCAGCACCCATCCATTAGGAAAAAAAATCTGCTATCCTTACCTGAATTTGTCTCAATCTTCTGAAGTGAGACGTTATCAGGACATCTCTTTTGTAATTTCCATCCTTATCAGTGAAGGATACAAAAAATAAGTAGTAAAACATGAAAGTCTGTAGACACCGTGGTTGAATTAAAAACACGGACGCTGGAGAAACTCAGCTGGTCAAACAGTGGACTTTATGTAGCAAAGATAAAGAAACATAATCAACATTTCGGGTTTGAGCCTTTTCTCAAGGTATGGAAAAATGTTGGCAGGCTCCCGAACCTGCCTTGGTGCCTGTGCTCCTCCCTCTGCCCCCTCCCCCAAAACAAATTATGTTCAGGCGCCTGCTGATATTTTTCCATATCTTGGTGAAGGGCTCAAGTCTGAACCGTTGGTTATGTATCTTAGCTTTGCCACATACAGTACATTGTTTGACCAGCTTTGTGATTTTACTAAGAAATAATAAAAGATAATCTGGTATGAAATAAAGATTCGCTGGACAACAATCTCATCAATTACTTCTCAGAAAGATCATTCAATCAAAAAAGCATTTTCAGCACCTTAAAGTGTTCTGATTAATTGTTGTGTGGAAGAAAATAATTTTTAAAAATGGAGCATTTTTCCTGGTATGTTACAATGTTAAAGCATTGTATGAATTACCCATATCAAAGTCCATTAACTATTATTCTATAGACAAGCTTGGCAGTCATTTTTGCACATCCCAGAAGCAGGAGTGAAAAAATTCAGTTTTTGGTCAGCTCACTGGGAACTTTCAGTACCTTTTTTATCGAGTACTTCCATAAGATGCATTACATAGACTTGGTTAGGTGCAGAGAACCAGAATTAAAGAAGAAAGTAAATACATCGACGAGAAGTATTTTATCACCTGGGATGTCTCCACGCACTTGGCCAGCAAGGTGACGCTTTTGAAGAGAAGTTTCTGTTGGAATATGGTAATGTTGGAAGCTCATTAGTTAGCTTGAGTAGATCTAGATTCCTGGCATAGAGAAATGAGCAAATAAGCTACTTGAGCAATGGTGATGGAAGGGTAATCATTGGTCTGGGGACTGAGAAGACCACCGCCATTGAGAATGAAATTAGATCTTGTTCCACTTGTTTTTTCAACCTCTGTTAGGGTTATCGGAGAGGGAATGGATTTGGAAATAGAAATACCAAATGAACAAATATTATATTAAACACTTAAAACATCTAAAATAGCCTTTAGAGGAGGGAGAGGGCTGTGATGATATAATACCTGTTCTTTTTTTTATATCCTCGTTGCTAGTATTCACCTTATCCTCTTTCTTATAAACAAAGAATCATAAATCACTGTTGCTCAGGCAGCCGCATCAGTACCTATCCATTCTTCTCCACATTTCTATTTCCTTCCTGTACACAAAGCCCAAGGGCACTGTAAACATGGGCCTCAAAACCTTGATTGAAGGTAATTTTAGCTGGATGGGTGATGGGTGAGTGGATGGTTGTTTTGGAGGATGGGGAGACTTTATTTTTAGAATGTAAATTTCAATGCCTTTTGCTTCTTAATCCTAATGACTGATAATCAACAGCTGTAAAAAAAAACTCCGAGGGATTTCTTTAGAATGGATTAGTTTTATTGGGGTGTTTTTAGTATGTGCTAACAGATGCATTGTATGTGGAATGCATTTGTTAGATGAATTTGTTGGAATTTGTACATGTTGCAAGGAAGAAGGATATATTTGTACATTTTGACCAATCCATGAAATGTAGATCCATTTTTCCTCCATGACAAAAACCATAAACTTTGTAATAATATTATGAGATTTAACATAGAAACTGAGTTTTACTGGGGTCTCAAGATTGTGAAGGAAATGTTTGATTCTTGGTTGCTATCATTTTTTTATTCTTTATTGTAACTCCTATATATTCTGGATTTCTTCTTCCCTCCTCTCCTCCCCATCCAATCATAAAGGGCTGTCCTCTCAGCCTGCAACAGCAATGGACGAGGATACATTGCTTCATCTCTTCTCTCCCTGCCTCAGAGAGCCTCCTTTTTTCTCCATACTGACTTGCACATGTCAGTTAATAGGCACTTTCAAATTGCAGCCCTCCTAGGACCTGAGTGATAATACTGGGCCACACATGCCTCCTGCACCTTTCAAATAGCAACCTAGACTACTTGTTAAATCGCCAACCCAGCAATTTAAGGAGGATCCCGCCCCTGCGATGACTTGGTGAGTGACACTTCACGCAGCCACAGGGAATCCCCTGATCCCTTTGTTCTTTCTGCTTAAAGTTTCAGACTAGCCAGGTGAGACATTTCCCCTTTCAAATTGGCAGAGGAGGACACCGAGGTTGGTTTTACTGGGTTCCCCGACCACCTCCGAGGTAGGTCTGGGATCCAGGTAGATTTTGACTGGTCTTGCCTAGTTCGACCCTTTCAAATAGCCCTGGGTCTTCAACCTAGTAAATGGTCTGGTTAAACCCATTTTACAAGGCAATTTGAAAGGGCCTAGTACTTTCTAAGTAAACCAGTCTTTAACAGAGATGATATAAGTCAATCAGTTGTCATCATCTTAAAGAGATCTCTCGTATTGTTTTATGATTTGGAACGACAACATAGTTTCATCATTGTGAATATATCTCCATCTATAATTTTGTCTTTCTGATTTCTACAATCGAATAGGTGTTTGTGATCCTTTCCCCATCCTCTTTCTGAGCTTTAATACATTTATTTTGCCCTTTCTCCTGTCAGTGGGGTCAGCCCCTCCAGCCAGCAAACCCCATGGTTTGGAATTCACTTCATTAATATTTTTATTCCTGCCTCTGAGATTTACTACAGTCAGTCATCAGAGATGCCAAGTGCAGAAATGGAATGCCTCTGCAGTAGATATGATGGGTTTCATCTTGTGAGATTCATGGCCAGAGTGCAGGTTGGATCATCTAGCATATTCTATTCCAAGCAAAATGCAGTCTGCTGGAAGGACTCAGAATTTGCAGAGCGGAAGTTGTTGTTGCCATATTAGGTCTAGGCCCTGGATTAGTACTAACCCCCACACGTGTTGCCTGGCCCACTGAGTTCTACCAGCAGTTGTGTTTTTCTTAATGGTCCTGATTCCAGCATCTATGTCTCGTATCTTCGGACTGTGGTGCAGGTGGCCACCACGTCGTTGTTCTGTGCTTAATGTATTTGGGGTTGTCCACTGTCTTCAGGAGAGGGTGAAGTCAGGAATCTCTAATAATATCAATGTTTAGGCGTTTGTTCCCAGCATTGGTTATGCTCAATATGTCCATATGTCTGCCACAGGAAGGGAAAAGTCGGTCTGCCAGTGGGTATGACAGAGCAACATGACAAGACAGGCCATAGTTATTGTTGCAACCCATAGGTTGGGATGATTTACAACAGTCCACAGTGATATCCAAATCACCCCTTTTGGTTCCTTCTTAGTATTCCAAACAAATTAACCTGTGCGCAGGATTGATCAGAATATACATGTAAAAATCCAAGAAATAGGAGCAAATGATAGCTATTTGGCCTTTCAAACCTATTCTGTTCAATTAGACCATGGCAGACCATTTACCTCAGTGCCATTTTCTTGCACTGCCCCCTTAATATCCAGAAATCTATCAAATCTTCATTTGGTATGAACAGAATTAATGAGCCCCCAAAGCCCTTGAGGATAGAAAATTCCACGAGTTCACCACCCTTTGTGTTTAGAAATTGTTTCTCATTTCAGTCCTAAATGACCTACCCCTTATTCTGAGTCTTTAACCCCAGTTCAAGGCTCCTTGGCAGAGAAAACATTCTCTCTCCTCCAACCTGTAAGAATTTTGTAAGTTTCAATTCTTTTAAATCCAGAGGATACAAGTCTAGTTTACTTCACCTCACTTTGGAAAAACAAACCTGCCAGCCACTAAACCTGTTTAAATGAATCTTTGCTTCTCTCCATCTATGCTTGGAATATCCTTTTGTTTAAGGTATGGAGACCAAAGCTGCAAGAAGACATCTTTATATCAATCTTCTCAAAATGTACCTTACAATTTGCCTTTTTAATTGTTTGCCTCAACTACATTGCTCTTAATGGATAGGAAAGGTTGAGAGGGATATGTGTTGAACACAGGCAAATGGGACTAGTTAGTATGGACAAGTTGGGCTGAGAGGCCTTTGCTGTTGTCTTCCAGTGACTTGTGTATCAGGATCCTTGGACCCTGCACTCATTAACGTCACCGAATCTCTCATAATTTTTACAAACTTTTCCTTTCTGTTATTTACCATCATGAATATTTTCACATTTTTTCACATAAATTACTTCAATCATGATCTTGTCCACTCACTTATTTGGCCTGTCTATATCCCCTTGAACCCTCTTTACATCTTCATCCCTATTCTCCATCCTACCTGGTTTTGTATCTTCCAGAAGTTTGGAAATGACATTTGTTCCCTCAGCCACCTCATTGATCTGGATTGTGAATAGCTGGGGCTGGGGCTTTTTTTCCACATGCAGCAAACCTTCATTAGTCTCAGCCTACCAACGTAAAAGAGATCCTTTTATTCTTGGTCTTTCTTTCTACTAATAATCAATTCTCAATCCATGTCAGTATATTATTTTTAACTTTGTTGACCACGTAACGTTTAGACAATCTGATCTGCATGTAAACTTTTGGAACTGGATCTGTGTGTGGTAATTAAAGAGTGGATTATATCCAATTAGTTATTAAATTGGAAAGCTATTCTTGAGAATAAAAGTACAGGATTGTCTATTTGACACCCATATTTTCTCACATCCTTCCTTTCCAGCCTTTATTACCATAAGATATAGGAGCAGAATAGGCTATTAAGCCTGTTGAATCTGCTCTGTCCATTCTCCCACTTATCCCACTCCCTTGCCCCATAACCTTTGATACCCTGACTATTCAGGTAGCTATCAATCTGTGCCTTAAATACACCCAATGACCTAGCTTCCACAACTGCCTGTGGCAACAAATTGTGGCACCACTCCGGCGAAAGAATTTGCTCGTATTTCATTGAAGTCCCTCCTCTCTTCCTCCATTCCAATTCTAACCGCACATCTTCCTCTAGTTGGCTTTCTCCTTCACAAAGTTCCACTGGGTTCCAAGATACCACTTATGTCCGAGGGGGAGAAACGGATATCGCCCCAATCTGTCCATTCCAAGATAGTTGGCTGAACACATTGCTTTTCCTTCCATGTTTGCCTGTGGTGGTCTCTTCAATCAGCTGTTTAGTGGGATGTTGAAATCTTGAAGATAGTTGAAGTTGAAAATATCATCGAGGCTGGATAAACTTTGCTTTTAGGTAAATCTTACTGCTCTACATTAGTGTACATAGCTGTTTCTTGATAAGATTAAAGGATAACATGAACAAAGATCAAAATTATTGTTTGCAATAACTGACTTTGATTTTGTGATTGGTTCTTTGATTACATCAAATTGTGTAGATAGTGTATGCTTAATTATCCATAAACACACATGGCATATATCAAGTTTACCTCATCTGAGGGTCAGGCCTGTAAAACCAGACCCTTTTTTCACTCTGATCGCTAACACTCAGAAACCCAGAATCTCACAGGAAGAAAAACATTTGCGCTGGAGATTGTGGCATTGCTGTAACATCTGTGGTTTATTATACCGAATACTGTGCATCTTATCTTTGTTACTCTTCTACTTTCAGCTTTTCGAATGATTCCTTATCCCTTGGAGAAAGGTCATCTTTTCTATCCATATCCCAGCTGCACAGAAACAGCAGATCGAGAGTTATTGCCATGTATGTTTTATGATTTAACCTTTTATACCTTGATGAAAACGGTTGCTTTTCTCTCTAATTTAGCAGAATAGAGTTTTAAGTAAGAGTCATTTTAATAAAGTAGTAAAATGTTAATATGTTCTTTCTCTGCCTGTGCTTCACTTAACCTCAAATCTCCTGAAACTGATTCATACCTTTCTCATTTCACATTTTAATTTACCGACATTTCCTGAGCTGCTTCTATTCTCCGCAAACTACATTTTAATTGGGATCCTATAACCAATGTTCTCGTGTGCAAAATCTCATTGTTTCCTCATTCTTTGACTCAGGACTCAGCATGTGATCAAGGCCCGCATTCCGAGTAGTTTTTTTTTCATATTCAATATTTTTATTAACATTGAAATTTCACATCCAAAAGTACAGAGTACGAATGGATATATGTTACAAGTCAAAACGATAAATTACACTTAAATCATATCATTTCATCCAAGGTACCACATGTTTTAATCAAACAGATAACATTGTATTGATATTTTTTTATAAAAAAGGAAAACCTAAACCCACTAGCAAGAAAAAAGTTGTTTGGCCCAAAAAAAGGAAGAAAGAGTGCAGTTTTGAGGGTGTCCAGCTATCAAATGAAGTTGTGTTTCAGTCTGGTGTATTAGTGAATCAAAAACAATATGAATGGATTTTATAAAGGACAGGTACCTTTAAAAACCCTTAACAAATAGATTTCAGATTTATTGTCAGAGTATATACATGACATCACATATAACCCTGAGATTCTTTTTCCTGTGGGCAAGGTAGAATTATCACTTATTGGTAGTGCAAAAAAAAAACTACTCGACATACACATGTAAACAAACTGTTCAATAGAGGAAATAAAAGCAATAAAATGCAAAAGTAAGAGTCCTTAAATGTTCCAGATTGAGTTCATGGTTGAGGTGTCTAAGAGTGGAGGCGTAGCAGCTGTTCCTGAACCTGGTGGTGTGAGTCTACTGGCATCTACATGCAAACAAATGAAAGTACAAACATTATAAATAAATGTCGCATCAGGGAGAGAGAAATTGAAGTGATATTTTGGGTCGATTATCTGTTCATTGACCTGAAATGCAATTTTTTCTCCCTGCTCTCTAGATGCTATCTGACTGGCTGATGACTTTCAACATTTTCTCTTTTTATTCCAGATTCCCAGCATCCTGTTTTAATTTCAGATTTCAACCATGAACTCAATCTGGAACATTTAAGGACTCTTACTTTTGCATTTTATTGCTTTTATTTCCTCTATTGCACAGTTTGTTTACACGTGTATGTCGAGTACAGTTTTTTTTTGCACTACCAATAAGTGATAATTCTACCTTGCCCACAGGAAAAAGAATCTCAGGGTTATATGTGATGTCATGTATATACTCTGGTCATTCATCTTTTTGCTGTTTGTGAGCTTGTGCTCTGTGCAAATTGTTTACCTAGTTTACCAGAGAATACCAAAAGTAATTAATTGACTGGAAAATAAATGAATAGGGAAGGAGGTTCTTTCATCCATCGTCTTTATTAGCTCTATTAAAAGCAAACCAGCTGGTTCTACGTTCTCACCTTGTCCTCATAGCCCTGAAAATCTGACCTTTCGATACTTATCCAGTTCACAAGATCACAAGATAAAGGAATAGAAGCAGGCCATTCGGCCCATTGGGTCTTCTCCTTAAATCCACCCTGAGCTAAATTGTTCTCACATCCAGTTTCAAATTCTAGCCTTTTCCCCATATCCCTTGATACCCTGACTAATTAGATACCTATCAATCTCTCCCTTAAACTCCCCCAATGATCAGGCGTCCACAGCTGTATGTGGCAACGAATTCCACAAATCCATGACCCTCTGGCTAAAGAGATTTCTCCTCATCTCTGTTTTAAATGGGTACCTTCTCAGTCTAAGACTGCGCCCATTTGTCTTGGACTCATCCACCAAGGGAAACATCTTATTTACATCTGCTCTGTCCAGTCCTTCCAGCATTCAAAATATTTCTATGAGATCCCCGCTCATTCTTCTATACTCCAATGAATACAGTGCAAGAGTCAAACTTTCCTCATATGTTAGCCCTCGCATTCCAAAAATCATCCTGGTAAATCTTCTCTTTATTCCCTCCAACATCATTACATCCCTTCTAAGATGAGGGGCCCAAAACTGCACACACTTCTCCAAATTAGGTCTCACCAGTGCCCCATAGAGTCTCATCAACACTTCTTTACTCTTAAGATTAACTTTAATGTGCTACCTATCTGTTTATATCTTTTCAACATCTACATCTGCAGGTTTGTGTCATCTTCAGTCTAGCAAGTTTTATTTTGTTCACCCAAGTCTGAGTCATTAATATACATGGAGAAAAGCAGTTGTCCCATTATCAACTCCAAGAATGGAGTTCCCACCAGTCCAAAAAAATTCTTGTTTACTCCTACTTGCCTGATGTTTCTGGAATCTCTTTTATTTCATGGGCATGACCTTTTATTCCACTGACTTCAACCTTAGAAGTGGCACAGTAAGGACAGTGGTTAGTGCATTGATGTTACAGTGTCAGCAATTGGGACCAGAGTTCGAATCCAATGCTGTCTGTGAGAAGTTTGTACGTTCTATCCATGTTGGCGCGGGTTTTCCCCAGGGGCTTCGATTTCTTCCCATCGTTCAAAACGTATCAGGGCTTGTAGGATGTCACGGGCTCATGGGCCGAAAGGGCCTGTTACCATGCTGCATGTCTAAATTTAATCAGGTCTATTATCCAGTACTTCATGCAGGATTTACAACATTCAAGAAAAGAAATTTACCTCATCTCTCTCACACTGGATGCTCTACAAAGTGGATGGCCAGGTGGCTGTCTTACAGTGCCACAGACCTGGGTTCAGTCCTGACCTGGAGTAGTGTCTGTGCATGTTATCTCCATAACTGTGTAGGTTTCCTCCTGCATTTTCAAGGCCTGCAGTTTGTTAGGTTGTAGATCGGCTCTAATGTGTAGGTGAGAAGTAGGGTATGAGAGGAGTTGCTGAAAATGTGCGGACAATTTAAAAAAAAGTATTAGTATAGGATAGTGTAAATGGGTGTTAGATAATCAGCGTGGACTTGGTGGGCCAAAGGACCTATTTCCATGCTTTGTGTCTTCATGACTATGAGTTCCTGAACATAAACTCTGTATGAAGCCATGGCTCTGCATGCTTTTGAAAATCATTTTCTCAAGCGAGCCAGGGAGCTGCAGGTGCCCTCCCTCCCTCTATTACCTCCTGCCTGTGGTGTAGTGTGTACACCCCATCCCCATCATTTTGTTCAGGCACCTGTCTACATTTTGCTCATACTTAATGAAGGACTGAGGCCTGAAACATTGGTTAGATATCTTTATCTTTGGTATATAAAGTACCTTGTTTGACCTGCTGAGTTTCTCCAGCATTGTGTTTTTACTTTTTTTCTCAATATAGTCAGCCAGTTTCACAAACGATGTGTACATATTCCCCAGATAACTTTGTTCCAAAATCCCTTTTAGAATTGTACCCTGATTCATCTTCTCCATTAAATACTGCTCAGTCCATCCTTCCTCTACTTTTCTACCTTCCCTCCTTGGATTCATAAAGCTTTCTCTTCAGCCCTCATTCTGAACACTCCACTTACCCTTCTTTTGATATTTGGCCCATCTCTTCAGCCCTGGGTGTCCTGCATGAAAGGACTCGTTATACTAATTTGACATTGTTTTAAGTTAAAGTTTATCAGGTTCTGAAGAAAATGATTGAAAAAATGCAGTACATGATTATATCTGCAGGTTTAGCTTTGAATTTTTCTCCAGTAATTAAGTAAAAAAAAATGCAGAGACAATTCCCATTGAAAATTCTTGGCATACTGCAAGCAGTAAAAGGGTTTTTGGTTTTACTGTTGAGTAAATAAATGTAAAATTATGCTTGGTTAAGTGAACACTTAATCGCTAAATGAGCAAGGTAAAATTCGGGTGCCCTTTTGTAATACTTAAGTTATTTTAAAGGCTTAATGTATTATTATGAAGCTTACAAGCTGTGCCTTATCAGTCTGGGAACTAGGTGCTCTGCTTCAGTTTCTAAAGGAAATGCTTCGGGGCATGTACACACTACAGGAGATCAGGGGTATTTTCTGTATTAAGCAAACACTGTATTTGCTCTTGACTCAGTGTTCAAGGGTTGTATTTGTTTTGATTCAAACTGTTGCTTTGCTCTTACTGTTTGAATAATATGGCTGAAGATGTGTGCATGCCTGTCTATTGAGGATGACCTTCAGAAACATATCGGAGAGTTGTATTTCCTGTTTCTAAACAGACGACGGGGCTGGCAGAAAGTGAATTAAGAAGATGATCTCATTGCTCGGAAGGAATATTCTTGGAATCCTGTTGCTAAACCAGAATGGAAAAGTTACAGCAGCAGTACATTACAGTTGAATT
Source organism: Narcine bancroftii (assembly GCF_036971445.1). Taxonomy (NCBI): domain Eukaryota; kingdom Metazoa; phylum Chordata; class Chondrichthyes; order Torpediniformes; family Narcinidae; genus Narcine; species Narcine bancroftii. The sequence continues at coordinate 245,403,035 of NC_091473.1, forward strand.
AGAAGAGCTCATGAATTTCCATCAGCCAAACACACATTCAACAGCCTGTGTAGAATTTAAAGCACAGAAACTGGCCATTTGACTGTCCTGGTCATTTGTTCCACAAGTTCCTTTTTCCGACCAGCTTCATCTCACTGCCAAGCACTTCGATCTTTTCCTTCCTTTCTTCCACACTTTTACTGCTTCTCATCTTTATTATTGTCCTTGACCTCTCTGCATTCTCCACAGCGATGCCTAAAGAAAGATTTTTTTTGGAGAAAGAAATTTGTGGCCCTACATTAGACCAATAATAGTTGCAGAAAACTTTGTAACCCGAAACACAATCTTGACATCCTTGCCACTTTTCTTGCTTTTAAGCACTAAAAATGAAAATAAGAGTCAGTATTTTAGGGGGACATGGGTGCAAAAATGTCTTGCTATGTCCTTTCCTGTTTAATATGCACAGTGGACCTTCTCACCCTTGCTAACAATGTTTCATGGATATGAATGACTGGCTCTCCTAGCTTTGCCATCTTTCTGAAATAATTATTTCCTTACCCACTACTTGTCTCCCATTCCTTTTTAAACATGTGCTGTATTGCTTTCAGCTTCAACATTGTCTCAGACCAAAGACCACATCTTAAAAAAAATTGTATAAAATTAAAAAAAAACCTGTACACTCTTATTCCTGCTCTCAGGCACGGGGAGTATTTTAATCTCATTTAATTTATTAATATGCCCAAATTTTTGGTAACCATTATATGATGGGCTCTTTATTTACCCTGCCGTGGGAAACAGTGGCACAGCTTTCTCAGTCTCTCTTAATAACAAATGTACCTTCTCTCTTTTTAAAACCTTTTACAGAAAGTCAAAGGTCTATTTGATTTAGTTTTCCAACTTTACCAACTCAACACACTTTTTAAAAAAAATGGATCTCAATCCCAAGACTCTGCTTCCTATTCAATGTCACCCCAAATATCTCCATTTAAACTCCAATGGACTTTTTTTTTCATCTTATAAAATCTATCTGGGCGTACCTGGATTGGTATTTAAAGGTTCTTTTGTTATCACCTGATGGTATGTACAATTGGACGAAACACCATTCATTGTTACTCAATGTGAAAATATGCAAATACACATACAGACAAACCTTTCCAATGCAGTACATATATGCATACATAAGAATAAATAAATATTGTTAAATAAATAGTAGAATCTCAGAGGGTTTGTATGAGCAGTTCATCAGTCGTTCAGCAGTCTCACTGCACTTGTGAAGAAGCTATTTCTCAGCCTGGTGATTCTGGCTCTAATACTCCCGATGGGAGTAGCTGAAAGATGCTGGGTGAGGGGTGGGAGGGTCCTTAATAATTTTGCAAACTCTTTTTATACAATGATCCCATTGGATCACATTGGTGGGGCCAAGGAAACCCCAGTGACCCTCTCTCCCACTCTTATGGTCCTGTGGCATGACTGCCAATCCAATTCTCTAAAGCAACCATACCAAACTGATGCAGCCGGCCAGGAAGCTCTTGATAGACTCCTGTAGACTTTTGACAGGATGGTAGCCAGTAGCCTTGGCTGCCTTAGTCTTTTCAGGAAGTGCAGTCACTGTTCCGCCTTCCTGACAAGTGAGGAGATGTTGTGTGTCTAGGACAGATTACTTTTTTAGTGGACTCTGAGGAACTTGGTTCTCTTTACTCTCTCCACTACCGATCCATTAATGTATAGTGGCGGGTGATCAACCCTGGTCCTCCTGAAGTTCATGATCATCTCCTTTGTCCACATTGAGACTCAGGTTGTTACTCTTGAATCATTTCATGGGAATTTCCACCACTTCTGTGGTGCGACACCTCGTTGTTGATGATTAAGCCAATTAGTGTTGTGTCATCTGCAAATGATGACAATATTGGAGCTGGATCTGGCTTTGCAGTCGTGGGTTAGTAGCATGAAGAGCAGTGGGCTGAGCACACAGCCCTGAGGTGCACCAGGGCTCAGAGTGATGTGGCTTGACATTCTGCTGCTGACCCAGACAGACTGGTATTTTCTTTAGAAAGTCCAGAATCCATTTACAGAGAGGGACCCAGTGAGGACAGCTTCTCCACCAACCTCTAGGAAATTATCATTGAAGTCGAGGAACAGCAGCCTGGTGCATCTTCAGGGAGGGTCAGGACTGAGTGGAGGGACAAGGCTATAGCATCATCAGTGAAACAGTGATGGGCTCAATGTTCTATGCATTCAGTTGCATCATTTACATCATTTAACACACCAGACCTTGAATTAGAAAAGAAATCACCTGCATTTATGTAGCACATCAATATCCCAAAAGCTTTACTGCCAATGAGATAATTAGCAAGTGTGGTAATGTAGGAAATTCTAATTTTAAAAAAATTAGATGTACATCATGGTAACAGGCCGTTTTGGCTCACAAGCCCGAATACACCCAATTGAATGTTTTGAATGGTGGGAGGAAACCAGAGCCCCCCAGAGAAAATCCATGCAGATACGGGGAGAACGTACAAGCTCCCTACAGACAGCACGGATTCAATCCCCGGTCCCAATCGCTGGTGCTGTGACAGTGTTGCGCTAACTGTGCCAGCCAATTTAAACAAGGCTTGGTTTAAATAAATTGCCAGATGGCACCTTTGTTCGAAACCTGGATTGTCTGAAAATTAAGTAATCTCAGACGATTGTGGTTTTAGAGTTTATCATTTTGAGAAAATAAGATTGGTAGGGCTACTTAAACCTAAAACTTTGATAGCCGTTTTGTTGCTCATTACTTTGCTTGGCTCCAGAAAGGTAGCAAGAAAAAAAATTGATAAAAGAAAAGTGAACATAAACCAGTGAAAGGAAGGAGGCTCAGAATATAAAGATATAAAAATATCAGCATGCATTAGGGGAAGTCTCAAAATTCAAATATAGATTTCTCCTTTGACTATTTTAATTTATTAAATTGGAGCTGCATATTAATTTGAATGACCACCGGCCCATTTGCCTGAACACACTCAGAATCTTTGCCACACTCTTCCTTCCCTCTTTTCACTCAGTCAACTTTTTCAAGCTACGATCCTTCCCCCATATAGATACAGGGCTCTCCCTCACCCCCAAATTCAGTCCAATAATTTTTTTCAGGCATTGTTCTCTCCCCTGGCCCATTCTATCAGACATTCAAGCTATTTCAGGCACCACTGCTCTCTCACTGTCTCTTTCACCAGCCTCCCAGGTGTGACCTGCCTGCTGTGCAAATGGGCAACACGGTTAGCATAGCATTTACAGTGCCAGGGATCGAATCCTGTACTGTCTGTGAGGAGTTTATACATTCTCTCCATGTCTGTGTGGGATTCCTCTTGGGGTGGGGGTGGGGGTGGGGGGGGGGGGGGGGAGGATGGCTCCAATTTCCTCCCATTGTTTGAAACATACTGGGGGTTGTAAGTCAATTGGGCTGCACGGGTATATGTGCCAAAAAGTCCAATTACCATGCTGTATTCCTAAATTTAAAAAGATATTTCTGTCAATTTAACTGACTACTAGCCAGAAACTAGTTGAAGAATTAAAATTGATTCTCATTAATGAATGAAGGTTTTCAAATTATGTCCCACCTTCTTATTCTGCCTCTCTGAAAATATCCAGGGTAATTTAGAATTTTATCTGATGTTAAGACATGATGTTTCATCCAAAGAAAATTAAGCAATCAGAAAGAAATCTGATCGTATTGGAAATTGATAATTGGTTCCTTAACATCGAGAACACAAGACAAGGGTCAACATTTCAGGTGTATGTGACATTGTTTAGAACAAAGGGTAAAGGAATGGAAACAATTTGTCCTTGTTTGATTGTGTTCTCAGCACAACAATTTGCAGGGTGATTTTAATTATGATATTGTAACACCACAGACCGCAACCACACCAGGAATCATATTTGCAATGCAAAATAGTTTGCAAGGCATTTTAACACTGGCCTGTTTTCAAGGAGGTGTTCAAATTAGATTCGACATTTTAAGCCATAACAGCTGGCAGAGAGGAGCTTTGTTCTTTACCTTTGTTATATTTGGTCCATTACCTGAGAGGTAAAGTGCAACTTTGTGAGGCAGATCTGGCAATAAGATTTTTTTAAAATCCTGGTTATTTGTTTTCCAAACCTAGCTTCTACAAAGTTAATCAATGCAAGAACATAAGAAATAGGAGCAGGAGTAGGCCTTTCAGCACGGTGAGTCTGCTCTGCGATTTAATAAGGTTATGACTGACCTGGAATGGATTCGACTCCACCGACCTGCCTTTTCCCCCATAACCCTTAATTCCCCTACTTTGCAAATTTTGATCTCTCTGCACTTTAAATATATTGAACAAGGAAGTCTCCACCGTTTTCCTGGGCAGAGAATTCCAAAAATTCAGTACTCTCAGGAGAAGGCTTTTCTTCCTCACCTCCGCTCTAAACCTGCTTACTCGAAAGTCTTTATTAAAAAAAATTCATTTTCAATCAACATGAAGTGACAAAACAATTAAACATTACAGATATATACAATAAAATACCAGAACCGAACTACATGTTGATATACAAAGAAGGAAGAATCAACACATTATCAAAATTATCAAATCCTGCACTATTGTTTATAAATACAAAATTACACACCGTGCTGATTCTCAAAAGTAGGAAAGAGGTAAAAAGAAAAAGAGAAAGACCCCACCCAGGAAAAGGGAAAAAGAAAAATGTAATTCTCCCATATAATGTGACAAAATCATCTGTTTTCCAAAAGCATTAATTACATGCAGATGAAACATTATGTGATTCATCCAAAGCTTACTTCCTCCTTTAAGGGATAAATGTCTTGATGTAGACATCGCTAGGGATATTGGAGATGGTGGTATTGGAGACCGAAAAGGGGAATCATAAAGGTTAAATCCCGTATATCTTAAATTCTTAAAAACATTTTGTAAAAATTTCTGAGGTTGTAGGTAAATTTCTCCAGAGGAACACAATTATGCATTTCTGACTTCCAGTGGGTCAAACTCAGTTGGGAATCAGATTTCCAAGTAATGGCTGTGCATTTCCTGGCCACCGCTAAGGCGAGCTTAACAAATTTCAATTGATATTTCAACAGCCTCATTTTATATATCTGCTAATTTCCCCAGTAAAAATGATTCCGGCACCTAAGGGTATCAAATTCTGGTAATTTGTTCCAGGAGATTCCCCAAATCTTCCCAGAAGGATCTCACCTTAGAGCATGATCAGGTCGAATGCAAAGAAAGTCTCTATATCTTGACCGTATCAAAGACATATATTGCATATTTCAGATTTCAATTTATTTATTTTTTTTGCAGAGTAAAGTATAGCTGATGCAAAAAAAATTACATTGCTTCAGCCTGTACCTTACATTAATTGTATTGCTCATGCTGTCCCAACATGGGTCAGACCAGCAAAGTGGATCAATTTCTATACCTAAATCTGATGCTTACTCGAAACTTGAGGCTAGATCCATTGTTATAGTTTCACCTACCAATGGATGCAACTTTCTGCCCTCTACCTCATCTATCATAATTTTATATGTTGCCATAAGATTCCTGTTGTGTAAATACATTTGCAATTTAGATTAGACACAGATGAGGTACTGGAGGATTGGAGGGTAGCTCATATTATCCTGTTGTTTTTTAAAAAAAATCTCCAAAAATAACACTGGAAATTATAGGCAAGTTATTCGAAGATGTTCTAAGAAATTGGATATACAAGCATTTCGATAGAGAACAATTAAGTTTAGTCATCATGGTTTTATTCATAGTAGATTGTGTTTTACAAATCTTACCGAGTTTTTCAAGGAGGTTGATGAAGGAAAGGCTGTTGATGTTGTCTACATTGACTTTAGTTAGCTCTTTGACAAGGTCCCACATGGGAGATTAGACAGGATGGTTCAGTCGCTTGGTGTTACTGGTGAGGTAAAAAGCTGGATTAAACATTGGCTTTAGGGGAGAAGCCTGAGAGTGGTAGTGAATGATTGGCTCTCTGACTGGAGGCCTGTGCCTAGTGGTGTGCCTCAAGGATTGGTGCTGGGTCCATCATTGTTTGTCATTTATATCAATGATCCAGATGATAGTGTGTAATTTGGATCAGCAAGTTTTCCGACGACACAAAGATTGGAGGATATTGGACAGTGAGGAAGGCTTTGAAAGCGATCTGACATGCTGGAAAAATGGCAAATGGACTTTAATCCAGACGTGTGAGGAGTTGCATCTTGAAAGCTCAAACCAAGGTAGGACATACACGGTAAATGGTAGGGCACTGAGGGATGCGGTAGAACAGAGGGAACTGGGAATACAGAAACGTTATTCCCTGAAAGTGATGCAACAGATAAATAGGATTGTAAAGAGAGGTTTTGGCACATTGGCCTTCATAAATCAAAGTATGGAGTGTAAGAATTTGGATGTTATGGTAAAGTTCTATAACACATTGCCGAGGACAATTTTGGAGTATTATGTGGAGTTTTGGTCACCTAACTATAGGAAAGATGTCAATAAAAATTAAAGAAGTGCAGAGAAGATTTACTAGGATTTTACTGCGACTTGAGAACTGAGTTACAGGGAAAGGTTGAATAATTTAGGACTTTATTCCCTGGAGGGCAGAAGAATAAAGGGAGATTTGTGAGAGGCTTACAAAATTATGATGAGTATAGATGAGTACATGCAAGTCTGTTTTTTCCACTGAGGTTAGGTAAGATGCAAACCATAGGACGTGGGTTAAGGGTGAAAGGGAAGAAGTTTGGGGGGAACAGATGAAATTTCTTTACACATTGAATGGTGGAGGTATGGAATAAGCTGCATCTGAAGTGGTGAATGCGGCTTAATTTTAGTTTTTAACACAAATTTGGACAGATAATGAATTTGTATCCCTCTAGAATGTATGGAGGGAAATGGTCTGGGTGCAGGACAATGGAACTAAGCAAAGTAATAACTTGGCACAGACTAGAAGGGCCAACTGGCCTGTTTTCAGTTCTGTCATGTTCTATGTATTTGAAATGAGCATCTAAGGTGAGAATAATATTGTATGCATTGCTGACCCATTTGTGAATGAGAGAGACAGGAGGATTTCTTCCCCAGTCTTCTTTTAGAAGAAATTGTATACAAGTAAGATTACTACCTTCAATAAGCTGAGTGACTCATCACTAATGAATCACCAAGCAAACTCTTTGCCACAAAGTTTTATCTTTTTTTATAGATCAAACATAGAAATTAATAAACAATGCAAATAAAATGAATGTTAGCCTTTATAACCTGAGGGTTACAATATAAAAAAGACGAGGCTGCAACTTGGTAGACTACATTTAGAATATTGTGTACAGATCCAGAGAGGATAAATTCCCCTTGAAAAAGGGCGTTGCAGGGCTCCAAGGGTTAAATTATGAGCAGAATACTGGCCTGTATTCTCTGGGGTGCAGCAAGTGAAGAGGTTATTTTATTGAGGTTTTATTTTAAATTTTGAAAATAATTTATCAAGTAGTAGTTTTCCAAGGCAAAAGTTCATACAATCAGAAGTAGGCCATTGTGGAATCCAGGCATGGATAAGTGTATGGCTCTCTCCCCCATAAAATGAGCAGTTGTTAGCTGAAATAATTTTAAAAATCATGATTATCAATGGATTGGACTTGCTAATTACTGGCTCTAGTTCAAGGAGAAAGCCCTTCACCACTTACCCCAAGAAATGAGAATGAGTAATGTGCCATCTTCTCATTGTTTACAAAAAGAAGTTGTGGTCAAAGGCAGTTAAAAAGCCTTTTTTTTAAAAAAAAAATTGTTGACTTTTCGTTGTTTCTGCCTTTTCAGCTTTCCATGAAGTTTCAGTGTATCCGAAGAAGGAGCTACCATTCTTCATCCTGTTCACAGCAGGGCTGTGTTCATTCACTGCAATGTTGGCACTTCTCACACACCAGTTTCCAGAACTTATGGGGGTCTTTGCAAAAGCAGTAAGTCCTGCATGATGAATTTCCAGCCACTCACATTTGCCAACTTGCTTGTGAAAATACCCTTTTACTAACCAACATTAAGTAAAACTTGAAATACAGGTAGCTGAAATGTTAACAGTTATATTGGAAATGTAAATGAGTAAACAGAGGGGTGGTCTACCTGCATCTGAATGGGAAAAGTAAAGGTAACATTTTGACTTTTAGGACCTTTGAAAAAGAGGCTATTCCACTCATGGAGTTGTCCCTGCCATTCATCGAAAGTAAGCTTAACTCCATCTATTTGTTTTGGCTCTATATCCTTTAATACTCTAATCTTACAAAAAATTCTGGTACTCTTCCATTGAAAATCATTTCCTAATCTTGATTTTTCAGCTTCCATCTTGAAAGTGTTCTCAAGTATTTCCTCTATGCTTTAATGTATTGGATACACTTCCTGGGATCATTAACAATCGTTTGTTAATTGTTTCAGTTACTGGATTATCCTATGTGTCTGATCCTGTACTGCCTAAAATAGGTGTGGAGAGGCAACTCATAATGTCTAAAGGGTCTAAAACCAAGAGGTTACCGTCTCAGGTTAAGTGGTTGATCATTTGGGTCTGAAATAAAAAGAAAACCCTTCACTCAGAATTTTGGATGGTTGGAATTGTGTACCCCATGGGTCTGTGGATGCCCCACTAAGGGCCAGTGCAAAGGGGGGGATTTGCGGGCATTGTCTCCCAAATGAGGTATTGTGACCCCCAACCTCAGCACTATTGTCCCCTATCGCCACATGAAATAAGCAGAGAGTTTATTGGAGGGAGGGGGAAGTGTGAAGGTAGTGGTGCCTGGAGGAGGTTCATCATGGTAGGTCGGTACCACAACCATCACCCCAACGCTGAGCAAGTCTTCGAGCATCAGATTGTTGTGTCCCCCCCCCCAACTCTAGCTCAGTGACCCTAATTCCCCCCCCCCAAGTCAGGCTTGTTCTAATGCCGACCGTGATTGGGTATGTTGTTGGGTTCATAGACTTTCATAACATTGAAGACCAAGGCCAGGGAAAGTGCAGATGAGGTTGATGAATGACCTTTTGAAGGGGAATATGTTCAAGAGGTTTCATGGCATCTTGAGGATGGGAATATTCTTGGAGTCTCTATTTGTTTATTTTCTACCACCATTAATGTTTGGATTTGATATGGTGACAGAGCTTCGATCTGATCTTTTGCGTGTGAGATGACTTGCCCTTGTAGTGGGTCTCGATAGGTTGTTTTGAGTTGCTGGAAATTGCCAATGGTCTTATTTTAGACCCAGTAATTAAATTCTATGCATGGGAAAGATTAAATGACTGGAGGCATGGCTTGCAATTCTGTGCCATGTTGAGAATTAGGTGTGGGATGTTAGTAAAGAACAAAAATCAGTTGACTCCTTACTTTATTAAAAACAAAGCTTTACTATACTATACCACAGTAGCTGACATTACAGAGCATTAAACAGCCAGAAGGCACCACTGGGTTTGCACTTAGAGTGGATAAAGCAATCAGTATTATGGCAATGTTCAGCGCATGTTGTAATGTGCATCACAGTGTGAAATAAAGCAGAGGGTCAATGCCTGTGTGGCTGCCGGTAATTCGCTAATAAATCTTCCGTCTTCACAAGGAATATTAAGAGCCGGGTGGCAGCGGTGGTTAATAGCTAAGTCTTTGCAATCTAGAGATGGTCGGTGAAAAGGAAGAGAAGTTTCTAGAATGTGCTGACTCCACTAGTTAGCCAGTGTGAAACTAACCAGAGCAGTCTCGGGAGCAGGAACCAGATCCATGTAAACTCCCCCTTGTTTTTTTGCAAGCATATTTTGTGGAATAACATTGCAGCACATAATGCAGAATAAAATAATTGATTTGTCTCTGCACAGTTTAGGTCAAGGCTTTTTGTGATTAATGGGAAAACAATGGCCTTCTTCGCACGGAACCATTAACAGTTAGGTTTTATTAAAGTGCAGGTATATTCAGAGGAGAAGATCGCTCTGAAACAATTTTAATAGAGCTGGTTAGTTCGTACATGAACACGTGAGCAGGTTTAGGTAAGACCATCTGTTTATTTTAAGTATAAATCCCACCACAAATGGATGATAATAAAATTGATGATATTAATTTTTTTTTGGCAATCTTATTTTTACTGACACTCTTCAAGGGTGAAATATTTCAGGCCTAAACATGTATGTGATGGGATAGCTGAAACAGAACAATTTGGATTGTTGCAACAAAAGATTAACACAGACATACTGAACTGATGGCCGCCTTCTGCATTTTATTGTTGCGCAATTCTGTGAACTTGCAGGCTGGAGCATTGCATATGTTGTGGAGGTTAAATTCAGGACACATGGCAAGAATAATTCTTCCAACAAAAGTTGAACATCTCTTGAAATTTTCACCCATGTCTTTGTTACTGCAAAATCCAATAGTTTCATTGCATTCCTGGCTGTGTCCTTATCAGCCATCCTTCATAAACTTCATCTAAGTCACTGCCTTTATTGAACATGCACTAAGTCTATTTCACTCATTGCCCCTGTGCACGTTAACCCACATTAACCTCCCTATTAAGCAACATCTTAGTCTTCAAATTCTTGTCTGAGATTTTGGATCCCTCTAAGGCTTTGCCTCTGTAGTTCTGGATCCCTTACAACCTGTGTTTTGCCAATTCTGGCCTCTTGCGCTTCACTGATTTTAATTACTCTGTCCTTGGAAGTTGTGGCTTCAGCGGTCAAGGCCCCACGCTCTGGAATTCCATCCCTAAATCCCTATTTTGACTTTCTTTCCACCTTTGAGGCAGTCTGTAAAACTTTAGCTGTTTGACTAAGCTTGTAGTCATCAGCTTTACCATTTCCTTGTCTGGCTCGGTGCCAAGTGCTGCCTGGTAATGCTTTTGTGTATAATGCTTTGGGTTATTTAATATGTTAATACTGAGGCCATCATATAAACCAACTTCCCCTCTGTTGACTCCGTCTATACTTCCCACTGCCAACCTATTGAAAGACACAACCCACCCTGGTCACACTTTCACCTCCCTTCCGCTGGGCAGAAGATGCGTGAGTTTGAACACATGCGTCACCAGATTCATGGAGAGTTTCTTCCCTGTTGTTACTAGACTATTGAATGGACCTTTCATTTGTAATGTGATGCTGCTCTTTACTATTTTAACTGAACTTTATCTCTGTTACTTTCTATTCTGTGCTTTTATTTTATCCTTGCACTCCTCATTGTAAGGATGGGTTGGTGTGCCTGGATAACATATAAAACAAAGTTTTCACAATATCTCAGTACATTTGACAACAAACAATTCCATAATATATTCAATAAAAAAAATAATATTTATGAGATAAATTACACTTGTTAGTTGGGATAAACTCTAAGCTGCAGCCGAAATGAGGAAAACTCTATCTAAGGTGAACCCATACAAAGCAGCAGGACCAGACAACATACCCGGTCAGGCACTGAAGGATTGTGCAGACCAATTGACGAAGGTCTTCGTGGACATCTTTCAACACCTCACAGCAGCAGTTCATTGTTCCTGCAGAGTTTAAGACAGCTACCATCCTTCCAGTACCCAATAGGGTGACAATAATAGGCCTCGATGACTATTGCCCTGTAGCACTGACCTCCATCATTATTAATTGCTTCGAGCATCGAGTGATGGAACACTTCAAATCATACCTCCCAGAGATGCCGGATCCATTTCAATTCGCCTGTAGAAGAAGCCATTTTGGAGACATTGCTATATAGCCTTGTCGCTTCATTCCATCCTGGTCCACCTGGAGAACGACATCTCATATGCCAAGCTGCAGTTCATTGTCTTCAGCTCGGCGTTTAATGTGATAATTCCCCAGAAGCTGGTGGAGAAGCTGTCCTCACTTGTACTCAACACCCATCTCTGTATCTGAATCCTGGATTTCCTAATGGAAAGACAACAGACTGTCCAGAATATCAAGCACCATGATGCTGTTGGTTCACCTCAGGGCTGTGTGCTCACCCCGCTCCTGTTCAAGCAACTGATCCCCGACTTCATCGCTAGATCCAGCTCCAGCAGTGTCATCATGTTTGCAGTTGACACAACAGTCGTTGACTTTATCAGCAACAACAATTAAGTCACACTGCAGAGAAGAGGTGGAAAATCTCATGAAATGGTGCAAGAGTAACAACCTGAGTCTCAACATAGACAAGACAAAGGAGATGGATTGTGGACTTCAGGAGGACTAGGAACGACCACCCTTAACTACACAACATCTCTGTAGTAGAGAGAGTGGAGAGCACTAATTTCCTTGGAATTCACTTAACTAGTGACCTATCATGGACACTCAACATCTTCTCACTTGTCAGGAAGGTGCAAGAGCAACTGCACTTCCTGAGAAGACTGAAGCAGGCAAGGCCACCATGACGTCAACCTTCTATAGGAGCTTGATTGAGAGCGTTCTGACCAGCTGTATCACAGTGTGGAACAGTTGCTGCAGAGAAATGGATTCAAGGTCAATCAACAGGACCGTAGAGAGGCAGAGAGGATCATTAATGTCTCCCTGCACCCGCCCCCCCCCCCCCCACCCTCCCTTGACATGACGTACCAGGATTATTGTTTGAAGGGGGCACATAAAATCATTGAGGACCCCTTCCACCCTGCACACAGCATCTTTCAGATGCTTCCATGGGGAAGAGATACAGGAGTGTTAGAACCAGCACCACCAGGCTGAGGAATAGCTTCTTTCCAAGGGCAGTGAGAAGGCTGAACGACCAAAGGAACGGCTCACACTCACCCTCCAAGACGCTCATTTGTTCAAAACAATATTCATTTTTATAGCTATAATACTTAGCCTGCATATGTATTATTTGTCTGTATTTGTGTTATGCCTGGTTGTGTTTCTGCACCGAGAACCAGAGAACGCTGTTTCGTCAGGTTGTACTTGTGCAATCAGGTGACAATAAACTGGACCCATGTCATTCTACAGAAATTCTTACTTTATTTGCAACTTTAATTCATTACTGAACAGGCCAAAGCTCCAATTTTAAGGTGGGTCAGGATCCAGAGAAAAAGGGTTCATTCAAACTGGTTAAAAGTCCAGCAGTGAACTGCAATTTTACGAGCACTCCTGAGGCATGGTTCACGATTGGCACACATCTATGAAATGAACTTTGGCTTGGCTTCGCGGATGAAGATTTATGGAGGGGGTAAAAAGTCCACGTCAGCTGCAGGCTCGTTTGTGGCTGACAAGTCCGATGCGGGACAGGCAGACACGGTTGCAGCGGCTGCAGGGGAAAATTGGTTGGTTGGGGTTGGGTGTTGGGTTTTTCCTCCTTTGCCTTTTGTCAGTGAGGTGGGCTCTGCGGTCTTCTTCAAAGGAGGTTGCTGCCCGCCGAACTGTGAGGCGCCAAGATGCACGGTTTGAGGCGATATCAGCCCACAGGCGGTGGTCAATGTGGCAGGCACCAAGAGATTTCTTTAGGCAGTCCTTGTACCTTTTCTTTGGTGCACCTCTGTCACGGTGGCCAGTGGAGAGCTCGCCATATAACACGATCTTGGGAAGGTGATGGTCCTTCATTCTGGAGACGTGACCCATCCAGCGCAGCTGGATCTTCAGCAGCGTGGACTCGATGCTGTCGACCTCTGCCATCTCGAGTACTTCGACGTTAGGGATGAAAGCACTCCAATGGATGTTGAGGATGGAGCGGAGACAACGCTGGTGGAAGCGTTCGAGGAGCCGTAGGTGATGCCGGTAGAGGACCCATGATTCGGAGCCGAACAGGAGTGTGGGTATGACAACGGCTCTGTATACGCTTATCTTTGTGAGGTTTTTCAGTTGGTTGTTTTTCCAGACTCTTTTGTGTAGTCTTCCAAAGGCGCTATTTGCCTTGGCGAGTCTGTTGTCTATCTCATTGTCGATCCTTGCATCTGATGAAATGGTGCAGCCGAGATAGGTAAACTGGTTGACCGTTTTGAGTTTTGTGTGCCCAATGGAGATGTGGGGGGGCTGGTAGTCATGGTGGGGAGCTGGCTGATGGAGGACCTCAGTTTTCTTCAGGCTGACTGAAATGAACTAATGCCACTGAATTAACCCTTTCTGATAGTGAAAAGCATTTGAAAGTATTTTGTCTGTGTTCCTAAATGCCTGTGGCTTATCCTCCAAACAAAATTCTCCAAATTACACCACAGCTCTCTGACAGCATTTATATCCAGCATGTGTATCTGCGTATTATTTCATTTAATTCTATCCTTCCGTTCCTCTACTTCGTCCATTTATCTGCCTTACCTTGAACATTATTTATGATGTGTCAAATCCACTTCATATTATGGGTCTTGAAGCTCCTCCTGATATATTTTTAGTTACTATCTTATCACGGTGGTTCTTAATTTTGGATACCAGTCATCCTCTTAAAATGATTCCATTTTGGCTCCTTACAGAGCATTTACTTTAAAAATGCACATTCACTGCCCTGGATGAGACTTGATCAAAGTCTGTGCTGCAACATTTTTCCAACTAATAAGCCGAAGCAAAACTCTTACAGCAGGTCTTCTGCCATCAGGATTTTGCTTGATCTGTGCCTATCATGGATATTGTGGCAGTTATTAAGAGAAAGTTGAACTAAGCCCTGTAGATCAATAGTATCGTGCCCCGTCCCAGACATTTCATTATGGAAAGGGTGTCGAGGCCTTGGTGGAGATGCAGGGCAGCATGAGACAGGACAGGGGCTTAAGTTATAGGAAGAAACTGGGGAATCTGTAACTGTTCTTGGAGCAGAGTGTCATGGAGTATATCAGAAGAAACAGTTAACACTGGAAGAAAGGATTGAGACCAAATCACTGAAATTTGAGATGAGTATTTTTTTTTTTACAGAGTTTGCTTGTAAGATCCATCTTATTTAATCTGAAAGGGCAAAGAAAACAAATTCAAAGGGAAAGTGCACAGAAAGGAAAATCTAACATACTCTAGGGAAAGAGCAGGTGATTGGAATTCATTGGATGCCTCTTCCAAAAAAGCTGCACAGGGACTGCCACCCCGCGCTGTGAGCTTCTCTTGAATGTTGATCACTTCAACTATTTTCCAATGTGCCGAGAGTCCCATTATATGGATGCGTAACAAGAGTTTATTTTTCATTGAGATCCAGTTACAGGCTTGTCAAAGAAGATCAAGGGGTTCAAGCTGGGTCAAGGCAAGAGTTTAACCTGTGCTGACGATCACTGTGCTTCACAATATGTCAGAGATAGAAGGTAACAATCTCAAATAAAGCTGTCACTTATGTTTCAGCTCAAAGAATAAAGTTGTTGTTGTTTCTAAGAAGAACCTCAGTAGAAACGATGCTGGATATTCTAAAATTAACCCCACCGCCCCTTTTACTTGAAATATTTATCTACATTTCCTTTATAACATACATTTTCCTCTGTCGTTTTCATATTCTGCATAGGCTCGTGGGCTAGAATGGCCTGTTACCATGTGTATTGTCAGGCTGTGTAATGTCTAACAAATTAAGTTATAAATAAGTTTAATTAATTAATTGCAGTGGTCTGGAAAATTTCAAAAGGCCTGAGGCATGCCAGATTATCAGAGTATATCAGTTGGTGGTCACTCTTTGCCTTGATGATAAAGTGTGTTCTTCATTATTGCTTGCCATTTTGCATGGCATCTGGTAGTTTTTTCCATCTTTTCTGCATGTAGATTCAAGTCAGCATACCTGATGTGAGCTCGCACTTTGAGTTCAAATCCAATATAAAAAGTCTTTGAGATCAAGTCAGATTGGGCCTGCACTAATCTTTGCTCTTTGACTTCACTCCAAAATGTAAGTTTTCAAAACAATAAGGTGAATCAAAAGAAAGTCCACAGGAATTAAACCAGAATCAATGAGTCTGCAGATACCCTGAAAGTGACATCACAGGTAGCTAGGGTTGCAAAGAGAGCTTTTGGCATACTATATTGGCCTTTGTAAATCAAGGTATTGAGTACAGGAGTTCAGATGTTATGGTAAAGTTGTTTAAGACATTGGTGAGGCCAAATTTGTAGTACTGTGTGCAGCTTTGGTCACCCAACGAGATGAAATATATCATGAGACTATTTACTAGGATATTATTTGGACGAGGAACTGAGTTACAGGAAAAGGTTAAACAGGTTAGAACTTTTTTTTCCCTGGAACATAGAAGAATGAGGGCAAATTTGCTCGAGGTATTTAAAATTTCATAAGGGCTTAATAGGTAACATTTATAATAAGTTATTAAGATTGCAATAAAATTCTAATAACAAAATTAAAGGGGCCTGGGAAGAAGAAGAACTTGTATCTTCGATAGGAATCATGGGAGATTTTTAGATTAGTTAATACCTCCTCAATATGTGCTCGTCATTCTTTAATTCAGTTTAAAGTGGTACATCGGGCTCATATGTCAAAAGGCAAATTGGTCCGTATTTTTTGTAATGTTAGCCCTATTTGAGATAGATGTAAATCAGAAATGGCTTCTCTAACTTGTATGTTTTGGTCATGCCCTATGTTGGAGAGGTATTGGGTAGATATTTTTAAGTCCGTGACAGCTATACTGGATATTAGTTTGCAACTTAACCCATTAATGACTTTTTTGGAATTATAGTTCTAGAAGTGGAATGAGTTCACACGTCCATACATTGGTTGTAGCCTTTTCTACATTGTTGGTAGAAGAGCTATCTTCTTTCAATGGAAAGATTCTAATCCATCTAATTTGAACTCAATGATTCTCTCAAATTATGTAATCTTTAAGTTTAGAGAAAGTTAGGAGTCGTACATTTGATACTTCTGTTAAATTTAAAGAGACTTGGCAACCTTTATAAATTATTTCCACATGATTTAGTTAGTATAACTATTTTCCCTTCTGGACTAAATTTAATTCTTTTCTCTTTGTTGGTGAAGATCAGATGATTGATTTTTATTAATAAATTCTCAACAAAGGCTGCCCATTCTTTTTTTATTTGTTTTTTTGTGTTTTTTTTCCCTTAGATTAGGTGGGGCTTTATATAATAAATTTTTTTTTTAAGATTTCAGTTTGAGGAGGTGAGAACATATTCGTTAATTGTGGTGTAATGCAATATGTTATATGATGTCATATGGTGATATTTATTTTTTCCCTTGATTATGTATTCCTATTGTCTATTTGTATTGTTTACCTATAATATGATTAATAAAAAGACTGAAAAAGAAATAGGTATTTAAAATTATGAGGGGTATAGACAGAGTAAATGTAGATAGGTTTTTTCCACTGAGGGTAGGTGAGATACAAACCAGAGGACATGGGTTAAGAGTGAAAGTGGAAAGGGTTAGGGGGAACATTAGGGGTTTTGGGGGAACTTCTTCACACAGAGAATGGTGGGAGTGTGGAATGAGCTTCCAGCTGAAGTGGTGAATGTGGCCTCAATTTTAACATTTAAGTAGAATTTGGATAGGTATATGGATGGGAGGGCTTTAGACTGGGTGCAGGTCAGTGGGACTAGGCAGAAATATCAGTTGGCACAGACTAGAAGGGCTGAAGGAGCCTGTTTCTGTGCTGTAATGTTCTATGATTCTATACAGAAATTTGAAATAACAGAAAATGCTGAAACTGCTTAGTAGGTCAGATTGCATCTGTGGAACAAGAAGTTGTTAATATTTCAGACCTTTTGTCAGAACTGGGAAAGAACAAAAGCAAGAGACACTCGAGAGTTTTACTTACAGCTGCTAGTTATTCCAAGGCTACTCTGATGTTTGTGACAGTAGCCTCGTAAATGACCCAAGCCTTGCATGTCCAATTCAGGTAGGCCATATAATCTCTTACAAATGCTTGGCCCAGCATCTGTGTTTATCTATAAATCCTTGGTGTTGAGTTGGGTGA
This sequence comes from Narcine bancroftii, assembly GCF_036971445.1. Taxonomy (NCBI): domain Eukaryota; kingdom Metazoa; phylum Chordata; class Chondrichthyes; order Torpediniformes; family Narcinidae; genus Narcine; species Narcine bancroftii. The sequence goes on from NC_091473.1 coordinate 245,420,796, forward strand.
TTGTCTGCAGTCTGAACCTTTTTTTTATAATCTATCTTTGTATTTTGCAAAACTTTTTGATTTTGCTCTCCAGATGGGGCATATCCAGCACTTAGGATTGATATGCTGCAGTAAAGTGATCAAGCTTCCAGTGCAGTGAGAGGGGAGATGTGGTTGTCCGACAAGGGATAAAGGACAACTCAGGAGGGGAAGGGGAGATTGGGGATAAATAAGATAGAAATAGGAGAATAAGGAAAATGTTGGATGTTGTAGGAATGTTGTCTTATAAAGAGTTGAAAATAAGAAAACAGAAATGGAAAAGGAGGAAAGGTAATGATGGAAAAACGGAAAGAGAAGATAAACAAAATATAAAAGGGCTACGCTGAACTATATGACTTTAAATATTAATGGAATACATAACCAAATTAAAAGGAAGAAACTACTAAATTTAAATGAATAAAGGTATTCCATTAGAAAAAATAACATATAGGTTAAGAAATAATATTGAAATATTCGAACAAGTATAGGAGCCTTACATTAAATACAATAGCGAAAACCTACCGGGGACAAACATTACCTAAGTTGATGGAAGGAGAAGGAAAGAAAAGAATGGACTCAGTAGAATTTCTGGTGTATTTTTGTTGAATGACAACATTGTCTGACTGGCTTAATGCAACCTAGATTGTATACCTAAAATGGATGAGAGGGGGGGGGGTGGGGGGGTAGCTTGGGAGGAGGGGGGGGGAGAAAAAGTCACTGTATATGTGTGAAAAAGAAATAGTGTATATCATGGCTAATGTGATTTATGGTGTGAAAAATAAAAAATTTAAAAAAAAGCTTCCAGTGCAGTGCAGATAGAACTCTGTCTCTCAGTTGAGATGATCAGGAGAGAACTCAGGCACTCTTTCAAATGATCATGTTTTTGTCACCGTCACTGAGGGCATTGACACTTCTATTTAATTGCTCAAAGAAAGCTGATGTCGCCAGGAAAGCCAACAATTAGTGTCCATCCTTAATTCCCCTGAAGTTCATGGCCTGCCAGGACATTTCAGACAGCACGAAAGGATCAAGTAGCTCTGGAGTCACGTACAGGCTAGGTTTGGTGTGGATGCCAGATTTCTGAAAGGCATGAGTAAACCAGTTGATTTATAGGACAATTATGAAGAGACATAGGCTTGGAAACTGGCCCTTCTGCCCAACTAGTTCATGTTAATTTCACAGTTACCAAAGTCTAAATAGATTTTCGCTCTATTTATTTAATTAATTTAGTTTTCCCACCTGCCAGAATGAGATTCAACCATTTTCTTACTTAAATGTCAGATTGCTGGATAATAGCTCAGAATTACTGATAATAGTGAAATGTTAACCAGATTTCTGTACTGTATTGATTTTATGAGTGTTTCCACCACTTGGTGTTCTTATTTCAGGATGTGCTGAGCTGCTGCCCAGGTCTAATTTGACAACAGCTTGGGGCAGAGGCACTGTAATTATTTCTATGCTAAGCGGATAATTCTTCTTCAATGCCAATGCCAAAAGGGTGTTCTGTGACAGGTGCATGCTTAGATTTAAGGAGATAGAGATTAAATTACTTACTGGCTGGACAACAATTTTTATTTCTAAAGCAACTTTAATGGAGCCAACTGTGCTGAAGGAGTGTTATCCAAAGCTGACCCTAAGTCTCATTGGAGGCCTTTGGATAGACGACCTTGATCAAACAGGATCTTTAAAGGCCTGCAGAGAGGGATGGACAATTAGCAATGGAATTCCTGTAGCCTGGACCAAGGCAGCTCGAGGGTTGGGCAAGAGGCCAGAAGCAAGTGAGCGCAGAGGTGCTGGAAGTAAATAAGGGCGAAAGGGGTTACAGCGATAGAGAGGAATGAAACTGGTGGTTGAAAATACAGATGAAATATATACAATCAATTATTGCCATACTTGGGGCCAATGCAGCTCATTAAGTACATGCCTGAGATGGTGGTGGGAGGTAGGTGCTGTCACTACATTTAAAAAGTATTTGGATGAGTAAACACCAAGGCATGGAATCATTATGATGGAATGGCGGAGCAGACATTAGGCCAATGGCCTAATTCTACTCCCTGCATCTTATGGTCATATAGAATGATGTGGATCAAGAGCTGCTAAACGAGATCAGTAAAGATGGTGGTTTAATGGTTGACACAGATGTGGTGGCACTACTGTACAAGTCTAAGATGAATGGACAGGACTTGGGGTGAGTTTCTATGTGGGTAGATGTGTGGGTGAATTAATTTTTGGAAGGTGCAAGGTGGGAGGTTATTTGCAGTAAAAGTCCTATATTCCGGACTGCTTGGGGGTGGGTCGGTCCAGATTTTCAGGCAGTACAGCTGTGGCACTTACGCCATGAACGCACGCAATGCACACACAAAAGCGGAGAGTTTTTGAGAAGTTTGGATTCTTGCATGGTCGGGATTTCAAACAAGAGTTTTCAAGAAGTCCGGATTCTCAGGTGGTCCAGATTTCTGGCATCTGGATTTTCTGGCATTTACTTTAGCCTTCTCCGTAACCTGCGCTAAAAGTAAACTCATTGCAAAGGAATGATGAATATTGGAAATAATCAGAAGACGAGCCCAATTTCCTGTCGTTCAGTTTCAGGGCACTGGAACAACAACTCACTTTGAATGTGATCTGGAGACGTTGTGTGTCTCAGACAACTTCGATGTTAAAGTTGCAAACTATATTTTTGTTTATTTTTCTGTCGTTAAATCGATGCAAACCAATTGTTGAAAATGTAAGAGCAAAAAACAACCTGCTGCAAGAATTCAGCAGATTGACCACCATCTGGAATGCCTTGCCAGGGATGGTGGTGGAGGCTCAAAGGGGCCTCAAAGGCTCAAAGGGGAGAAGGCAGATGCTTTGGGAATGTGGAGATGTTGGAAATTACCTGAAACATTGACCATTTCTTCCCCCCCTCCCCCTCACTGATGCTGCTCCTATTTACTGAGTTCATCCAGCAGCTTTGATTCTTTTTTGCGCCAGATTCCAGCATCTTCTGGTCTCCTGTAGAAAATGTGAATTGGAGACTCCAAAGACTCCAGTGGGATGATCAGGAGAGCATGATATCAATGTCCATAATGGGGGTCCAACACATCAGTAGCTCATCTCACAGCCCCCCCCCCCCCCCCCCCCCATGCTCAAAGTTTAATTGCTGCTGATGTGCAAATACCTGGCAAAAGTGCTATTAAAGCCACTGTTGATCACCTTAAGTCATTTGCTAACCCTGAATTGCCTTACATGTTTTTGCAAGCGCACCTGGAGAAGGAAGCAGGTGATAGTAAGATGGATTTGCTTCTTTGCAATATTTAGATCATTAAAAAAAACTTTTATGACCCATCAACAGTATGTGTCATCTAATTGTGCAAGATACAAAAATCCAGCTAATCTTTCCTTGTCAGTACATTCATTTCGAAACTTCCCATTTATCTGCCCCTTTCACGGCCCCCAATAAATGAAAAAAGTTGTGGAATAATTTCAGCCTCCTTACAAGAATATCTTTTGTGCAAAGAAAATTGTACTGAGTGGATCTGCTGACAGTTCCTGGTCAGTATTATGGTTGTGGCCTTAAAGAACAGCAAAGTTCATGGTTTTGATTTTTGTATCTAATAATCAGAACTAAAAGCCCCACCTGCTTAAACCTGGGACAGTTTCTTCTGAACTACTTTTATTTTTATGTTGGTCATTTTCTCTGTGATTTGAGCAGTTTCTCGTTGCCTTTGGACAATCTGGAGATGATTTTACTAAATAAATTTAATGTGTTTCTCTCAGAGGTTTCGTATGACACATCTTCTCGTAGCAAAAAAAATAGATGGGCGCAGTTTTATAATGTTGCTCCTGTATATCAGTCATAAGGCTAATCTCCTCTTCTTACTGTTTCATGTCTTACAGTTCTTCAGCACGCTCTTTGCCCCATTCAACTTTGTGATGGAGAAGATTGAGAGTGTCTTACCCTCCAGTTTCTGGCACCTGCTGACCCGAATCTGACAGAAACGGTTCATAAGAAACAGATCCCAGAATTCACCAACACCATCCCTACCCTTATCCTTCTTTACCCCTTCCCCCTCCACCACCACCCCTAACCCAACCCTTGTATGTGGATCTGTCACTGCAACAGAACACTGTCCAGGCTAAGGCAAACGAAGGGGAAGGCCAGGGAAAATGCTACTACATCAGAAACACTGTTATTTTTGCCAAGTCTGGATACTTTAACCTTTTATCAAAGAACTGAGGAAAAAAATATTTCAGTTTCTTCTTTCAAAAGTGGAGAAATGGACAGAAAAATCAAAAGGGAAAAAATAAAATAAAATTTGTGCAATGTCTCTGTATGGCTGAACCCCACTTTATTCCCACCACAAATATACAAAGATTACAAATGACTCAGGCATTCCGCCTATCGTATTTCATCCATCCAAAGAATTTCTATTGTGGTTCCACTTTTGGATTCGATTGTTTCTCAAATATTTTCAAGGTTTTTTACATGGGCCCCACATCTCTGGAAGTTCGTTCTATCTGATGATCAATTTTTATGTAAAAGGTTTCCTGATTTCACTTATGACTTTGAGCCTGCTCCCTTTCTCTTATGTGACAGTTGAATGTACTTTTCTCTGTGTACTTTATAATGTTTAGTGGGATTTGATTCATTGATGTTTTCTGGAGTTGAGGAGCAGGACCATAGAATACTACTGCACAGTACAGGCCCTTTGGCCCTCAATGTTGTGCAGACCCATATATTCCTTAAAAAGAAGTACTACACCCACCCTACCCCGTAACCCTTCATTTTTCTTTCATCCATCTGCCTGTCTAAGAGTCTCTTAAATGCCCCTTTGAGCCTCCACCACCATCCCTGGCAAGGCATTCCAGGCACCCACAACTCTCTGTGTGTAAAAAAAAAACTTTCCCCTAATGTCTCCCTAAACTTCCCTTAACTTTGAAATATGTCCTCTGGTGTTTGCTATTCCTGCCCTGGGAAACAGGTGCTGGCTGTACACCCTATCTATGCCTCTCATAATCTTGCAGACTTCTATCAAGTCTCCTCTCATCCTTCTACACTCCAAAGAGAAAAGTCCCAGCTCTGATAACCTTGCATCATAAGACACATTTTCCAGTCCAGGCAACATCCTGGTAAATCTCCTCTGCACCCTCTCCATATCTTCCACATCCTTCCTATAAGAGGAGGCTCTCTGGTACCTAGGGAGTCTAATCTTGGAAGCTAAGCATGCTCAGGACTGGCCAGTACTTGGAGGGGAGACTGCCTGGGAACATCAGGTGCTGTGGGTTTCTGTGAAGGGTTGGACAAAGTGTCAGCTCTCTGCCTTACAGTAGACAAAAGTTAAAGAATTTCATGTATGCTACATTCTAAATATAGTATTACGTGATCTTTATTTATCATTAATGAGGTGACCAAAACTGAACACAATACTCCAAGTGTGTCTTAACTGAGATTTGTCGAGTGAAGACCAATTGTAGACCATTTGAACTTGACAATCTAAACCAAAGATCCAATGCAGACAGAATGGACTCAATGACCTCCTTCAGTGGTGTAAGATTTTATGCTAATAATCAAATCAAGAATGACCATGTATTTCATGAAATGAAGATTGTGGCTGATTTATAGTTCTTTCTGTTTGCAAAGATCTCTTGCTGAAGCTGTCAGAGGGGCTTGGCAAAGACCCACCTTCACACCTATCATCATTTCTCTGGGATTCCCACATTGGAAAGTTTGCTCTGCCTATGGTAAAGAAACGTTGACTTTAACAGAGAGCAGATCAATGGTTTGGATGGCATATTGCATCACTTCTGAGCAGATAGCACAGTAAAACTTCTTCACAACCACTGAGCTCATCTCTTAAGCTGCCCATTACAGTACATCTTTATTAGTCGATTTAACAAATGACTTCCTTCCAGGCTGGTAATGTGTCCTCCATTCCTTCATCTCTTTCCCCACCATCCAGAAGAAAATATACCTTTGTTAAAACGAGTGGTGGGTTTGGATCACCTGCATTTTTATTTGTATTCTCCCTCACCTATCCTGGGGTTGTGAGAGTGGTTAAAATGAACCCTTTTATTTGTTGCAAATATAGTCCCAGGGATTTGATTTCATTAAATTATCCTGAATGGCTCAAGAGGCCAAGAATTTTTGGAATTATTCAAATCTATGTTCAAAGTGTCTGGGATCAATTCTTCAAATGTAATTTCCAGAATATTGTTGGCACTTTACTGGAATAATAATCCATGAAAATAATGCAACAATGCACTATTTTACTCGAAAGAATTTTAGCTTTGATCTAGAGACCGCAAGTAGACTTGGCAATAGTATATGCACTTTTTGTTTGCTGTAAAATAACCTTGTTTTTTTGAGTTCTGCTGTCATCTCCAACTCCATTAATGCACTGAGGTGCTGTAGAAACTCAGCGGGTCAAGCAGTGTTATTTATGGTAAAGGTACAAAACCAACTTTATTAATGTATTCAGCACGGTATTACAGCACGGTAACACACCCTTTCACGCCCAATTGACCTACAATGCCCCCCCCACCCCCGTTCATCTTTGAAAGATGGGAGGAAACTGGAGTGCCTGGAGGAACACCACGCAGACATGGGGTGAATGTCCAAACTCCTTACAGACAGCTCTGGATTCGAACCATTAGTGCTGTTAGAGCATTGTGCTAACCACCACACTAACTTTACTGCCCTTTTGAAACCTGAGCACTTCAACAAGGTATGAGGAAAAAGCAGACAGGCGCCTGAATAAAACGGTGGGGGGAGAGGCGTCTTCCTGCCTTTTGCTCGTACCTTGATAAAGGCCCGAAACATTGGTTATGTATCTTTACCATTAAGAATGCTGCATGGCCTGCTGAGTTTCTACAGCCCTTTTGTGTATTGATCTACAGTCACAGCATTTGCAGACTTTTAAAAATTTAGACATACAGCACGGTATCAGGCCTCTTCAGCCTATGAGCACAAATTAGTCATTTGGGCTGATTAACAACTTGATACTTTGTTCAATGTCATATTTTGTCCCTCTTGCCCCTGAAAATTGCCCAATGTGCGTTTGGTAATTTGAACTCATCTGTAGCAACGACATCTGTTCCAGTTAATATTCTTGGTTACTTGTGCTTTACAACAGATGTTCAGAGTTTCCTTCCTCTCAAATGTCTTATTTCTATCCTAAGGATGTCCTCTTTGTTCCTCTGCAAAATGGAATGCAGTAATTTGTATATTAGTGTGGCCTGTCAAGGTGGTTATTCATCTTGCACTTTATCATGATGTCCCATTCCAAGAGTTATTGTTGATTGGGAGTAGGGTGTTGGTCTTACAAAGTTGTTCGGTGAAACTTCGACAGGTGATAATGTAAAGACCTCAATGAAGGAACGTAAGTATTGTTAACAGTACAAAACTACATGAAAAGGTAAACAGAGAAGGATACAAAATGTAAACAAAATGATAGGTTAGATCAGTGGTTTTCAAACTTTTACTTTCCATTCACATACCTCCTTAAGTAAACCCTATGTCATAGGTATTCTGTAATGAGTAAGGAATTACTTAAGGTGGCATGTGAATGGAAAGAAAAAGTTTGAAAACCACTTTTAATTGTACATAATTGACTCATTAAGTGCATGGTTTCATAATGCCAAAGGAATTGGACCAATGAGAATTTTTCTCAAGCAAAATATTTCAATTGCAATTGAATCTAGAGCAGTGGTTCTTTTTTAGCTAGCCAAATAAAAATTATACAACCAAACAGCTTATTACTGAGATTTGTAGAGAAGATAGTAAAATTATTAATGATCATGTTGAAATAAATGACACTTTCTCTCAGTTATACAGCTCTGATTTGATCAAAGACCAAAATTTTATACAGCAATTCCTGGATAATTTGACTTCCTACAGTTTCTTTAGAGAATTAATTAAAGCTGGAACAGCCCCTATCTCTGAGCAGGAGATTGCAGCAGCTATTAACTGTTTGCAGTTGGATAAGGTCCCTGGTCCCAACGGTGTCCCATTGGAGTTTTATACATCCCATTTTACAGCTATCCCATTTGGATTCTATCTTCACTCAATCCTTAGTTAGTGGGAAGTTGCCAGAAACTTTTTATAAGGCCTCAATTTCTCTTATTGCTAAAAAGAATAAGGACCCATTAGACTGTTCCTCTTACCAACCAACTTCCCTCTTAAATATTGATACTAAGATACTGTTTAAGATTTTAGCTCGTTTGTTAGATATTTATTCTACAGTTTTATCCTTTGAATGTATTATTTCCTAAGATTCTGAAAAAGCCTTTGATAGTGTAGAATGGGAATACTTATTCAGTGTGTTAGAGAAAGTTAACTTTGGTCCCCAATTTACAAATTGGATTAAATTGATATATTTATTTCCTACAGCTTCAATCTTTACTAACTCAATTAAATCCAAATCTTTTAGTTGTATCATGGTACCAGACAGGGATGTCCTTTAAGCCCATTATTATTTAATTTGGCTTTGGAACCTCTAGCAATAGCTTTTTGGCAATCAGCTGATATCTCAGGAATCACAAGAGCAGGAAATGTTCATAAAGTGTCTTTATGCAGATGATCTTTTATTGTATATATTGAATCCTGACCGATCGATTTTTATAACTTTTTTATTAATTCGGGCAATAAATTCAATTTGCAGAAAAGTGAGCTGTTTGTTTTGAGTTCTTCCTGCTCTTTAGATTCCTCTAAAATAGTTTAAAAAATCGGTTCAACACTCTGGGTATTACTATTACCAAGAAATTCAATAATTTGTTTAAAGAAAATTCTCTTACCTTAATGAGCCATGTCAATAAGTCCTTCACAGTGGTCCCCTCTTTCGATTACATTAATTGGACATGTCAATATTATCAAGATGAATATCCTTCCTAAATTTTTTACATTTTTTCAAGCTGTCCCCATTTTTTACCCAAATCCATTTTTGATTCATTGGATTCTACCATATCTTTTATATGGAAAAATAAGCACCCCCGTCGTCAAAAAGTTTTCCTTCAAAATATTAGGTTTTATTGTTGGGCAGCTAATATTAGATTTTTTTTTGATTCATCGCAAGGAAAATTTAGGTGCTTCAAGATGGATTAATTTAGAAATTAATTCCACCAAAAAGTATTCTCTTTCGATACTTGGAGCTCTTTTACTTTTTTTGGCATCCAAATTAACTGATAATTTTGTTGTGAGACATAAACTTAGAATCTGGTTTCAATTTAGGAAACATTTTAGGTACCACAGATGCTTATTAATTAGTCCTATTTTAAGTAATTCCTTTTTTACCTTTGGTTCAAGATATCAGATACCATAATTGGTCAAATTTAGGTATTCAATCCTTTTTAGATAATGTTGGAAACTTGGGTAGAAAGTGTCGAGGAAACTTTAAATGGTGATAAGCTTTTAAATATTGGCATTCACCGGAGTTTGAATGTTCTTTTACTTGAACCACAGTAACCACAAAAGTGGAGCAAGTGACCTATGTGCATATTACAATGTGAAGTCCAAGAACAAGGAAGACTTTCTACATTTGTACGTGGCTCTGATGTGATCGTGTGTGAAGTAGTGCATGTGATCTTGGCCCCTGTGCTTCATAATGGTGATATTTGCCTAGGACGCACACAGTGAAGGTTCTCTTTTGAACAATTACCCACCAAATTTATAATACCTAGGCATCACTTCTTTCGTTATTTACAGTTTAGGAGTTTTTTTGAATTCTTTTATTTTGACGCTCTCCGAAGACCTGGAACCTAATATGATAGGGATGATTTATAATTTCAAACCTAATTATAAAGAGGTGGTATCTGGCCTTTATGAAAACTTCTAAATTCTAGAGGTAGTTCCCTGGACAGAATTTTAAAAAAACTATGGGAAAAAGATTTTCAACAGTTAATTTCTGAAACTACATGGAATTCTATGCTGAAGCGAGTGTATTCATCCTCACTTTGTGCTAGACAGCAATTATTACAGTTTACGGTCGTACACTGGGCCCACTATTCCTAAGTCCAACTAGTTAAATTCTATTCTAATCTCTCTCCTAAATGTCTCTCTTTGGCTTGGCTTCGCGGACGAAGATTTATGGAGGGGGTAAAAAGTCCACGTCAGCTGCAGGCTCGTTTGTGGCTGACCAGTCCGATGCGGGACAGGCAGACACAATTGCAGCGGTTGCAAGGGAAAATTGGTTGGTTGGGGTTGGGTGTTGGGTTTTTCCTCCTTTGCCTTTTGTCAGTGAGGTGGGCTCTGCGGTCTTCTTCAAAGGAGGCTGCTGCCCGCCAAACTGTGAGGCGCCAAGATGCACGGTTTGAGGCGTTATCAGCCCACTGGCGGTGGTCAATGTGGCAGGCACCAAGAGATTTCTTTAGGCAGTCCTTGTACCTTTTCTTTGGTGCACCTCTGTCACGGTGGCCAGTGGAGAGCTCGCCATATAATACGATCTTGGGAAGGCGATGGTCCTCCATTCTGGAGTCGTGACCCATCCAGCGCAGCTGGATCTTCAGCAGCGTGGACTCGATGCTGTCGACCTCTGCCATCTCGAGTACCTCGACGTTAGGGGTGTGAGCGCTCCAATGGATGTTGAGGATGGAGCGGAGACAACGCTGGTGGAAGCGTTCTAGGAGCCGTAGGTGGTGCCGGTAGAGGACCCATGATTCGGAGCCGAACAGGAGTGTGGGTATGACAACGGCTCTGTATACGCTTATCTTTGTGAGGTTTTTCAGTTGGTTGTTTTTCCAGACTCTTTTGTGTAGTCTTCCAAAGGCGCTATTTGCCTTGGCGAGTCTGTTGTCTATCTCATTGTCGATCCTTGCATCTGATGAAATGGTGCAGCCGAGATAGGTAAACTGGTTGACCGTTTTGAGTTTTGTGTGCCCGATGGAGATGTGGGGGGGCTGGTAGTCATGGTGGGGAGCTGGCTGATGGAGGACCTCAGTTTTCTTCAGGCTGACTTCCAGGCCAAACATTTTGGCAGTTTCCGCAAAGCAGGACGTCAAGCGCTGAAGAGCTGGCTCTGAATGGGCAACTAAAGCGGCATCATCTGCAAAGAGTAGTTCACGGACAAGTTTCTCTTGTGTCTTGGTGTGAGCTTGCAGGCGCCTCAGATTGAAGAGACTGCCATCCGTGCGGTACCGGATGTAAACAGCGTCTTGTGTAAATGTATAACTGAAGAAAGTTCACTGTATCATATCTTCTGGTTATGACCTCTTTCCAATTTTTGGGAAAGGGTATTCCGTACCTTGTCTTTAGTTCGTAATATTACTTGACTCCAAATCTTTTTGTTGCTCTCTTTGGAATAAGTGGGCCAATAGATCTGATATTGAGTGCATCACTCACACTCACTGGTTGTCAGATATGCTGCCAAGTTTGACTGAAAAAATAATTTGTAAGATTGATTAGTTTCTGGTTTACCTTTGTTATGATTAGTTGTGGACTGTTTGTGGTCAGCTAGTAGGGAGGGGATCAATAATTAGTATAGTGGTTTTTTTTTCAGTTAAACTTTTCAATGTAGGTTTCGATACAATTTTTAATACTATATAAGATTTGTTCATATTTTATTGTCATGTACCTATGAAATATTTATTTGATGAAACCAATAAAAATATTGACAAAGAAGATCAGTGATTCTCAACCTTTTTTTTTGCCCACTCACATACCACTTTAAGTAATCCCTCTCTAATAGAGCACCAATAGCATAGGGATTGCTTAAGGTGGTAAGTGAGTGAAAAGAAAAAGTTTGAAAACTGCATTAGATGGATGGACAAGAAGGCAGCAGATGGAGTGTAATGTTGGAAACTTGGGTAGAAAGTGTAGAGGAAACTTTAAATGGTGATAAGCTTTAAATATTGGCATTCACCGGAGTTTGAATGTTCTTTTACTTGAACCACAGTTACCACAAAAGTGGAGCAAGTGACCTATGTGCATATTACAATGTGAAGTCCAAGAACAAGGAAGACTTTCTACATTTGTACGTGTCTCTGATGTGATCGTGCGTGAAGTAGTGCATGTGGTCTTGGCCCCTGTGCTTGATAATGGTGATATTTGCCTAGGACGCACACAGTGAAGGTTCTCTAGATTGATTTGTAGGAATGGGGGTTGTTGAACGAGGAGAGACTGAGTAGAATGCCTTTACAATCTCTTCAGTTCAAATAATTTTTTTCTCACTGAATCGTAGGCACAGGTGAATTGTTTCAGTAGATAATAAAGGTGCAACTTAGGGGAAATATTGGATGAATTACTCTTTATGCAATTTCATAACCAAAAGATCTGAAATCTTCAGAATTTTCTAGGTCAGAGAATGCTCAGTAATTCAGTTTATTGAAGACTAATGTTAATATATTTTTGGGAAATTAACCTGAGGATCAACAGTGATTCCGCAGAATGATGGAGCAGGCTCAAGGGGCCAGATAGTCTACTCCTCCTGATTCTTATGTTAAATACTTGCTTTGCAGGGGAGTTAAACAGATCAGGAAAGCATCAATGGGCTAGCTATCTGACTGCATTGCAGGAGAAACTTGGAATAGTCAGCCTTCATTTTACACGAGAGCTATAACTGATCAGTACTGACAATACAAGGGAATTGTGGACCAATCCGTGCTTGTGTTGCAGGCAAACCATAAACAAATCAGTACTCGTATAGCAGGAGAAGTTTAAGTTGAGAAATACTGTACTCAATATGACAAGAACTATGGAGAGATCAGTACATGTAATTCTCCCAGCTGTGCTGGAACCAATTTGTAAAGGAGCAAGTTCCAGTAAAACAAAAATCTATGCAGCAGATGTTAAAAAGTTAATATGGTAAAATAGAATGCATTATAAAGTCCCTTAGGAGTTGATTTATATTCCCTATAGCTCCAACAATAAGTCTTTCACAGCTTTAGTGGTCATAAGTTGTCTGGTCAGTTCACTTGTCGGAGTATAAATTATATCCCCTGGGTCTCCATAATGTACTATTCATTTACAGCCGCTGATCGACTCTTCTCCAGACAGCATGCTTACATCATTGCATGTCAGGGCTACAAGAAAAATGTCTCTTGACATTTGCTGAATAACACATGAGTGTTATTCAGTAAATTATCCATGCTAGAGACAAATCGGAGCTCCTTAGATGCGGGAGTTAATGTTTTTCACTAATATGGGTGCACCAGCAAGGACAGCTCTTTTCAATCACTAAGAAGATGGCAGTGAATCACCTTAACTCTTAAGATTTTATAAGGTGAAGTTACTTCCTCGTGTGATTATTAGGTTCGAAGCTCTGTGATCTTGGCACAGTGGATATCAAGGGATGGTGATACATTAAAGTGAGATGTGATTTGGAGGTCATGGTGTTGCTTTGTGCCTGTCTCGCTTGTCCAGGATGGTGCTGCAGAGAAAATCTCGGTCTACTGTAGCAGTGCATCTTGTAATATGTGCCGCAAACTGATTTGAGAGAGCATTTAAGTTTGAAATGGAATGAAACATACTTTTTTTCCCTCTGGCATTTTGCACCCTACTTTACAATTAAAGGAAGACCCTGAGAGGTGGAAACTCTTGTGATTAAAAATGCACAAGTAACAACCTGAGTCTCAAAATGGACAAGATGAAGGCAATGATTGTGGACTTCAGGTGGATCAGGATGGACCACCGTCCACTACACATCAATAACTGGAGTGGAGAGCACCATGTTCCTTGGAGTTCACTTCACTAGTGACCTGTTGTGGATACACATCTCCTCACTTGTCAGGAAGGTGCAACACTTCCTGAGAAGACTGAAGCAGACAAGGCTACCAGCTACCAAGCGTGGTACAGTTGCTGCAGAGAAATGGTTCGGAGGTCAATTCACAGGTTCACAGAGCTACAGTGATAGAGGATTACTGGAGCTTTCCTCTTCCCCACCCCACCCCTTTCCCAATTGACGTGATCTACCTGCATCTATCTCTGAAGAGGGTGCCCAAAATCAATGAGGATCTCTTTCATCCCGCACACAGCATCTTTCAGCTGTTCCCATCGGGATAGAGGTACAGAATTATCAGTGCCACCAGGCTGAGGAACAGCTTTTTCCCACAGGCAGTGAGAATGCTGAACAACCAAAGGAACTCTTCACACTAACCACCCGAGACACATATTTGCAAAATAATATTTATTTATTAATAAAAATGAATTATTGTCCTGCATATATATTGTTTATTTCTATGTGTGTTATGTCTGGTTGCGTGCCTGCATGTTTTGCAGCGAGGACTGGAGAACGCTGTTTTGTCGGGTTGTACTTGTACAATCAGATGACAATAAACTTGACTAACCTAGAAATTTAGATTTTTTAGCTCACTGTTTGTGTGCACCATTGGATTTTGTGGTGGTGTAGTATGTCGAGCTCCTTTGTGAATGTGACCCGACTTCCGTTCATTTGTATGAGCGACTGGCATGTGAAGCCTCAATCAGTATTGTTTGAAGGAGATCTGTCTGACCCAGTGCATGAATCTACCCATCAGTAGGTCCATCTCACTTGTGTCTTTAACTCTCCCACAGGAGGACCCTGGCTTAATTGCAGACTTGAACCCCCCTCTCCATCACCCGATGACTCCGATACCTTCAACTAATCACACTTTCATCCACCCCTATATAGTGTCTCAATCTGACACATGATCCTAATTGCCCTTCACAGACTGAAGCTCTGCACCTCTGTAACCTTCTGTTCCAAGTCTTTAAAACATGATGCCCCCTTTCCCCACAGTCTATTGTCTGAGATATAACTGTGTGCAACCTACTGATGGTGCAAATAGATGGATGGATTTAATAGTGTCAGGTCTTTTCTTTTCACACACCACCTTGGCCCTTGCACACAATTAATCATCTGTTGTAGCTCTGGGCAGTTTCTCGTTCCTTGTATTTGTATGCACCTGTCGTGCTCAAGTCAGGGGAAATCCTCAGCCAATGAATTAAGATTGAAGAGTTATGTGGAGAAATGTGGAAGCAATTTTATGCATAACACAGTGAGCTAAATTATTAATTATTCAGTATTGATTGGAATAATCCACTTGCTATCCAGTTAGTCCTGCCCCTGTGCTCTTCCCTTAGTTCATCATTTCTCTATTCAAGCATATAATTTCTCTTTCTGCTTATACCAGCCTTCAAACAGAGATTTGCAGAACTCAACTGTATCAGACAGCAGCAATAAAAATTAACCCAGACTAGGTTATATTTAAAATAATATTTTTAATCATTAATTAACAATAAAGTAAACCTTATCTAATTTATCTAAACTTATCGAAACTTAACCCCCAACAATGTGCGATTATACACGTGTGTGTGTGTGTGTGTGTGTGTGTGTGTGTGTGTGTGTGTGTGTGTGTGCGCGCACAATGCCCTTGCCACTATAGCTCAAAGTTCAGTCTCAGAAAATCCAGTCTTGACACACACACAGGTTTTAAACTGATGCGGCACACAGGCTTTAGATGGATGCGACACACAGGGTTTAGAAGTTCATGAAGCAGGTTGGAGAGACTGGGGTGACGGACGATTTATTAATCACAAAATCCTTGTCAAGATGCTTCCAGAGAAATATCTTTTTCTTTTACCCTGGTGGAGTTCAACAAGTCCCCTTTCAAAGTGACCTTTCCTTTTTGGTCACAGAGTGGTATTCTCATTCCCCTCTAACATGGAGAATCAGACAAATCACCACACGAGGCCACATTCAGCACGGTATCCCTTCAAGTGCTGTCTTCTTAAAATGGCCACTACTCATTCCCCTATAACTCTCTCTCCAGATGTATCCAATTCAACTCACAGTCAAATTCCAAAGTCTGCAGGGTTTTGTTAAATGACAGTCCCAACCAAATAAAAAATGAACAAAGTAGGAGCATGTAATATGACTCACAGTGTAAAGAGGAATTTGTCATTTTGCTGTTGGATGCTTATCAAGTTCTATTGTCGCATGTACTGAGGTACAATGAGCAAGGTTGTTTTGTAAGGAGTCCAACTAATCAACCCATTCATAGTACAGCAGTAAAATCACAGTACGGATCGAAGAGTTGTGGAGCGAGATTAGATAGTGCAGAGCAAAGGCAACATAATTGTATTAATATGCAGTTTGTTCAAGGGACCAATAACAGTGGGAAAGAAGCTGTCAGGTGGGATGTGCCTTTGAAGCCGGTGGGAGTGTTGAATGGGAGGGTGGAGTTAGGGTTTGTTTGATGAAATTAGCTCGATAACTGCAGTTTTACTGTGCTCTTACTGTGAGGTGATGCATCCTGATGGGATACTTTCAGTGGTGCACCTGTAGAAGTTGTGATGGGATGCAGCTGGCATGCCAGATTTTCTCAGGCTTCTGAGGAAGTAACAACATTGGCGCACCTTCTTGCCCATCACATCAGTGTCGTTGGACAAGGCAGGTCTTTGGAGATATTTACTCCTAGGAAACTAAAGCTATCTACTGCCTCTACAACATCAGGGTTGATGCAGACAAGGGAGTAAGCTCCCTCCTATTTATTGAGGGAGAAGATGATCTCCTGGCAGCAAGCCATTGCTACCCTTTCTATCCTGGTTGTTGGAGTTGGAGCAGAGTTTGGCCACACAATCATGGGTGAACAGGGAGTATAGAAGGGGGGCAGAGTACACAGGCTAGACAGGCTGGATACAGCAAGATCAAACAAGATGGTTCCAATAGCTGCCATCAAGAAAACCATCAAATATTAGATAAAGCTCAAGTGGCTACATGAACACAATAGAACATTCAACGGAAGCAACTGTGCCTCTCCACAGAAATAAGTTGTTCATCTTGCCCAAAAGTGAATGCCAATGGATTGCAGTTGATCAAAGTTAAAACCAGAAATAATTTTGAAGAGTAAAAGATATGCCTTTGCCAAATCTTGTAATTTTACCCATGGCATTATATGTTACTGAAGAAAAAGTGAAATTGGGGAAGGAAAAGCAAAAGACATATTACACGAGAAGTTGCTTTTGATATATAAATCCAGTTTTGTCACGTGGCATCTAATGCCTTTCAACCACGGGTGATGCAGACTGGGGTCATCTGTATTTAGAAACAATTTACTGCCCTATATTTATGCTGTATTTTTCCCCACAAGTGTGGGGTTTGACAGATGCCTGTTAACCCATATTTGTCAAAGCAATGCCGTGATTAATTGGCCTGTTGTGCTCATTTAGTTTTAAACAAAGCCCCATAATATGCAGCCCGAATGCTTTTGTGGATTGGGCGAGCTCCAGGACTGATGTGCAGGGTTATAAATGGAAAGTTCCTGACTATGTATTGTCCGGTTTGCTGGGGCTTTGAGCTCATCTGCTACGACAGGGACGCTGCAACTAACCAGATCACTTTCAGCACAAGTCCTTAATGCCAGGGTTGTTTGGATCAATGAGAAGCTCACATGGCCTTAATGGAGTTTGATGATCTATTGTGTTAGCATTCACGGACTGTTGCAGTGATCATTCTTCAATAGTTTATTACAAGAAGTGGAATCAATTCAGCCATCTTTTTGCAAGTCAAAATCAAAACATCAGAAAACGATTGATGATTAATCTGTCTTTGATTTACTAATGAAACCTATTCACTGTCGTCTTTTTTTTTAGCACATCTGTCAAGAACCCTCTTTCCTCAGTCCTAGTTTCAGAGAATTTAACTGCAGCATGTTCAAGCCTTTCCTCATAACTCTAACCCATCAATCACACCCAGGGATCTCCTGGTAAATGTCCAGCCCCTCCCCTCAAAGATTAACCTGTCGCATCTTCAAACAGTGAACAGTTCTCCAAATGGAAGCTGAAGGTGACTTTACACAGGGTCATTGTGAACGCTTTGTTTTTGCCTTCTCCATAGTTTTGCCTTTGGCTCTGAAATTATTTTTGGGGTGTTTTATAGTGGGAAATGCATAATCTAATCTGCACATTCATCCTTTTTACTTTGCTTTTTAATTTGATGACATGTTGACGAAACGGCATTTCATCATGTAGTACAAGGCATCGATGAGATCACACTTTGAGTATTATGCCCATTTCAGGTCACCCGGCTATAGGAAGGATGTTAATAAGCTGCAGAACAGATTCGTAAGGATGTGACCAGAACTGATAACATCTGTACAAACAAGATGGTTCAAGTAGCTGCAAAAAAGAAAACCTTTTTGTCTGTAAGGAGCTTGTACGTTCTCCTCGTGTCCATGTGGGTTTTCCCGGGGGCTCTGGTTTCCTCCCACTGTTCAAAACGTACTGGGGGGGGGGGGTGGTATAGGTTCATTGGGTGTAAATTGGGCGGCACAGACTCGTGGGCCAAAATGGCCTGTTACCATGCTGTATGTCTAAATTTTTTTTAAAGTTGCAAGGAGAGGATGGGCAAGGATCCTTCTTGCCTGGATCAGGTACATAAAATCATGAGGGGCGTAGATAAAGTAAGTAGTTGTCATCTCTTTTGCAGGGAGAGGAGTTTAAAAAGTAGAAGTGAGGGGGAGAAGATTTAGAAGGGATCGAGTCCACACGGAGGGTAGTAGGCATGTGGATTGAGCTGCCCGAGGAAGTGGTAGAGGCAGCAACAATTACAATGTTTATAAGTCATTTAGACATGTACATTGACAGGAAAGGTTGAGAGGAACATGGGCCAAATATCTGCAAAAGGGACCAACTTGTGTAATCAACTTGGCTGAAAAGGCAAGTTTTCATGTAATACGCTGACTTTATTACTTCATATTAAATTGCATCTGCTGCTTGCCATGTTCAGCTAACACCCTCCTATCTTAATGCTACTCCTGGTTTGGCTTCATCAACTCATAAAGTTGTAGATGGATGAGACAGGATTCCTTTCAGTATCTACTGCTGTGCTCATTCTCCATACATGTTGCCCATGACCCCTTAGAACAGGGGTACCTAAAGTGGTTGATATTGATCCCTGAGGGTCAATGAGACTATCCAAGGAGTTGATAAATGCCTGGGGGGAGGATCGATTGAGCTTTTGTGGTTGAAAGCAGCGACTTGACTATGGAAAATAGCGCCTATGTCAGGGGTGCCAAACCTCTCGTGAGAGTTGGCCTTTGTGGCCACCATGTTGTACTTGGCTTCGGACGAGGGAGGGTGGATAGAGTGGAGAAGAAATAGGTGAGTGTTCTTCATATGTGCCTCCCCCCCACCAGAGAGCGCTGGCACTCCCCCCCCTCCACTCCACCTTGGTCAGTGCCGCGACCCCCTTCCCCCTCCCAGCCCAGTTAGCATTGCCTCCCTTCAGACAGTTTCGCCATGCCCTCCCGTTCTGAGCCACTATCCCCGCCCCCAGAGAGCACTGCCAACCCCCTCCCAGACATACAAAGAATGACTAGGGGTCGATGAGGGATCAAGAATTCCACGAAGGGGTCAATGGTCTAAAACGTTTGGGGGCCCCTGCCTTAGAAAGTCATTTCTACACTATCTGCTCATGGAATGTCATCAAGTGCAGTCTGTAAACTAAATCTATTCCACTGCCACCCCCTTTGAATACAACTTGCAATTAAATATGGCTTACCCACTAAATCCTTTGGTGACCTCCAATCAATTCACTCCTTGTTCTTTTACCATTATCATGGTCTTTTATAATTCTCCTGCTACCTTATGGTGCTGAGTGGAATATTAATTGATACTTGGCTGAATTGAAAATCAAAAAATATATCAATCTGTATCAGAATAACAATCTACCAAATAAATGGCTGGCAATCCATATTATGTTCAGACCCTTTTGAAATAGAGCAGGATCTTGTGAATAACTGAATGTATTGTCCAGCACCTTCAGCAAGACATTTCACTAGATCATAATCTCCAAGCCTGGCAGTGTGGAACATCTGAAGTGGTGTCCATAAACCAAGTTAAATGTCTTAGTTAAATGTCTTGGTGGATATCATATCACTGGCTCTACTCAAAGCTCTAGAACACCTGGACAGCAAAGATACATGCAATAGAATGCTCTTTATCGACCACAGTTCATCATTCAATACATCACCCCCTCAAAATTGATCAGCAAACTCCAAGACCTGGAACTCAACACCCCACTGTGTAATTGGATCCTGGATTTTGTCACCTCCAGAATACAGTCAATAATAGGAACATCTCCACAATCTCCAACAGTATCGGAGCACTACAGGGCATCGTTCTTAGCCCCCTGCTCTATTCACTGTACATCTAAGACTGTGTGGCTCATTAAGACCATCTGCAAATTTGCTGATGTTACCACGATAGGGGGTCGTATAAAAAGGGCCGAACAGTCAGTATGCAGGAGGAAGATTGAAAACATGGCTCAATGGTGCAACCAACAGCAATCTCGTACTCAATGTTACGAAAACCAAGGAGATGGTTGTTGACTTCAGGAAGGGAAAACTAGAGGTGTATGATCCAGTTATAATTGGGGGAATCAGAATCAGGATTTATTGTCATGAACAAGTCTTGAAATTCAGTGTTTTGCGGCAGCTTCATGGAGCAAATATTCATGTTATAAGCATCTTGCGACATTATATTTTTTGTAGTAATAACAATGAGAGGGCATGAAAACTAATGTCTTTGGTTCATTGATTATTCTGGAATCTGATGGCAGCGGGGAAGAAGCTGTCCTTGTGCCACTGAGTGCTCATCTTCAGGCTCCTGTCCCTTTTCCTGATGGTAGCAGAGTGAAAAGGGCATGGCCTGATGATGTCCATCTTTGAGGATAGAGGCTGTTTATTTAAGACACCACCTCATGTAGACGTCCTTGATGGAGTGAAGTCTGGTACCTATGATATCGCAGGCCGAGTTAACAACCCTCTGGAGTTTATCCTTGTCCTGAGAGTTGGCACCTCCATACTAGGCAGTGATGCAACCAGCCAGAATGCTCTCCATGGTACACCTGTAAAAGTTTTTGAGAGTCTTGGGTGAGATACAGAATCTCCTCAGACACCCCACAAAGTATAGCGACAGGTGAGCCTTCTTTGAGATTACATCAACATGGAGGCTCCAGGATAGATGCTAACATCCAGGAATTTGAAGTTCTTGAGAGGTGAAGAGGGTGAGAAAATTTAAGTTCTTGGGAATCACTATCTTGGAGGATATTTTCTGGACCCAACATGCTAATGGCATCATGACAAAAGCACGTCATTGCCTCTGCTTCCTCAGGAGTTTGTGAAGGTTTGTTTTGACACCAGAACCCTGGCAAATTTTTATAGATGCATGGTGAAAAGTGGGCTGACTGACTGCATCACAGTCTGGTATACATACGCCAATACCTCTGAGTGGAATTCCCTGCAAAAGGTAATGGACACAACCCAGTACATCACCGGCTAAATCCTCCCCACCATCGAGAGCATATACAGGGAACGCTACCGTCAGAGGGCATCAGCAATGATCAAAGACCCACACCACCCAGCACACGCTCTGTTCTCGCTGCTGCCATCAGGATAGAGGTATAGGTGCCACAAGACCTGCTCCACCAGGTTCAGGAACAGCTGCTACCTCTCCACACCTCAACAATAAACTCAATCAGAGAATCATTTAAGGACTCATGCACTTTATTGTTTTTTCTCTCTCTGTATTGCACAGTCAGCTGTTTACATTTATTTATTTATTTGTTTACATGTGTATATTTGCACGACCAATTGGTGGTAATTTTGCCTTGCATTGCAGGAACAAGAATCTCAGGATTGTATATGTGTATTCTGACAATAGATCTGAAATTTGAGCATAAAAGCAGAACAGTGAGATATAACGACAGAACTCGATTGTTAAGGGCTGAAAAAACTCAGGACTCAAGTCTTCAATGGATGATGGTGGCACACAAGAGTCTGCACATTTGATAGTGACCACACATAAAATTTTGTCAGGAGCTTTAACTCCCTGGCCTCATTGCTGCCGTGTCCCGTAGCTTTCTGCTGGACAATTGAAACCCCTAAATTGGGGCTTTCCATCGATTGAAATGGGGCGATGATGTTTGGACCTGCAGGTTATTTTAGCTGTCTGAGTGGAATGATGAGGATGTAAGCCCTGGTTGTACCATGGGAGGAGTGTGCATTATTACTCCCTGATGTACCATCAATAATCGCAAAAGGCTGATATTGTGAGACTATCAGGCTTTTATTAACTGAAGACCAGAACTGCCATCAACCTCATTGACTGATCGAAGCAGAGAAAGGGGAACATGCAAAGGGATATGGGTAGGATTGGTTTCGGGAGGTGTGTCCAGCTGGCAGCAGCCAATCATGGCATAACAGTGGTTTACTGCAATCCCTCATCCCAGTCTCCTGCCCCTCAATGCCATAAACACCTTTCACTCTAACAAAGGGTCTTTGACCCGACATGTTAACTTCCTTGGAGACACAAGTGGCTGTAGATGGTGGAATTTGGAGCAAAAAACAAGTTGCTGGAAGAGCTCAGTGGGTCAGGCACAATTCACAGTCCACTGATAGTTAGACTGTCATCAAGATTATCTGCCCTGCCCCTGCCAATTTTCTCTGTCATCTCCTGGCAAATAATGACAAATTCCCATAATAAATTTGTATACTTACCTCCAGAGTGGCCGTTCACACAGGCAGGGCATTTACACTGGAGTTGCGGTGATTTTGGAGACTGGACATTTGAGATGGGGAGGTAGGTCATCCCCCATCGTTGCCATTGACCAGTGGGCACCCTTTCTTACCTTTAGTGGAAAGGTGACTCTCGGCGCCAAACACCAGGTGGGAGACTGACTCAATGCAGGAGCAATGACCGTCTTCCTTACTTTCTGATAATCCAACACCCAGCTGGAGCGGCTCTGCATAACTCAGCCTCTGGCAGAGTGGTTCCAGCTGGGTGGGGGATTATGAATAAGGAAGACAGCCATTGCTGCTGCATTGAGCCATGGTCGCAATCCAATGCGGCACGCTGGTGAACTCTGGGTTCAGCAG
This sequence comes from Narcine bancroftii, assembly GCF_036971445.1. Lineage (NCBI taxonomy): Eukaryota > Metazoa > Chordata > Chondrichthyes > Torpediniformes > Narcinidae > Narcine > Narcine bancroftii. The sequence continues at coordinate 245,443,641 of NC_091473.1, forward strand.
AACTGCACCCCTGCTGCCACTTCGGGAGTTAGATGTGAGGGGAGGTGATGCACAGCCGAGGGTGGGTGGGTGATGGACAGCCAAGGGTGGGGGGGGGGAAGATGGATGACCAGGGGCAGGAGGGGTGGGGACAGATGGCCAAGGGAGAGAGGCGGTCGGGCATATTCATTAGCCCATTTTTGCAGAGCGTCTGCAGTCAGTTTAGACCGGAGGAGGTCTATAAAAATAGCTAGAGGTCTTGGAGGTAAAATGATGGGATGGAATTTCACTAATAAATTCCGTCACGACATTTCTACACTGCCAGTGGAACGGGAAATTTGCGCTGTGTAAAAGTCTTATTTTTGTACAAATCTGTTCTGACTGTCCCTAATCTGACCACGATTTTCCAAATGTGTGTAAATCCCATACCCCCGTATCCTCTCCATTCCTGCCACTGATGTAAGGTCACCAGCCTATTATTTCCTGGATTATCCCCATTTTCCATCTTGAACAAAGGAAAAACACGGCCTACTCTCCACATCTCTAGGACCTTGCCTGTTGTCAATGAGGTCATGAATGTTGTTAATTACCTCTTTCAATAAACTGGGATATACCCCATCAGGCCCTGGTATTCACCTTAAATTTTTCTTTTTTTTATGTTTTAATTTTGAGTTCTTTTAGAAAAGTTTCCACAAACCCTTGAGTTAAAGTTATGTAAATCATAAGTTACAAAACATAAACTTATCCAAAAATAGAAACAAAACATGGCAGCAGAAGATATCATTATAATAGCCATATGTGTCTATTTAGATGCCTAATAACAGAAAAAACTGCCATTCATTAATATGCTTCACCATGACATCCACCACTGTTTTTCCCCCCCCCACCCCGTCCCCCCTTCCAGGAAACCTCAATATTGCCCCATTTTTGTGTATAGATGTCTAACTCTTTGTAAGACTCCTGAAATGATGGTCCAGCAGCGGGCTGAGCGACCGCGTGGTAAACAGGCCGAATTGTCACCCCGGTTGTCTAACACAAGATGGTGTGGGCTTCCCTTCCGAGACGTTACCTTCCGCCCAAATTCTTCTAACCTCTAAGTATAATTTGTCTTCCTACCATTATACTTGTCTCAATCCAATTTTGAGAGTATTTATTCCCCAAATAACCCAAGTGTGTCTCCCAAGACAAAGAGTCTGGGGCAAAAAGGAATTTGAATCCCTGAAACTTCATCAATATACTTGTGCATCATCATAATCCAAAATTCCTGATTTCTGGGACAAGACCAAAGTGCACATACTAAGTCCCCTTTTATCTGCCTCACAGAGCCACCATTCAGAGGTAATTTTATCCCTAATCTATATCACCTTGCTGGAGTGGAATAAAAATGGTGCAGAACCATACACTGAATTAGGCCCACCCTCAGGTCTCAACATTATTTTGATATTTTTACAAATCTTGTCCCATTCTGCATCCACATTAATTAATGCTCTTCAAAAGACACACCACCACCTCATTCTAGCATCCTCCACAGTGCTCTCACTAGAGCTGTACAGGTCAAATCAAGGACATGATTGTTCAACTCAATCTCCCAGCCAGGTACCACAATTCAGGGGTTCTCAACCTTTTTCTTTCCACTCACATAGCTCTTTAATTATTCCCTACGCCATAGGTGCTCTGTGATTAGTAAGGGATTGCTTAAGGTAGTATGTGGGTGGAAAGAAGAAGTTCGAAAACCACTGTTTTAATCGTACCTAATTGACTCGTTATGTGCACGGTTTCATAACTCCGAAGGAAATGGGCCAATGACAATTTTTCTCAAGCAAAATATTTCAGTAACAATTGGGTCTAGAGCAGTGGTTCTCAACCTTCCTTTCCCACCCACATACTTAAAGTGGAAAGAAATAGGTTGAGAACCATTGATTTAAGGCAAGAGTTAATGTACATTGGAACTATAGAACAAACCCACTGTCACCTTCTTCCGTAGCGCTTGCTAGAATAAATACCCCAATCAAATTTTTTGCACGGATGTCTTAGATAGGATGTTTGCAAATTCTGAGGAAGTTGAAATTTTTTACTAGCTTGGTTTGCATTTAAGAGCCTGAGAAGTGTGGAGATTTGTACTTGGGTGATATGAGGCCAGGGTATGATGTGTGTTTTATTTTTCAGATGGCTACAGGGGGGGTCAAAGGGCCACATAACAAGCTGATTACTAACACCCTGGGCACCTTGTGCTTTATGGAAAACTTGTGGCTTTCTCCCACTTGGGCAATTTTGCTTGAGGGGATGGTTTGTGATCTGCTCACCCGTGTGTTCCGTCTGGTTCCTGCCCATTCCAAGCCTTGCTAATTATCCTGCTGCTTAGAATTTTCCAAATTGGTCTCGCATGTGGTAATGTTGTGGTGATACTTGCTGCATATTTGTGTCTGACCATGAAAAATGTGCCCCGTCTTTTTCTTCTGTTTCCCCCTTGCACTTCATCGCTCTGTCTTACCTGCCCAGCCTGAAACCAGCATACCAGATGTGGGACAGCGAGGAAAAGTACAAATGTTTTTGATTTGTGATGTTGTCAAATTCCAAATTTCAGTTTAAAGAAAAGGATTAGTATCATAAATGGTATCTATAACACATCTGGATGGCCCTTAAAATTTATCTAGCTCGCAAAACTCCTTCAGGAAAGATAACCTGTGCCTTGTCTGGCCTATTAGTTATTTCAGACCTACACAAGCAAGATTGAATCTAAATTGCTCTCTGAATTTTAAATTAAATTCAATTATTTAAAAAAATTTAGACATACACATAGCATGGTAATGGGCCCTTCCGGCCCACAAGCCCATGCCACCCATTTACGCCCAATTGTCCTACAACCCGGTATGTTTTGAAGACTGAGAGGAAACCAGAGCTCCCAGAGGAAACCCACGCAGACATGGGAAGAACGTACAAACTCCTTAGAGACAGCGCTGGATTCAAACCCTGGTCGCTGGAACCTAGGAAATAGGAGCAGAGGAGTAGCCCATCTGGCCTGTTAAGTCTGCTCCGCTATTCAATGAGATCAGGCTGATCTGATGATAGGCTCATCTCCACCTACCTGCTGTTTCCCCATATCCCTTAATTCCCTATGTAAAAATCTATTCAACCTTGCCTTAAATATATTTACTGAGGTGGCTTCTGCTGTTTCAATGGGCAGAAAATTCCACAGATTCACCACCCTCTGAGAAAATCAGCTCCTCCTCATCTCTGTCCTAAATCTACTACCCTGAATTTTGAGGCTATGTCCCTGAGTTCTATTCTCCCCACCAATTGAAACAACTTACTTAACTCTATCTTAATTTCATAATTTTATACATTTCTAAAATATCCCCTCTTATTCTTCTAAATTTCAGTGAGTACAGTCCCAGATGACTCAATCTCTCCTCATAGGATAATCTTCTCATCTCTGGAATCAAACTGGTGAAGCTCCTCCAAAGCCAGTACATCCTTTTTCAATGGAGGAGACCAGAATTGTATGCAGTACTCCAGATGTGGCCTCATCAGTACCTAAATTCAATCCCTCTAGCAATGAGACCAACGTTCCATTTGCCTTCTTGATTACCTGCTGCACCTGCAAACCAACCTTTTGCCATTCATGCACAAGCGCCCCCATGTCCTTCTGCTCGGCAGCATGCTGCAATCGCTTGCAATTTAAATAATCATCTGTAACAGTGTTGCACTAACTGTTAAGCTATCTATGCCACCCAGCATTCCGCTGAGTTACAGCAATGGTGACATTTAAACAAAATACAAATAAAACCAGACATCCCCACCCCAGTGTCATCCTAGATAGATTTTTACACAGCAAGATCCTTCTCATCCTTGCCAATACGGGAACTGACATTAAAATTGGGAGATCTGCTGCACAGAGTAGTCAAATAACAGTCTGTGGGAAAAATCACAAGAATTGTTCTTGCAGCACAAATCCTGGATCTATTCTGTCTTCACCTCAAAGTCAGATCCTCCAGAGGTGGAGGCCAATATCAATGTTCTTCCCTCTTCTCTGGATCTTGGGAACCCCCCCCCCCCCGTTTGGTATGGCTGGGAGAGGTTTCACCAGAGGGATCGCAATGATTGAGAACAGCTCCCACCCCCTCTCAAGCACAAATAGAGAAGGGAAATAAATGCTGACCTTGCCATGGATGCTGAAACCTTTCAAAAGGATGTAAAAAAAAATAAAGTATAACAGCTCGGATGATTGAAGATGGTAGGGCAGTAGATGTTGTCTACATGGACTTTGTAGGCTGCTCCAGAAGAGTAAGTCATTGTTGGAACCACCAAGAGATGGTTACAAAATTGGCTAGGTCATTGAAAAAAAGAGGGCAGCACGGTTGACGTAGCGGTTAGCGCAACACCTTTACAGCGCCAGTGATCGAGACCAGGGTTTGAAACCCATGCTGTCTGTAAGGAGTTTGTACGTTCTCCGTGTCTGCATGGGTTTCCTCCAGGGACTCCGGTTTCCTCCCACCATTTGAAACATACCAAGGATGTATGCAAATTGGGTGTAAATTGGGCAGCAAGGGCTCATGGTCTGAAATGGCCTGTTACCGTGCTGTATGTCTAAATTTTTAAAATTAATTTAATTACAAAATTTAAATTTAGAGGGCAATGGAGGAGAGATATTTTTCTAATTGGAGGTCTGTGACCAACGGTGCACCATACCAACCAAGTCACCTCTGTCAGTAGCTTACTCTGAGAGTATCAACACGGGTGGGGTGTGAGTGTATGTGTGAGAGAGAGATAGAGAGAGAGAGAGAGAGAAAATATAAGATTGCAGCTGACAAAAATTGATGGAGTTGTGGCTTTTGAATAAGATTCTTGAAGGAGACAGCAGGATAGAAATCAGTTGGAGATATGTGTGAAGAAGTGGCAGATGGAGTTTAATCCAGACAAATGTGAAGTGATGCATTTTGGAAGGTCAGATCCAAGAGAAAAATATAAAAGAAATGACAGGACTATTGAGAGCACTGATGTACTGAGGGGACTTGTGCTGCAAGTGACAGCACAGGTAAATAGGGTAGTTCAAGACGACATGTGGCTGGCTTGCTTTCAACAGTTGGGGCATTGGGTATAAAAATAGGGAAATCAGTCTGCACCTGTCAAAGGCCTTGGTTAGGCCACATTATTGGCATCTAATTGCCCACCATTGAGAACATCTATCAGGAATGCTGTCTGGATAGGATGAAGAGCATCATCAAGGACCTAACTATGGACCACCACCCTAACTATGGACTTTTTACTCTTCTATCCGGTAGCCACTACAGGACCCTTTGATCTTGAACCAGCACGCTCAAGAGGAGCTTTTTGCCCTGAGGCTGTGACCCTGCTGAACCTTAAATCCCAGCACTGAATGGTACTGCACTCACATTGTACTGTCAGTGCTTTTATAATTGTTTGCTTGCTGAATGCGCTTGTTTTCATTTGCACATAGTTATTTGAATATAGCACGATTTTATTAACGTCTAGTTGGATGCTAATTATATTTCATTGGCTTTGTATTTTACTTGGCACAATGTCAATAAAGTTGAATCTAATCTAATTTGGAGTATTGTGTGCAGTGCTGATCATTGCATTCCAGGAAGGATTTGGAGGCTTTGGAGATGGTGCCGAGGAGGTTCACCAAGATGTTGCTTGGATTGGAGTACATTAGCTCTGCGGAGTTGCACAAACTAAGATCCAAGTTGTACAACTGCAGCATGAGAGGCTGAGGTGTGTCCTATTGCAGTTATAAGAGGAATGGAGAGTATAGACAGCTGATTTTTTTTGTCAAATATTAGAGATGCAGGTGGCAGATAAGAGGGAGAAAGTTTAAATCAGACACTAAGAGTGGAACGTGATGTCAAGGGAAATGACAATTAAGGGGCTTTTGAACAGATATGTGAAGAAACAGGGAAAGGAGATCATATGTGGGTAGATAGAATTAGTAAATGGGCATCATAGTCAGTGCAGACATGGTGAGCCTGTTCCTGCTCTGTACTACTCCATGTCCTACATTCTATGCTCTATACCTCTTTGGACACTGCATGACATAAGTGATGGGAGGGGATTTGCATGTCCAACGGTTTTCTCACATCACTCCTTTGGAGCGGGTGGAGGGTCCTTTTTTTAATTTCTCCGATCTGTCCTGGACCCTCCATGAAGGCTCACCAGAGGCTATACCTAATAAGAAGTTTGATGTGATTTGATATGTCATCAAAGACTCTCAAAAGCTTCTACAGGTATACTTTGGAGAGCATTCTGGCTGGATGCATCACTGTCTGGTATGGAGATGCCAATGCACAGGAAAAGGAAACAATCCAGAAAGTTGTTAACCAGACTTCACTCCATTGAGGACATCTACAAGAGGCGATATCGTAAGAAACCACCCTCCATCCTCAAGGACCCCCACCACCCAGCCCATGCCCTCTTCGCTCTGCTACGCTCGGGAAAAAGGTGTAGGAGCCTAAAGATGAGCACTCAGTGGCACAAGGACAGCTTCTTGACCATCTCCACTACTGATTCCTCGATGAGGACTGGGTTGTGTTCCCCTGACTTCCTTCTGAAATCCACAATCATCTCCTTGGTTTGGCTGACGTTGAGTGGAAGGTTGTTGTCGTTACACCATTCAACGAGCTGATCTCTCTCCCTCCTGGACGCTTCCTCATTGCCATTTGTGATTCTGCCGACAACTGTGGCGTCATCAGTAAACGTAGATGGCGTTGGAATTGTGCCTGGCCACACAATCATGGGTGTATGATGAGTAGAGCAGTGGCCTACGTACGGATCCTTGGGGTGAGCCTGTGTTGATGATTTGTGCGAAGGAGACGTTGTTACAGTGCCAGTGACCAGCGTTCAAATCCAACACCATCTGTAAGGAGTTTTGTACATTCTCCCCATTGTTTCCAATTCGTACTGACTGTACGGAGAGAATATACGTGCTCCTTACAGACAGTGCCAGATTTGAACCCTGGTTACTGGCACTGTAACACTCCACCTAAGATTATAGACAGTCTCAGTTTAATGGAGTACAGGGATAACCACAAATGGGCTAAACCCAGCTTTGCTCCATGTCTACATACTAAACGGTATAGGTCATAACCAGGAGCAGAAACCCTGTCACTGATTCTGTCCTCAACAGCCAGCGACAGTGATCAACTGTAATAATAACATTATTGTCCCAGCTGAGGCTAAATCACTCGAATTAGACAGAACCTGCAACTGCCCCAGTCTGTAAAGTGAAACTTTAAACCAAAAAAAATAACTTACGATGACATCTACAATAATACATCACATTAACTGGTAAAAACCAGTATGTGCAAATTAGTGAAATTAGTGCAGCCTGTGGTAATGTTTAGCACATGCGGAGAGATTATAAATGCTTGTGATGGAAAAGAACATATTATTGAGGGTGTGGTGGGGAGAGGATATTGGGGGATGGGTGTAAAGTATTGTACATGACCTTTTTAGCACCGTTGTCAGTCATTTGATGAGCTCAAAATGAATAAGAATAGTAACGTGAAGAGCTATTTTAGTTGATGCTACCAGTCTATGTACTAGCACTAGGTTAGGTCAAGTGCAGAGAGATAAGCCCCTGCATTATTTTTAATATCACAATTCAACATCCCCCTTCCCATTATCCTGCCATCTGTTTGCTGAACTCAAAGCTTGTCTCCCATGTTCCACTCATTTATTTTAATTAGCTTATTAAATAGAATAGCTGGCAATAACTTGCCTCTAATAGTATCATTAGTAGAGAAAAATATCACAGCATTTAACTACGCGAGAGCCAAAAAATAGGGCTATACTTGTATACCTTGCCTCAGGGCTGCACAGACTGCTTCACAACAGATCTTTGAATTGAAGTCAACATCAAAGCGGGAGGTCAGGAACTTAGTGAAAGGGCAAAACTTTAGGGAGTATCTTAAAAGAAGAGGTAATGAATTAAAATAAAAAAAAACACCAGGTCTTTCACAACCCTGGGGTCTTCCAAATAAAACACTCTTCAGACAAGACAGCATCTGTGGAACGAGAATGGTCTCAAAGTTCAAGTTCAAAGTTCAGATTTATTGCCAGGTGACATACCTGACGTCACATACATCCTGGACCTTTTTCCTACTGCCCAGGCAGAATTTCTACTTATCGGCAGTGTGGGAAAAAAAACCCAAACTGTACTCAAGAAGCTGTCTCCATTTCCCTTTCCACAAATGCTGATGTGCTTTTCTAATATTTTTTTTTCAGATTTCCAGCATCGGCAGTTTCTTTTCTTCCTTTGTGAAATCCCAAATCACTTTATACCTAATAGAGTACTTTTAAAATGTCAGCACTTGAGGGATAGGCCACAGCCAATCTGCTCGCAATGAACTGCCTCAAGCAGCCATGATGACATTGCCTGCTTTTTAACCCCCCCCCCCCCCTCCCCACCCCCGGCTCTTAAACTGGTGCCCTTGGTGGAACTTTGTGAAGGAAGGCACCGTGGACAACACTGAGCAATGAAGATCTTGCTTGCTGAACACATTTGGGTGTATTTTATGGATTTTGGGCTGATGAGCTCAAAATTACCTTAAAACATTTCCTATCAAGAACTGTTTTTAGATATAATGTATTTCTGTGATTTCCTGCCATATTTTAAGCCTACCTCAAGCATTTAAAAAAACCCACGAAGTGCAGCGTGTCATTGAAAATCTATTTTCTCCATTCGCACTTGGACGTCTTCCCGGCTGATCTTGGTGCAGTCAGTGACAAACATGGTGAAAGGTTTCACCAGGACATTGCGACCAATGGAAAAGCGGTATCAGGGCAACTGGAATCCATCAGTGCTTGCCGACTATTGTTGGACCCTGACATCTGATGCCTCTCGTGTCCAACGATAGTACAAACAAAAGTTAGTGGCAAAACATTTTTAGGTCACTTGAACTAACACAATGTGTCACCATTATTGTGCAACTGAATATGCTAAATTCCATAAAAGTTAATTAAATGTTTCCCCAACTTCCTACGTGACACAGCAAATCTGAAATGATCTTTGGTCAGGCTGAATTGGCCATCATAATCATCTTTTTTTTTCTGGGAAGCAAACCTTTTAAAAACATTCGTAGTCCAGTCCATTACGCTACTCCTTCAGTCTAAGATCCTTACTTCAAGACTTAAGGGAAAGTTCCACAACTGAACACCGCTTTAAGAGATGAACCCCTCACTGCTATGGTCTGAGGTTGCCATCTGCTTCTAAAGGACATCTATCATACCACTACCCAAGAGGAATAAGACGACCTGCTTCATTGATTATCAGCCAGTGGTGGATGAGGGGCTTTGAGAGGTTGAGTATGAAGCTAATCAACTTCGGTCTCAGGAAGGGCCTGGACCCACTCCAATTTGCCTATCACAACAACATTTCAACAGCCGCTGCCATCTCGCTGGGCCTCAACTCTGCGGTAGATCACCTACCTAGGTCAGGCTGTTGTTCATTCACTACTACTCCGCATCTTTAATTTAGAGATAGAGCATTGTTACGGGCCCATGCCACCCAAATACCCATTTTTGAAGGGTAGGGGGAAACCCATGCAGGTCATGAGGAGATCATAAAAGTCCTTTACAAAGAGCGCTGGAATCAAACCCAGGTCCCTGCTACTGTAATAGCATTGAGCTAACCACTGCGCGAACCATGTACGCTAATGGATGCTTAACACATCATAGCAGCAAAACTAGGAACCAAGCTCCAAGATCTGGGACTCAGTTCATCCCTCTGCAACTGGATCCTTGACTTCCTCTTTGGAAGATTCCAATCACTTCCTCTTCACTGACCATCATCACAGGGGCACCTCAAGGCTGCGTGGTTAGTCCCCTGCTCTATTCCCTCGACACTCATGACTGCATAGCCAAGTTCAGCTCCAACACAATCTATAAACTTGCTGATGACACCACCATTGTTGGCCGAGAAATGGGAGATCAAGGATCTGTTTGTGTGGTGCCAGAACAACATTCTTGCTCTTAATTTCATCAATACCAAGAAACCTATTGTGGACCGTAGGAAGGGGAGGCTGAGGGATCATACACCTGTAGATGTCCTCAATGGAGTAAAGGCTGGTGCCTGTGATGTTGCAGGCCGAGTTAACAACCCTCTGGAGTTTATTCTTGTCCTAAGAGTTGGTGCCTCCATGCCAGGCAGCGATGCAACCAGCCAGAATGCTCTCCACGGTACACGTGTAGAAATTTTTTGAGAGTCTTCGGTGTCATACCAAATCTCCTCAAGAACCTCACAAAAAATAGCCGCTGGTGAGCCTTCTTCACGATTGCATCAACATGGAGGCTCCAGGACAGATCCTCGGAGATGTTGATACCTAGGAATTTAAAATTCTTGACCCCCTCCACTGAGCCCTCGATGAGGATGGGGTATTGTTCCCCTGACTTCCTCCTGAAGTCCACAATCATCTCCTTGGTTTTGCTAAGATTGAGTGCAAAATTGTTGGCATGACACCACTCAACGAGCTGATCTACCTCCCTCCTGTCCACTTCCACGTTGTCATTTGTGATGCTGCCGACAACTGTGGTGCCATCGGCCAATTTGTAGATGGCATTGGAATTGTGCCTGGCCACACAGTCATGGAAGAGCAGTGGGCTAAGCACGCATCCTTGAGGTGCATCTGTGTTGATAATCAGTGAGGAGGAGTCGATGAGGAGGTCAAGGATTCATTTGCAGAGGGTGGTGGGGGGGGGGGGTGCAGAGGCCCAAAGTTTGAAGCATCTTGACCAGCACTGAGGGAATAACGGTATTGAAGACCGAGCTGTAGTCGATGAAGAGCAGCCGTATGTATAAGTTGCTGCTTTCGAGGAGATCTGGAGCTGAGTGGAGTCAGTGATATTGCATCTGCTGTGGATTTCTTTACTGCGGCAGGAACATCTTCCCCGAATAATCAATCACATCATCATTAGAACCTCCAAACTACCCCTTTTGCAATGTGTGATTTGTAATTGTGCCTCATGAATGACCAAGCTCCAGGTTCTGAGATGGAGCCCCAAGAAATGAAGCATAGTCAAGAAAAGAATCTTTGAGAAGGCAAAAACAGAGGCTGGCAATCTAAAATGGAAACATAAGCCGCTGGAACTTCCCGTCAGGCAGGACAGCAGCTGATGAAAAGATCCTAGATCTGAAATATATCTGAGTTTCCCTCTGTGGAAGCTGCCCAACCTGCTGATTATCTTCAGACTCTTCTATTTTCACTCAAATAAATAAACAACGTACCTGTAAAAATTAGCACAGAGGGTCTACTGGGATGGGGCATTACAGAATAGCTTAACAAATAGTATTTGGAGAACAAAGTAAGCAAATTCCTTGAGAAAATTGAAATAGAAATTATGGTCAACAAGTGTGTGTATAGATCAGGAGATTATTCTATTTTTATTTATTCCTGAAATATTAACGCCACTGGCTGGTACATATATTTTGAAAAAAAAACTTACAGCATGGAAGAAGCCGATTCTGGCCATTTAAACCCATGCTGCCCACTTACCCCCAAGTTAATCTACAGCCCCCGTACACTTTGGAGGGTGGGAGGAAGCCAGAGAACCCAAGGAAAACCAATTCACGTCACAGGGGGAACGTACAAAGACCTTACAGACAGGAATGGATAGAGACCCGGGTCGCAGGCGCTGTAACAGTGTCACGCTAACCTTTCCGCACCCATGGGGAGATGGGGGGTCAAGATATTGACCGGCCTTGATCTGATTTAATGATGGAGCTGGCTCTGGGTTTGCAGTATATCTTCCCATTGGCCTCATCTGTGGGAAGAGAAACAGAACAGAGTCAATGGTTCAGGTTGGAGACCCACCAACAGAACTCAAGTTGTAACAAAAGGTGTCCGACTCGAAACATTGACTCCGTGGCCCATTTTCTCCTTTGTTTCAGATTTCCAGCGTCTGCAGTTGTTATTTGCTCCTATTTCTTGTTCAGAACTCAGCGGCTGACCCACTTGAATACAAAATCATGTTAGTTTTGGAAGCAAGAACAAAGAATGAAATTGAGCATTTGAGGTAGCTCTTTTCGCTTGGTGGTGGTTAAGAAAAGGTTGTGAATTACAGTTACCATTTGTGTTTTTAAAATGATTGGAGAGATAAAGAGCAGTCATTAAGAATTAAGATTCTGGGGGTCACACAAAGGGGAAATACGAGCCTTAACGATCAAAGCATAGTTAGGTTGAATCTGCAAAATTATAGCTGTCAGTCTAGGGTCTTACAAAATCTTGGTGGTCAGTGGTGGTATTTAATTCTTTAATATATTTGGTCCAGCATTAATGAAGGGATGGAAGGTTCCTGGGCAGAGAGAATCAGGTATTCACCAAGATTTCCGAAGCTATGAAAAATCAGAGGCCAATGAGAAGCTCGAGGGACAGGTCAGGCAACATCTACCGAGAGGAATGGGCAGTCAACGTCTCGGGTTGAGATCCTTTATCGAAACTACAGTGGGAAAGAAAGAGAGCAAGGTAAAGGAATGGGGAATGGGCTGAGAGGCCAAGAGATTACAGGATGTTGGACAGGTGAAGGTGGAAAAGCTGAGGCAAGCAAGGAAGTTGAATGGAGACTATTGGTCAAGTCAAGTTTATTGTCATCTGATTGTACAACTACAACCCAATGAAACAGTGTTCTCAGATCTAAAGCATGCAGACACAAAGCCAGACATGACACACATACAGATAAACAATACATATGCAGGACAAGTATTCCATCTAATCAAATAAATATTATTTCATGAATATGAGAGTCTCGGATGGTCAGTGTGAGCAGTTCCTTTGGTTGTTCTGCATTCTCACTACCCGTGGGAAGAAGAGGTGGGGTGTGTGGTGGAGATATAGAAAAAGTGGAACCGGATCAGGGTGGGGGTGGGGTTCAGGAAATTGGAAAAGTCAGTGATTGTTTACCTGGATTTCTAGAAGGTGTACAATAAGGTGCCGCACAAAACACACATAAGTTAAGGATGCATAAGTCTGGGGGTGCAGCTGGAGTCGGTGCTGATCACAATATACATTAATGATCTGGAAGAGGGGACAGAGTTTAATGTATCTAAGTTGGCTGATGACACTAAATTGAGTGGAAAATTCTGCAGAGGTTACAGAGAGTTAACATAGGTTAACTGAGTGAGTAAGGGTCTGGAAGATGGAATGCAATGTTGGTAAATGTGAGGAAGATCAGATTATTACTTAAATTGCAAGCGACTACAGCATCCTGCTGTGCAGGAGGCCTTGGGAGTGCTTGTGTATGAATCGCAAAAGATTGGTTGGTAGCAGAAGAAAGGAAATGGAATGTTGTCCTTTATTACTAGAGGGATTGAATTTAGGAACAGGGAGGTTATGCTGCAACTGTACAAGGAACTGGTGAGGCTACATCCAGAGTACTGGGTGCATTTCTGGTCTCCTTATTTGAAGAAGAATGTTCTAGGTTTGGAGGCGGTGCAGAAGAGGTTCACCAGGTTGATTCCAGAAATGAGGAGGTGAGGCTATGAGGAGAGATTGAGTCGTCTGGGACTGTACTTGCTGGAATTTAGAAGAATGAGAGGGGATCTTATAGAAATGTATAAAATTCTGAAAGGCATAGATAAGCTAGAGATAGGAAAGTTGTTCCCATTGGTGGGGTAGAACCGGATGGGGAATGGGGGAATAGTCTCAAGATCCAGAATAGTAGATGAGGAGGAACTGCTTTTCCCAGAAGGTGGTGAATCTGTGGAATTCGCTGCCCATTGAAGCAGTGGAGGTGACCTCAGTGAATATATATAAGACCAGGTTGGTTAGATTTTTACAAACTAGGGCCATGAAATGACGTGGGGAATAGGCAGGTCGGTGGAGATGAGGCAATCTTCAGATCAGCCTTGATCACACTGAATGGCAGAGCAGGCTTGATGGGCCGCATGGCCTCCTCCTCCTCCTATTTCTTATGTTCTTATGCACCATTGGATTGTAGGCCACCCACCTCAAAATGTAGGCTGGAAATGGGTGTTGGATGGAAGGAATGACAGTATAGGTGTTGAGACCAGGGGTAAATTTCAAAGGATTTTTTAAATAATAAAAGCAAAACTCAAGTTCACAAGTGGGGAAAAGGTTGTGGTATCACTCGAGTCAGTGGATCAGGCAAAACTGATTACACAAAAGATTAAATGTGACAGGCTTCGTTAGGCTTTGCAATTGAAGCTTCACAGATTCCTGAACCACACAACGTCCAAATGACAGAATGTATGGGTTAAAAACAAGGACCATGCAAAATTATTCTTTCTCCACTCCTGAGAGAGGCTTAAAGTTTACACAGCCAGGACCTCCCAAGGTTGCAAACAATTCAACGTCTCTCTAAGCTTTAACGGTGCCAAAAATGGGGCAAACATGTATTTATTTTTGAAATATAAAACTGTCAGGAATTGCTCCCTGTCTCAGTCTGTTCGTTCGATTTATATTGACATTACTGCAGTTGTGCTGCAGGCAGATTTTTCTGAGTAGGAGGGGAACCTTCTACAGCAGTTAACAAGCTGAAATCTGAAAGCTTGGATACAGTTCATCCTGAAGACATTTTCAGCATGAGATTTATCTGGGACTGGAATAGACAAACGAGCTCATCCTTTTTTGTTTGAGAAGGTACTCCCCCTCTCTCCAAGATCTTTGAAACCTGGAATTTGAATGACCCTGGACAACAAATTTTTTCCAAAGGTTTGCTTCCTGAAAAAAACAATTGGGATTATGATAGACAACTTCCGGCATACACAAAGATAATTATTAGATTTGCTGTATCATGGTAACAGGCTCTTTTGGCCCATAAGCTCACGCCGCCCAATTTACACCCAATTTACCCACAACCCCTCCGTACGTTTTGAAGGGTGGGAAGAAACAGGAGCCCCTGGAGGAAACCATACAGACACAGGGAGAATGTACAAACTCCTGACAGACAGCGCCAGATTTGAACCCCGGCCCCGATTGCTGGTGCAGTAAAGGCGTTACGCTTTGCCAACCGTGCTGCCCTCTGACAATACATCTGAACTATTTTTACAGGTAACCTCATTAAGCAAACGGCTTCATTCAGTACGATGATATTTTCCTGATTCTATTTCACATAAACCTGCCTCTCTAGTGCAATATTTAAAAAAAAGCCTTACCCTGGTGCGTCTTTCTCCAGAACTCAGTTGGTTTATTTCAGTTATCCCAAGCACAACTACAAATCCAACAAAAAAACCTGGAGTTGTTCAAAAATATAATTTTTTTAAGGATACTGTTTCCCTCCCCATTTATTTGAAACATGCTGGAGAAAATATATTTGCTTCAATTCATTGCAGTGGTTTCAAAAATGTGAGTGATTTTGTACTGTCATTGGTTTTATTTTATGAGATCAAAGGAGATACTTACACAGACAACCATTAACCTGAAACTTTGAGCATTGAATGTCGGGCATGTAAAAATTTCATTTCCTCCTCTCATGGAACAGACACTGGCTTTAGACTTTAGGCTTGTCTACAGTTGCTACTCGGGGACTTTTTAAATTTCACAATAATCTCCTGGTGGGATATAATTTTTCTCCCTGTCTCTGTCGATTAAAGTGAGGAATGCCAAAGGTGGGAAGGAGTGATGAGGTCAGGAACTGTGGCGGGAAGTGGAATATTTTCCGCTTTCCTGGCGTTCATTAACCCAGAGTCCCGTTCCTCCTCCCTCCGGCACTTCGGGGGGTGGGGGGGGGGGGTGAAGACGCACACTGGAGTTCACATCAGTCAGCCTTCCTTCCAAGGCTGTGCAGCGAGGTGCACAACTGGAGGAGCATCTGCCGGGCACAGTCTGAAGCCAGCAACGTATCTGGGGGATTAGTCTGTCAGGTTGGCTCCAACCATTAGTGTCTGATTCCAAAGATCACTTGTTCACTCATACTCACCAGGGTTCGAACGAATGTAGACCCAGGACGCTCAATGTGCAAAGGTGTCTTTCGTTTGCTTATTGAGAGGGATAATCTTTATTCCAGATTGCCCAATGCATTAAGATGCAATAACCAAACAAATTTTTCTCTACATCATTAACTGCCAATAGAATCAACTGCTAAGCAGCTGTGAGTTCTTTTTGTGCCAATTCCTTTCCAGGAGAAATGCTCTCTGCAGCAACACATTTCCATTGCAATTCCTCAGCATCGACATCTTTATTGGGATTACTGGTTTCCCCTTGGTCTGAAGCTATGGATGTCAGCTCAGTTGGAGATCTTATCTCCCATCTCAGCACTCCACTACTGGTTCATTAATCATCCAATATCCCCCAGGCTCCTACAGCATCATCACCTCACCTCAATTATTCCCCAATTTAGTGATTCTTGACTCTTTATTCAACTTCAATCCATGGAAATTCTATCCTACAATTGGTATGATTTTTCTCCAAAGTTACATGTAGCTGTTTCTTGTCTGTGAACAGAGTAGAACGCTCCAAGATGCATCCTTAAGAGAGATTGAAGCGAAGTCACGCGAAAGAAGGAGCAGGCAAGGGGATGGTGTATTAATATCCAGGTGTGCAGTCAATAGAGGAGTGTGATTCAGATTCTAGAAATGAACCTGTGAATCTTCACGGAGACACTGCATTAACATTTTGGTATCGAGGATTCCCGGCCATTTAAATGGCAGTGAATCTCAGCTTTGGGAGGCAGAATGTTCATTCTGTTGGCACTAAACACTGCCGATGCAAGCCACAGGTAACAGAGAGAGAGAGTCATCACCATCCAAATGGTCATGAAGGATTCTTTCATTAGCTGTAGGATGGCACAATAGGCTTATGATGAAGTTCTTAGGTGACCAATTGCCCGGACATTCTGCTCATGAAACCTCATGGAATAGTTCCAACAAAAAGATGGAGAATAGAACATAGAATATTACAGCACAGTACAGGCCCTTCGGCCCTTGATGTTATTCTGGCCTATATATTCCTACCAAACAAAAAGTACTAAACCCTTCCTACCTCATAAACCCTCTATTTTTCTTTCATCCTGTTGTAAAGCGCGTCGAAAGAACCAAAGACTTGTTGATCCAAACCAAGGATTTTATCAACTAAAAGACTGGAGCATATCACAAGTAGGTCGACCAGTCCAGAATGACCTGGTCTGGCTTGGAGCAATCCTTTAAGACCTGCCAGTAGGTGGTGCTACACTCTCAGCCAATCACAGTCATCCTACACGACCATCTGTACATATGTACATATACACATTGGTAATAGAATCTGTACTATCACACCTGTCTAAGAATCTCTTAAATGCCCCTAATGTTTTAGCCTCTGCCACCACCTCCAGCAAGACATACCAGCACCCACCACTCTCTGATGTCTCCCCTAAACTTTCCTTCCTTCGCTCTGTACAGATGTCCTCTGGTGTTTGCTATTCCTATCCTGGGGAAGAGGCGCTGGCTGCCTTAGACCTTATCTATGCCTCTCAGAATTTTTTCAAGGATGGTTCAAAAAATCCTACTTTGGATGTTGGTGAGAGGAAGCAAAGGGGCACAACTCTTAGCCCAGAATATCAGAATATCTGGGATGAGTGACTGAAAAATGTGAAATTATCACCCAGACATGAACCTTCAGGCACGTGTCAACTCTTTGGAAGAACTATCCTTTTAGTCCCCTCCTCCATCTTGCTCACCTCCCCTTTAGAAATGTAGTAGTGAATCTTCTTCCCCACCATTTCAGAAAGTGTATTCAGGACTGGTCTCCTGATTCAACTCTACCAAGGTGGGATGTTGTACCATGAGGAGATTCAGACAGTCTGTGTTTATTTGTTTTAGCTAGGCTGAGCGTTAACCTCAGGGAAAATGCAATTAATGGATTTCTTTCAGGTAAATAGGGACAGGTCTGTGAAGTGCAGGTGAGTTTCACAGGATCCCATTTCGTAACCCCCCCCCCCCCACAACAACCCCCCAAGCACAACCGTCAGTAACTCTCCAGCAGTTATCACTTATCTTCATTAACTGACTGCTGTGTAGCCACCAGAGGATGGGAAGAGGAGCTAATTTGAGGAATGCTGCAGAACTGCCTCTGGCTGATAATGTACACCTCTGGATGAAACACTTTGGACCCCTGGGCAAGGCATGTGGTGCATTTTTACTGCTGATATCTTTTGTCAAACCATCACTTGCTACCTTTTCACCTGCTCCACAAGAGCCCACCCACCCCACTCCCCATCCCCTCCTGCCTTTGTAATCTCTGATAAATCATTGAACAGAATGGAGCATGAAAGTCTACAGACCCTGTGATTGTAGTAAAACACACACAGAAATGTTGGGGGGTGGGGATGCTCAGGTGTCCCTGCAGCATCCACAGTAGGAGACGATATATTACCGATGTTTTGGGCCTGAGCCTTTCTTCGAGGTATAAATAAAAAAAACCAGGAAGGCATCTGAGCAAAGACTGAAGAATGGGAGGAGGAGGAGTCCTGACCGACAGTCAAATGGTGTTAATCGGATATGATAAGAGGAAAGGAGAGGGTCAATTTTGGTTCTGCGAAAGGAGACAGAGTGATAAAGGAAGAGAGAGAGAGAGAGAGAGAGAGAGAGAAATGCAGAACCACCTCAAAAGTAGTTGTCAATCTTTAAGTGAAGGCTGATTGCCTTCAAGCTCCTCATTCACTCAGCGATGAGCTGAGCAGACATTACCTCGATCTCCCAATTTCATCCCGCTCTTCTCCTCTCCTTGCAAGGTTGACTCCTCAGGTCATCGTTTATTGGTGTCAATCACACGCCAGTACAAAATTGGTTGCTTCCTTTTTTTAAGAAAAAACTTGCTCACTGAACTGTAGAAAGGAAATCCTGGTCTTAAAATTCACATCCTTATATTTCAATCCCCTGTAGCTTTATCTGTGGAACACCCTCCTGCTCCGTGATCACCAGAGAATTTTAGGATCCTCGGTCACAGATTCATCAAGCACCAATTTACACTCAACCTGCACTGGCCCTATTTAATTCTCCTCGCTCTTCACCCAGATTCTACTTGACCTGCACAATAGGGGCCAACTCACATGACGACCCACCAATCTTTGGAATGTGGGAGTAGACCAGAGCAGGTCACGTGGCTAATGGGAGAACAGGGAAACTCCATGCAGACTGCACAAGAGGTCAGGGTTGAAAGGCCCCGTGCGGGCAGCAGTTCGACCAGCTACGTGGTTGTGCCACCCCTCTACGCCACAGCTGGTGCCTTTTTAATACTTCACTTACCTAACTGGATGTTGGTCTTTGGCAGTCTACTCCCTGAACTCATGAATTCCTCTCTAAACCACTTCTTCACATTTCCTTCCTCCTTAAACTTGACTAAAGGTGTTGGTCTTGGTGTGATTGGTCCTTATAACCCTTCACATAACACATCTGTGAAGAACCTTGGGGTGTTCCACTATTTCAAGGCACTAAATGAAAATGTTGATGTTGTTATTATAAACTCCATGAACCTCTTCAGTCTGTAGCTTTCTCCAAGATGCCTGTTACTCTATATATAAGCCATCTGAACACGATTAGATTACCATCCTGCTCTAATCTACACTCCCCACAACCATCATTGGAAGTTTACCGAATTTAGATGAGCTGGCGATTCACTTGTGCAGAACTTATTCTCACAAATTCAAATGATTGGGTAATTCCAACTTACTGGCAACCAAGCGACTTCAAAAGACAGGATGGTCCAGTGCTGCCTCTCTGATGTGATCTTGCTTGTTTTTATGACGCCAGGATATTCCTTTGACTCATCTAGGATGATGTCAAAGGTTTGAAATTTGCCATTCTCGCACAACAAGCTATATTATCTTGTGGTTAACATTTGTCCAATTTTATTTAATCTTCAATATTCTAAAATCTGTGTCTGCAGCCAGTCTTCAAACATGATATATTGGCTACATTATTCCAGTCAGTTAAACCATCCAGTTCACCATTCAATTGTGGCGTGTAGGATTGGAAATAATTTCCTCATCCAAACGCCGTGACAACTAAATCTCTCTCCATATGTAAGAGTGTTTCATATTGGCTTTGTAGGTGGGTACTTAAAATTCTTGAAACCACTTTTGCTGTCTCCAACTGTGAGAGCATTAACAATGTGCTACTTTTTTCTCTGCCTGATGTGAGAGGTGTGAGAGGAATGCAGGCTCGTTCCTCATGGCCTGGCTTCTCTCCCACTTCCCCCGATGAGAGAAATGGCCATGGAAAGGCTTGGTGGTGAACCTCCTATTTTGTTGGAGGAAGTTACTGCTCATCTAGAGCTGGTTATTAGGGAACCATAATGACAATTTTACATCTTTTTGTCTTTATTGCCATCTTTTTGTCTTTATTGCCCCCTTCTTTGTCTGAAAGATCATCCACTGAAAGGTTTAATTAAAATGGAATGTTATCAGACCAGGAGCTGTAACTGTAAATTCGTTTGTAATTTAAGGATCCAATGTTGGATCTAGTATTTGAGGACAGCAGATATGTAGTTATGTTATATCCTTTATACCCGATGAAGAGCCCAGAGCCAAAGCCTTGGTTACCCTTTACTTCGTATGGATTCTGCACAACCTGCTGAGTTTTCTCCAGCCCTCAATCCCAGCATTGGCACACTCTCTCTTGTTTAACTCCAATGTTATTTCCTTTATTATTTAACTGTCTACTGGGGGAATTGCAATCAGTTGACTGGGAAGAGGTTGAAGTGAACAGGCCATCTCCTATTTATAGTGGACAGCTGATACACTGTTACGACTGGAATTATTGTGAGCTGGTTCAGGAGCTCTATCCTTGTCCAAGTTCACCAGCTACAAAAAAGGAAGTTCTCATCCCACGATTTCCCCATCTCAACCTCAGTGACTTGCATTTATACAGCGGCCTAAATGTTCCCAAGGCCCTTCAGGGGAACTAATTCCATAGCCATTTGACCCTAAAGTGCCTCAAGAGACAGTTCCACAAATGACTAGAACCTTGATGGAAGGAGCAGGTTTCAAGAATTCTCTTGACAAAGGGGAGAGTGACAGGGGTTTAGGGGTTTCTCGACATGACATGGCAGCTGTGGCCACGATCACTACAGACGTGATTAAAATTGGGGATGCTCAGAGGGCCTGTTCTGGTCAACAGAGGTTATGGAGGGTCGGGAAGGAAGCACAGAGAAAGCAATTTCCTAACCTTGCTTCATGGTAGGGGATTTGGAGGGGGGTGGGGTCTTTGATTTTCCTTTAGTTTAGGTTTCCCTTTTTTCCCCTCCCTTTTCTTCTTTTGTTTTTAATTGGATGATATAACAGATAATGTCTTTGCTCAACTGTGAAGAATACAACTTTTGATGAAAAATAGAATGAGAAGGAAAGATGATTTTAGACTTAAAAAAAAAATTATAGTTCGAAAAGAACTTTAAACTTTACTTTTCCTTTCTTTTGGGTTGGGTTTTTATTTTTATGTTTGATGTTATATTTGACTACATTATTACCAATGTGTGTTTGCCCTTTGAATTATGTTCATATTTGAAATATCCTTCCTATATTTTAAATGTATTGCATATTGTATAATTGTATCGTTCAATTGCTGATATATAAAATACCAATAAAAATATTTTAAAAAGAAAGAAAAAGGTGATGATATTATAGTTGAAGTCTGCATCAAAGGATAACGAGTGAGGTAGTAAGAAAAGTTCAGAACTGTGGAGGACAGGCATTGCGTAGTCTGCAGTGTGGACCTTAGCAATTGTGACTCAGGGTAATATATGCATGAATGACGTAATCAGCGGCAGAAACTGAGGCAAGGATCGAGACGGATAATGATACGGGGGTGAAGTAATCACCTTTAATGATGCCATGGATGGCCGTCTTGGGGGGGGAGTGGTCAAATGCTACACCAATGGGTCGAATGCTTAGCTCAGTCTCATATAAACACCAGAGAGATCTGGATAAAGTGGGGGGGGGGCAAAGGTAGGGGACCTCCGAGCAGCAGCCAAAAGCAGTAGCTTTGTTCTTGCAAATGCATTTTGTTGGAGGAAGTTTCTGCTCATCTAGGAATTTATAATAATAAATAACCAGACTAACAATTAATCTCATACCTTGTTTTTCCTTTCAACTGCCCTCGAATGAGCCGAGGGAAGGTCCCAATTACACTTTGCTTTGTCGGAGAGATCAGGGAAACTTCGAAAGATGTGATAAAATGGCCTTTTATCGGATGTAATTACAGAATGGAAAAAGGAAAGGCCAAGAAGCTTTTCTGCAGAGTTGTGTTGTGATGAATTAAATATGTCTCATCAAGAGAACATGAACTCAAATCCTTAAATGAAATTTTTTAAAATTGTAGATGCTGGAAATAAGAAATATTCACAATTCTGATGATTCCTGGACAAACACTAGAAAATGCAGGTGTTGGCACATAAGAAATAGGATCAAGAATCCGGCCTATCGAGCTTGAGCCTCCATCCAGTGAGATCATGGGTAAACTGATCTCCACCTACCTGCCTTTTCCCCATATTCCTTAAATCTCCTACCTGCCTCAGGGTTGGGACCATTGTTATTTGTTGTCTATATCAATGATCTGGATGATAATATGGTGAATTGGATCATCAGGTTTACTGATGACGCACAGGTAGGAGGCGATGTGGAGAGCGAGGAAGGTTTTCAAAGCTTGCAAAAGGATCTGGACCAGCTAGGTAAATGGGTCAGAAAGTGGCAGATGGAGCTTAATGCAGACAAGTGTGAGGTGATGCATTTTGAAAGG
This sequence comes from Narcine bancroftii, assembly GCF_036971445.1. Classification (NCBI taxonomy): domain Eukaryota; kingdom Metazoa; phylum Chordata; class Chondrichthyes; order Torpediniformes; family Narcinidae; genus Narcine; species Narcine bancroftii. The sequence continues at coordinate 245,466,298 of NC_091473.1, forward strand.
GCAAAGCAAGATAGGAAATGGTAGAGTAAATGGTAGGGCACTGAGGAGTGCGGAGGAGCAGAGAGATCTGGGGATACAGATACATTGTTCCCTGATGGTGGGCAGGATTGTAAAGCAAGCTTTTGGCATCTTAGCCTTTATAAATCAAAGTATTGAGAATAGCAATTGGGATGTTATGTTGAAGTTCTTTAAGACATTGGTGAGGCCAAGTTTGGAGTATTGTGTGAAGTTCTGGGCACCTAACTACAGGAAAGATATCAATAAGATTGAAAGAGTGCAGAGAAGATTTAGTAGGATGTTGCCAGGTCTTCAGGAGATGAGTTACATGGAAAGAATTAACATGTTAGGACTTTATTCCATGGAGCAAAGAAGAATGAGGGGAGATTTGTCAGGGTTTTAAAAGATTATGAGAGGTATAGACAGAGTAGATGTGAGTAGGCTTTTTCAACTTAGATTGGGGAAGATAAATACAAGAGGTCATAGTTTTAAGCTGAAGGAGGAAAGGTTTAGGGGGACATTAAGGGGAATGTTCTTCACTCAGAGGGTGGAGGGAGTGTGGAATGAGCTGCCATCTGATGTGGTGAATGTGGGCTCGATTGTGTGTTTTAAGAATAAATTGGAGAGATATGTGGATGGGAGAAGACTGGAGGGTTATAGAATGAAAGCAGATCAGTAGGACTAGCACAGACCAGAGGGGGATAAAATGGCCTGTTTTCTGTGCAGTAGTGTTCTATGGTTCTTCCACTTTTCCTTCAGTGATTTAGTTATGTCTGCTGGGAGCTCTGTCATATGAACATTTCAGGGCCAACACTTTGATGGTAGGGATGTTGTTACCAAAAATATAATGGCAACACCTAAAAATCATTTAACAGATAAACAAGAGAACAGCACTGATCACTAGGGATCGTGGATCTGGGCTTGGGACAGTAGAGGTAGCTGTAGTTAAGGAAGGGAAAAAGTGGAGTTGTTTGTGGTTAGGATCGACTGACTGATGAGGAAGACAACGTTTCTCCCACCGCAATCCCCTTCACTGCTCCAAGGCTAACAGTCAGAGGAATTTTTCCCTCAGGCAAGCCAGAATGGAAGGTGCAATGAAAGCTGGGTGGTCCGAAAAAATGCAAGGTCCTCAGCATCATGACCCCCCCCCCCCACCCCCACCATCACCAACAGACAATCGATCCCAAAGTAAGGAATTAGAAGGCCTGCAGGCTTGTTCATCTCTAACTGGGTTGCAGCCATAACAACCAGCTATTGCTATGCCTGCTGCACTTTTTACCAATGTGAGATAGAACTACAGATAAATTATCCATTTATCACTTTATCACTCATGGCTTGCACTTTATCTCAGATCTTTCCTTTTATTCCTTCCTCTTCTCTCATCCTGACCTTGATTCTGTGCTTAATTAAAAACTATTAAATCTTTAACTTGCCAATCTGATGAATGATTATTGCCCTAAAATATTAACTCTGTCTCCACAGAAACTACTTGACGAGCAGATAGCTTCCAGAATTTTGTTTTTATAATGTGAAGAACAGGAAATGTTGTCCAACCGATGTTTATACTCCACATGAGCGTCTTCTCTCTCTCATTCCATCTTCCCATCCTGGCCTGTTTTTCACTTTCCCCTCACGGACACATCAAGTCTACCTCCAACAGTACCTTTAGTCTCTACTTCAACAACCTCTGCATTGAGTAATTTGCCCTATTTTTAAAAATTGAGTTATCAACAATCAATTAAATAATTTCTGCTAGTTCTGGACTCCATCAAAGTTTTGCCCATTCTCAGAACAAATCCCTCCATAATTTTAAATGCCCCGATCAAGACCAATCTTTGTCCGCTCTCTTCTAGTGACATGGTGCTTCCATTTATCTAATCCTTCTTGACAATTGCACCCTCTCAATTCTAGTCATTTTGTTGTCATGCAATTTCTAGTAACCCACTGTCATTTTTATGTTAAAGTTGTTTAAGACATAGTGAGGCCAAATTTGGAATATCGTGTGCAATTCTGGGCACCCAACTACAGAAGGATATCATTAAGATTGAAAGAGTGCAGAGAAGATTTACTAGGATGTTGCTGGGTCTTCAGGAGTTGAGTTACAGGCAAAGAGTAAACAGGTTAAGACTTGGAATGAAGAAGAATGAGGGGAGATTTGACAGGGGTTTACAAGATTTTGAGAGGAGTGGATGCAAATAGGCTTTTCCATTTAGATTAGGGGGAGCTAAATATGAGAGGTCACAGTTTTAAGCTGAAGGGCGAAAGGTTTAGGGGGTTAGGGAGTGGTGGGAGTGTGGAATAAGCTGTCATCTGATGTGGTGAATGCAGGCTCGATCGTGTGTTTTAAGAATAAATTGGAGAGATACATGGATGGGAGAGTCCCGGAGGGTTACGGAATGGGAGCAGGTCAGTGGGACTAGGGAGATGACGGTCAGTGCAAACAAGAGGGCCAGGATAACCTGTTTTCTGAGCTGTAGAGTCCTATGGTTCTATGTAGCATACAGTCAATGTTTAGAACAGTTAATATCAGGTAGAATAACCAGTCTCACAGTTGATCAGCAAAAATGCTTGTCATTCTGTCTCAAGGATAAATCAGGAAATAAGCTTCAGGTTCTATATTGTAAAAACACACAACGCTGGAGAAACTCAGCAGGTCAAACAGTGTCCTTTATATAGCAAAGGTAAAAATACCTAACCGACGTTTCGAGCTTGAGTCCTTTATCAAGATATGGAATAAATATCAGCTGGCGCCCGAACAAAAGAGTAAGTGGGGGAGGGGTGGTCACAAAGACAGGAGATGATAGGTGGAGAAGAGAGGGAGGGAGGGGACAGCAATGATCAAGGGGAGGAGGGATGGTTCAGTGTAGGGAGGGGGAAGGGAGGGAGAAGAACTGGAAAGGGGAAGGGAAGGTGGGAGGGGGAAGAGGAGAGCAGGTCAGCAGAAACTGGAAAAGTCGATGTTAACGCCATCTGGCTGGAGAGTGCCCAGATGGAGAATCAGGTGTTGTTCCTCTAATTTGCAGGTGGTCTTGGTGGGACAGTACATATGGCCATGGACAGACATGTGAGTATGGGAGTGTGAGAAGGCCACAAAGGGAGCACTGGATGCAGTAAATCAGTCCTGCGGACACACAAGGATAGAGATACAAAGGGATTGGACATCCAGGTTCTATATTGAGGGGGTACTGGTTATTTAAAGGGATTGGACTTCCAGGTTCTATATTAAGGGGGTACTGGCTATTTAAAGGGATTGGACATCCAGGATCTATATTGAGGGGGTACTGGTTATTTAAAGGGTCTGATTATGACAATTTCCTATTGGCCCTATCAGTTACAGATTACCTCAACTAATAGATAGAAGCCTCCTTGATCTGTCGTCATGAAGTAATCTAATATATATGTGTGCATGTATGACTGTTTGTTTGTACTCCAAATCAATATGGAGTACTCTAGAAATGTCCAAGGAGGTTCAGTGGGGTTAAAATTTGATTCTGAATATCATGACCACATTGAATTTAACATTTAAAGACATATGAAGTTCAAAAATTCAAAAATAAATTGAACTTGCTCCAGGGTCACCTCAATTAGCTACAGTGCTGGGCATCAATGTGCATTTAGAATAAAAACAAGTGGTCAAACCCAGTTCAATATGGGCCCAAAAAAGCAAAGCAACATTGGCGGAAGCTCTTCACAAGCCCATAGGTTTAGATATAAATGTTGTGTTTAAAGAAATATATTTATGCAGAATTACCATGAGGTTTTGGGGGTTTTTTTTCCCCGCCAGGTCATATAAAATAAAGTAGGAGGAGACCAAGTTGATAGTAAGGAATCAAAATGTCACATTACCTTACTGGCAGTGTCCTCCGAATCAGAAGGTTGATGGCCCAAAAGCTGGATGCAATTTTTCAGAAATAAACTCAAGTAGAAAAGCTCCAAACCCAACATTTATACAGAAATGCAGGAAAGAAACAAAGAACAAGCCATAGATCTTGAGGCAAGATAATGGTACAAGCTGAACTCTTTATGAGAACTCAGATATGCTATTATACAGTATCTTTGGATTGAAAATGTAATTGATTGGATCATCAATAGCATTTCCCCTACACTTCCAGATGCCTTCTTGTCGTGTGACACTGTTAAAGATTCCTAAATCAGGGTGACACCCTTCCCTATTGGTGTTAGGTGAGCACCACAGTTCCAAGGCTCATTAGAATGACCACACCATCCTTAGTATTGTAGAGAATGTAACCCAAGCTTTGAGGGTGGCATGGTCAGCGCCAGCGACCAGGGTTCAAATCCAGCCCCGTCTGTAAGGAGTTTGTATGTTTCCACCCCCCCCCCCACCACCCCGTGTCTGCTTGAGTTTCCTTCGGGTGATCCAGTTTCCTCTAACCTCACAAAAATTGACAGGGTTTGTAGGCTAATTCGAATATTTGGGCACCATTTTATTTAAAATTATAAAAATTTAATTCAACACTGATTCCCAGGACACCAGTGCTGAGGTAATGCGACAGTATGATCTCCCAGTATCAGTGCGTTTTTGCTAAGGGCGGGACGAAGTCAGTTTCTCCCACTGTATCCTATATGCCACCCAAACAGCGTCTTGCTACCCAGTGAGGGGGACAAAGCGTACAACAGCCACGTGCAGCGTCACCCACGTGACCCAGTCGGATTTTAAGATTATTCTCGTGACTAAACAACCACCAGAGGCAGAACTTTAAATACTCAGGACTTGGGGTCCATCCCATTTTTATCCTTAGTTTAATTAGGGGAAAAAAAAGTTTCTCTGTGGAATTACAAACAGGACACTTAGGTGGGGTGCCTTAAAATCACAGTAATAATGCAACCTTTTGCATTAATTTAGACTGCAGGAACAGCATTTGGAGTCTGCCAAACATTAACATACTGGAAGCTGTGTGAGAATTATTACAGTATTTAAAAAATATTAAACCATAAAAAAGTACAGGCGAGTTGCACTATTTGGCATTAGCAGCAAACCAGAGCTTAACCTTATTCCCTGATGTCTTTGTAGACATCCCTTTACAGTTTGAAGGCTGGAGCTCCTGACAAGAGTTCAAATCAACAGTTAGTCATATCCCAATAAGTCTCTTCCTCACTCGCTCTCTTTCTCTCACACACACTCTCTGCTATCCTTTTGTAGCTATCCATAGTGCAGGTTGTCTTGTTAATACAAGATAACGCAATTGCCTTTAGAAAGTGCAAGCCCTTGTTTCCTGGTAAAGAACGCACGCAGCTTCACATCCTTCTGAAGAATCGTAAGGAGTACTTCAGCAGCACATATTAGTCGCGTGCAGCCGATGCTACAGGAGGTCCTCATTACTTGACAGCTCTAGAGGCCAGGTCTTTCACGTTATGAAGTCTTTCGCTCAGTGACCAGTTGCACTGTTCCATTTAAAATAAAACATTGCAAATTGTAATGTTCATGATTTACGCCTACATTGCTATTCCCCTATTGACAAGGAATATGCTGTGATTGACTGAACATGTCCAATGGTCCCTATGGGAGGTGTAGTCCACCTTAGTGCTTTGCAGAGTATGAATTAAAATGAAAAGCCATGCAGCTAAACTACAACTCCCAAAATGCCACGCACTGCCACGCCATATCCCATATAAAAGGCGGCGCTTCCCGCTGCCATCAAGTCTGATCCAGCCACTCTGCCCGCTTTGGTGCTTTGCAGGTGTGGAAATCGACTGTCTCTTGGCACTCCTTGCACTTGACCGCACAGCACCAGTGGAACTTGCACTCGCACTTGGTGATGCGGGCGACCCGCGTGGTGTCGTAGCCCCGGCCGCAGCACATGACTTCGCATCCGTCCATGCCCCGGGACGACTTGTTGCAAACTCTCCCGGCTGTCCCCAGAGACCCTGAAAGAAGGCAACAATAATGAGGTTGTTGAATGCAGGGAGATCTGACAAGGCATTCCAAGATAGAATATTACAGCACAGTACAGGCCCTTTGGCCCACGATGTTGTGATTACCTATATTCCACTACTCCTATCCTAAGCAAATTCCTATGCAGAGTAATCAGAATGGTTCAGGAGGTAAAACACAAAAATCTGCACACCCCTCCCAACTCTCATGTCTGTCCATGGGCTCATGCAAAACCACCTGTAAATTGGAGGAGCAACACTTAATTTTCCGTCTGGGTACTCTCCAAGTGAATGGTATTTACATTGACTTTTCCGATTTCTGCTACCCCGCCCTCCCTTCTTCCTCCCTCCCCTTCCCTTTGTCTTCTTTCTTCCATTTCTACCCACCCTTTCCTCTCCATTCACAGATCTATCTCCCCCCTCCCCGTGCTAGCTGGGTGCTCTGGCTCCCTTATCCACCGATTACCTCCTGCCTTTTGGACTGTGCTACACCCCAAACCTTCCCCCCCACCATTTTGTTCAGACGCCTGTCTACATTTTGTCCATACCTTGATGAAGGGCTCAAGCCAGAAGCGTTGGTTACGTATTGTTACGAGCCCAAAGGACCCCAAAACCCAGCAGCAGTAGATATTCACCATAACAAATAGTTACTTAAACAGAAGTTGTTTTTAATTATCTTTAAACATGAAAATAGAATCAAACTTTAACATATCTCTATTAACTTAACTAACCCAAATTAACCCCCTTCTAATTCTAAGTGCACTTGTATGTAATGTGTATGTAAATTTAAGAAAAGTTATTTGGTTCACAGTTAAATCTCACTTCTCATTTTCCAAGTTCTCTGGATGCAGGCAATTCTTATAGTGTGCACAGAATTGAACATGTATAAAGTTCACCAGGCTTTGGTGCTCGAAAGGTAAATGTTTACAGCTCAGAAAGGTTCTCGTAGGGTTTGCAGAGAGAGATTTGTTGTTCCAGGATTTCCACAACTGAGGTACCACCATTAGTCACCTCAATGTCTCACTGATGAAACTTGCCCCATCAGGGTTCTCCAGATGATAACCTCTTTCTTTCACGCTACCACAGAGTTCCACTTATTCCAAGAGAAACATCAGACAGGTAGCACTTCCAACCATCTGCCGCTTTTCTTCAGTTCCAACAAGCTTCCTGGCTTGCACTGTTCAGCTGCTTTTAGTGTCGCACACACTAGCTGAGAGAGCTTGTTTCACCTCTCTCTCTCTCTCTCTCTCTCTCTCCAACTGAGATGGCTAAAAAGCCCATGTGACTCTCTCACTTGCCACAAAACCCCCACCTTCTTCAGCAAACCACAGGAGTTATCTTTCTGCTCCCATCTGTTGCTTTAGGTAAACAAAACCCAGGAGTGACCTTTCTGTGAGCACTAAAGATAATTGCAAACAGCCAGTCTCCAGTCCAAAACAATGGTCTATTCATTTTATGATGTCATTTCAATTAGCACCTATTTGTGAAAATGTGCATAGCATTCTCCATAGTTTCTGTAAAGTCAACTGAATATGAATTTTTCAGTATTTCAAATAAGATCTGTTTTAAAGTGTGTAAATGTATGTAACCTACTCTAATTTTACCAAATTCTCCCAAATATATATTCCATTACAGTATCTTTACCATTGCTGTATAAAGTACACGGTTTGACCTGCTGAGTTTCTCCAGCGTTGTGTTTTTATAGTTCAGGAGGTTTTAGGAGGGTAATTTATTCATATTGACTCTTCCATGAGGAGATCTGAAAACACTTAAAAGAGCCAATGAAGGGCTCTGCAATTGAGTCTCTGCTGTTATGTAGTAAATGTGACTACATAATCATAAGGTACAGCAAGATCCCACAAACAGCATTTCTCCTAAGTTGAGCCGAGGGATAGATTGCCATGGATATCTAGACTGCCCTTCACTGAAATAGTGCGATGAGAAGGTTTACAGTCTCTTGAGAGGACAGATGCAACTGCAGTTTACTAACTGAAAAAAGGCACCTTCCGCGACTGTTATTTAGTTATTTATTTTTACATTTAGAGATACAGCACAGTAGCAGGTCCTTTTGGGCCACAAGCCTGTACTGCCCAAATACACCCATGTGACCAATTAACCTACCAATGTTGTACGTCAGAGGTTTTCAAACTTTTTCTTTCCACTCACATACCACTTTAAGTATTCCCTATGCCATAAGTGTTCTGTGATTAATAAGGGATTGCTTAAGATGGTATGTGGGTGGAAAGAAATAGTTTGAGAACCACTGTTTTAATTGTACCTTATTGACTTGTCATGTGCACGGTTTCATAACTCCAAAGGAAATGGGCCAATGACAATTTTTCTCAAGCCAAATATTTCAGTAATGACTGGGTCTGGAGCAGTGGTTCTCAACCTTTTTTCCCCCACCCACATATCACCTTAAATTGTGTCCAAAATTCACCAGGCAATACAGCTGCGTATAAGTATTCAGCATCTTCAGTTTTGAACATTGACCTATGACCCAATATTCATGGGAATATTCTATAAAATAGTAATCCTGCCTCATAATTTTTAATTAAAAAAAAAAATTAGACATGGTAACAGGTCATTTCGACTCATGAGTCCTTGCTGCCCAATTTACACCCAATTAACCAACACCCCCAACACGTTTCAAATGCCGGGAGGAAACCGGAGCCCCTAGGGAAAAGCCACGCAGACATGGGGAGAACGTACAGATTCCTTACAACCCTGGTCCCGATCGCTGGCGCTGTAAAGTCGTTGCGCTAACCACTATCCCAACTGTGTCACCCTAATCATTGTCTGACAAATCGTCATATATGTCCTTTCACAGATAAATACAATATAACTCAAGATACAGTGCTGGCATATTACCAATTGAGATCCTACTTGAAGGACAAATTAGGAAGCAGTCTGAGGTTACCAGAGGGAAGTAACTTTGAATATGTGATTACAGATACAATGATAATCAAAAGATTTATAACAAATATGTATATTAAACTCCAAGAAAAGGAGAATGAGGAAACAAATGGTAAAACTAAACAAAAATGAGAACAAGATTTAAATATAAAGATAAAAAAGGAAACATGGGAGAAGTTATGTTCTGGAACGATGAGAAATACAATAAATACGAGGTTACATATGATACAATATAACTGGATACACAGGCTATACATTACACCTCAAAAGTTAAATAAATGGGACCCAACAGTATCTGACAGATGTTTTCGATGTAAAAAAGAAATGGGAACAATTCATGCAATCTGGACATGTGAGAAAGTAGAAAAATTTTGGGAAGATCTAAACCAAATATTAAATAAAATTACAGAAAACAATATACCAAAGAATCCAGAGATCTTCCTCCTAAGTAACATAAAAAACAAAGAATTTGGAATTGATTTGGAGGATGCACAAAAAGATTTGTTAAGATAGCTCTAGCCGAGCAAAAAAATGTATTATGTCAACCTGGAAATTGGAAGATAATTTGAAAATACAACAATGGTATATAGAAATGAATAAATGTATTCCATTAGAAAAAATAACATATAGTTTAAGAAATAATATTGAAATATTTGAACAAATATGGGAGCCTTACATGAAACACAATAGCGAAAACCTACCGGGGACATTCACTACCTAAATTAACGAAAGGAGAAGGAAATGAAAAGAGTTGACTCAGTGGAATTTCTTGTTTATTTTTATTGAATGACAACATTGTTTGACTGGTTTAATGTATCCTAGATTTTGTACTTTAAATGGACGGGAGGGGGGGAGGTAGGGAGGGTGGGATGGGAGGAGGGAGGGGAGGTGGAGAAAATGGAAAAAGTATGTATATGGTGTGAAAAATAAAAAAAATTAAAAAAATATATATATATATGTCCTTTCACAACTTGCTGGAATCATCCAATTGCAATTTACATCTTCAGTCTTCACAGTTTAAGGGCGACTTGAAACCAGGTAGGAAACAGGAAATTACCTTTGAAGTCAGTAGTTGGAGACTTTCCTTGGGCAGATTGAATCAGGAACATTGTATTTAGGTTTTAACACTGTTCATTTGGAAAGATAGGCAGAATGCATGGAATCCAACAGAAAGGCACATATAATAGGGATATTTCAAATTGAATGGGGTGGTAAAATTGATTCCTGAAATAAATGGGTTAGATTTTGAGGAGAGATTAAATAGCCTGGAACTATACTCATGGGAGCTGAGAAGGATGAGAGGGTAGAAGTATAAAATTATGAAAGGAATAGATAAGGGAGTTTGTTTCCACTGGCAACTGATACGGGAACCAGAGAATTTTGCTTCAAGGTTCGTAGGAGTGGAATGAAAGCAGAAATAATGAGGAACTGGAGGCCTGCGACTGAGGGTGTGGAGAAACCTTTTCAGCCACCAGTAGTGAATCTCCCAGGGAAGGCTGCAGTGGCCGGCTCACTGAATATATTTAAGAGAGAACAGCACTGGAGGAGGCCTTTCAGCTCATCTGTCTGTGCTGAACATTGTGCCCAGATTAGACTAAATCTCTGCAGCTTGCACATGATACATATCCCTCTATTCCCTGTTTCTGTCATGCCTCTTCACAACACTAATATTTTAGGTGCTGTCACTGCTTCTCCGGCCAGTCCATTCCAGGCACAAATTTAGATGCTAAGGGATGGAGAGAGAACTGGAACACAGAATAGAGTGAGAGAATCAGCCCCAGTCATAATATATGTTTGAGGAGGGTCCCCAATGGACAGCTTCGACTCCTACTTTTCTATGTTTCTAAATTTAAGTAGATGTGCAGCAAGGTTATGGGCCCTCTGGCCCACGAGCCCCATGCCACCAAAATACCCCAATTCACCTACAAACCGCATATGTTTTGAAAGGCGGGAGCATGGGGAGTATGTGCAAACAGCGCCAGATTCGAGCCGGGTTGCTGGCCCTATCACACTAACTGCTGTGCTCTCCGTGCTGACCTACATCTACAACTACGTCTAAATAACATCCTTCGGATATTTTAACACAGGTGTCATTGCTTGAACTCCAAATTTTTGGGTGTCAACATCTCCGAGGATCTCTCCTGGAACTTCCATGTGGATGCAATCAAGAAAAAGACACTCCAGTGGTTATATTTTGTCAGGTGTTTAAGGAGATTCACAGAAGACTCTTGAAAACGTCTACAGCTGTACCTGGCTGGTTGCATCACTGTCTGGTACAGAGATGCCATCGTTCATGACAAGAAAACATCCCAGAGGGTTGTTAACTCAGCCTACGACATCACAGGCACTCCATCAAGGACTCCTACAAGAGGCGGTGTTTTAAGAAAGGAGCCTCTATCCTCAAGGACCCCCACGATCCAAGCAGTGCCCTTTTCACTCTGCTACCATCGGGAAAAAGGTACGAGAGCCTAAAGACGAGCACTCAGCGGCACAAGGGCTGCTTCTTCCCCGCAGCCATCAGATTCCTGAACAATGATCAATGAACCAAAGACACTGCCTGACTTTGACTTTTCGTGCACTATTTTTATTTATTGTTGTAAGGTGGTTTAAATGAATATTTGCATGGTGATGTTGCTGCAAAACGGCAAATTTCCTGACTTGTTCATGACAATCAACAATGACAGGGCAGCACGGATGGTGTAGCGGTTAGCAATCAGGACCGCACTGGGGTTCGAGTCCCGCGCTGTCTTTAAGGAATTTGTACGTTCTCCCAAAGTCTGCATTGGTTTTCTCCAGGGGCTCCAGTTTCCTCCCACCATTAAAAAAAATACCAGAGAGGTATGGATTTTTGGGCCAAAATGGCCTGTTATCGTGCTTCATGTCCAAATTTAAAAATATTATGTTTCTGATTCTGCCATAGAAGATAGAGAGGGAAATAATGTTTACACAAGCACGGTTTGATGGATATGGAGGACTATGGTTCTAGTTGCAGGCTAATGGGAATAGTTTGGGATGGACTAGATGGGCTGAATGAATTATTTCTTTGCTGTAATGTAGAGAGATCGGTAGTCATTTCAAAATTCGTGAAGAGATTCCCAAACAGCCCTTCCTTCTTTGATGTGGCCATCCTCACGTTCTCCCCTACAACTTTATGCAATTATCGCATGAAGGCAGAATTGGCAAATTCAAGATCAGAACAAAAAAAAACATGAAGATAACATACAAATTGGATTTTCTTAACTCCACAGAGGAGGTGGCAGCTAATGCCATTTTGAACTGTACCAATAAACAGTTGGAAGAGGGTTAGAGATTGCTGTGTTTGCTGTGAAATGACTTTTCTATTTTAGTGATATCATTGAGAATGTTGTTCTGCACCTATGAATTGAGATGGTGAGGTTGGATAAATATTCTGCCATTGGCAAAAACAAATTGCTGATCTAATCAATGGTGTGGGGAAAGAAAATCGGGGCAGGCTATAAACTCAACTGCTTGCTGGCTGCTGGCCATCTGGACCTCCTGACCGAAACCAATGTTACCTGTTAAAGTGATTGAGGAGAATTCTGGATGGAGGATCTGGAAGGACGAGGGGTTTTGCTGGAAATGAAGGCTTTTTTTTTCCAAAACGTGTTTTGTTATTCCTAAAGTTCTCATTAGTTATTTGTGAACACTCACACAACTCCCATTTTGTGTTTTGTAAAACCTCGTTTTCCAAATTGAAGCAACATGTTTACATTTAAACATCAGAAAATCAACATCTGGAACTGAGCACATTTTTGTGTGAGGTAAAATCTTTGATCTAACAGTTGTATTGATCAGTTTCCACTCTGTGAGCTGCACTTTAGAAGGTGAATTGCATTCAGAGCCTGCAAACCCTGATAGAACTGTCTGATATGCCAAACCCTCCCCAAGGTGGTCCAGTGAGCATAATAACCCCTGGTTCTTGCATATGTGCCAATTTATCATACGAAGCAGCAAATTACAAAGGTTACATTCCAGATGCAGAGCAGTGAACTGATCAAGTAAATAGGAGTTCAGCTCTCAATAAATGCAGCAGAAATTCTTAAGTATTCCAGTAATTTCTCATTGATGCTGTGATCTAGATGTGCTGATAAGAAACAGGGACAGGAGTTGGCCAATCAGCCCTTGAGATTGCTCTGCCATCCAGTCATACGGAAGATGATCCAAACTTTCCTGCTCTCTCCCCATACCCCACATCTCCCTGGTAGTTCAATCATCTGTCAATTTTAACCCCGAACATATTCAATGACCCTCTCTCCTCCAATGCACAGAATTAAATACATTTATTAACCTCTGAGGGGAATTAATAACTTGGATGCTGCCACCATGTCTCCTTTCTTCGAGGTATCCGGGACTAGGAGGCATAGGGTCAGAATATGGAGACATGTATTTTAGAAGAAGATAAAAATTACTCCTACCTCCATTTTTATACAGGCAATTCCTTATTCTAAAATGATGTTGTCTACTTACCTTGTCGAAGGAGACATCATCTCACTATGCAAAACACAAATGTGCTGGAGAAACACAGTGCTCTGATGTCAAATTGCTGGTGCCTGATCTGAGAGTACAAATGCTGGTGTAGATAATGATGGGGATACTGGTGCAGATATTGGTGCAAATACTGGTATAGATACTGGTGGAGTTACTGGTATAGAGAATGGTGCAAATACTGGTGTTGATACTAGTGCAGATAATGGTGGAGGTACTGGTGCAGATACAGATGGAGATACTGGTGCAGATACTGGTGGAGATACTGGTGTAGATACTAGTGCAGATAATGGTGGAGGTACTGATGCAGATACAGATGGAGATACTGGTGCAGATACTGGTGGAGATACTGGTGGAGATACTGGTATAGAGAATGGTGCAAATACTGGTGTTGATACTAGTGCAGATAATGGTGGAGGTACTGGTGCAGATACAGATGGAGATACTGGTGCAGATACTGGTGCAGATACTGGTGGAGATACTAGTGCAGATAATGGTGGAGGTACTGATGCAGATACAGATGGAGATACTGGTGCAGATACTGGTGGAGATACTGGTGGAGATACTGGTGGAGATACTAGTGCAGATAATAGTGGAGGTACTGGTGCAGATACAGATGGAGATACTGGTGCAGATACTGGTGAAGATACTAGTGCAGATAATGGTGGAGGTACTGGTGCAGATACAGATGGAGATACTGGTGCAGATACTGGTGAAGATACTAGTGCAGATAATGGTGGAGGTACTGGTGCAGATACAGAGGGAGATACTGATGCAGATACTGGTGTAGATACACTGGTAGGGGTGCAATTTCTCTGATTCTTTTATTTACCTCTTGTGTCACCAATATTGCAATTTGTGAAGTGGATGCCAACACTCACAATATTTCAAAGGAAGAATGCCGTTTATAACATATTATAAAAGGTCAGTTGCCAGTCATTGTTTTACGTGGTGAGACCTCAAAAGTCTGCTGAAGCTGTAACTGTAGTAAAAACACAGAAATGCCGGAGGAACTCAGCCGGTCTTGCAGGGTTCATGAGAGCTAAAGATATCTAAGTGGCATTTCTGGCCTGAGCCTTTCTTCAAGGCATGAGTACAAAGCAGGCAGGTGTCTGAATTAAAAGGCTGGGGAGAAGGAAAGAAAGCAGAGCAGGGCATATTTTGAGCTGATGAACGGTTTTGTCTGGAAGAACTACTACTGTGACCAGACTTCCATATTTACATGTGATGGTGTACTTGTTCTTATTAGAAATTCCATTTTATCTTCACCTAATTCTGGTTATAAGAAGTGTTCAATCATGATCTTGTATCTAATCTTCTAAAAGTGAACTTAGAAAACACAAGGTCATAGCCAATGAAGAACTGCTGCATAGTGTTATTACCTGGGAAATGAAAATAAATGGCAACATGTTCTATCTAATTTCTTTATCCAATATTAATGACCTTTGCACGATAATTAAAAATAGTGAACACTCTGCTTTTCGTGATATCATTATTCCTTGTCTATAAATAAACAAACTCGACTAATTTTTAAAATTCCCCTGCCAAAAATGGTCAAACTTTCCATTGCAAATTTTCATTTCAAATGGAGTCAGTCAGTCTTTGCTTATGTCTATCACTTTTTATTTCAAAGCTAGGAATTCCAGAGATCTTTCACCACAACATGAGTGAGATTAGCAGTTGTTCAGGCAGGTTCACAAACAGCTTATTAGTTAGCAATCAGTGAAAAAGCAAAAGGCCGTCTAACCTTGTATCATTTTTATTAAACCTATGTAAACCCTAACGTGTAAAAAGTCAGCCAATATCTTTTGGAGCAAAGAAGGATGAGAGGTGATTTAATAGCGGTCTGAGAGGCATAGATGAGGTAGACAGCCAGTACCTTTTCCCCCAGGAAAATAGCAAATAGCAGAGGACATCTGCACAAAGTGAAGGGAGGGAAATTTAGGGGAGACATCAGGGGTACCTTTTTTACACAGAGAGTTGTGGGTGCCTGGAACGCCTTGCCAGGTATAGAGGTGGAGGCTGGAACATTAGGGGCATTTAAGAGACTCTTAGATACATGGATGAAAGAAAAATAGAGGGTTTTGAGGTAGGAAAGGTTTAGTATTTTTTGGTAGGAATATATAGGGCAGCACATCATCAAGGACAGAAGGGCCTGTGTGTTCCATGTTTCATAAAAATGATTTTCTCATGTTCATTTTAGTTCCTTTGTCTTCATTCTGTCCTCCCCTTGTTTTCCTATCTGATTGCCTGTCCAAATACCTTTTAACCATTATAATCTGCCTCCTCTCCCTCCCATCTCAGCCCTTTCCAAACACTCACTATGATCCCCAAGTGGAAGTAAGATTCTGAATGTTTTTTTTTGAGGCAGAGGAGGAAATATTTGAGGAGCAGAGAAACGATAGGTTAGTGTACAACCTCAAGTTTATTGTCACGTGCGCCAAGATGCAGTGATGGGGGTTGCTTTGCACAGAGTTGCGGGCACCTGGGTGCCTTGCCGGGGATCGTGGTGGGAGGCTGAAACATTAGGGGGCATTTAAGAGACTCTTAAGCAGTCACATGGATAGAAGAAGAATAGAAGGTTACGGGGTAGGAAAGGTTTAGTTTCTTTTTGGTCAGAATACATAAGTCAGCCCCACATTGTGGGCTGAAGGACCTGTACTGTGCTGTAGTATTTCATGTTCTATTCCTGTGCACAAAGCTGGAAAGGCTATGGGTGGATCTTTATTGAACGATTTGAGAGGATACATACCTTATTCATTTTGTCATACAGCAGAAGACTGCTTGATTCATCATGTCTGTGGTAACTCTTTGAAAGAACTACCTAAAAGTCCATTTACAAAAGTTTATCTTTCACAGATATATCCAGCACCCCTTTTAAAGTGACATCTGTCACCATGACCTTATCAGGCAGAGCATGCCAGATCATTACATTGAAATAATTATCCTATATCCCCTTGTGATTTTTTTTCCAGCAGGATCTTGAATTTGCACTGTCTGGTTATTGATCCTCTGGCTGCTAGGAACAGTCTTTTTATTAAAGTCCCACCTTTAAAATACATTCCTTTGGATGTATAAGCTCTGTTAACATAATAATATGATTATTTGCTCTGGTTCATGAATTAGTAACAAAGGGGTACAAACTCAGGATTAGTGGGGAAACATAAAGGGAAAGTTTCCTCTGTGCTGAACTTTCTGTGACTAAGAAGCTTGAAAGCTAATCTTAGCTTCAGTGCACATGACCTGTTCAAATCAGGGCTAAATCTGGCCTAGTGACACCTGTCACTCAACTACTTCCCCATGGCTCAGTGCCCACCAACATCCATAACAATCCTTTCTTCTCCAGCATTGTCCTCTTTTCTCCAAACACAGTCCTTTACAAATACAGCCTGGATCTCTCCCCTCTTTAATTCCCTTCAGTTACTTTGCATCTCCTCACCATAACACAACAATGTTAGCCAGAAATTAATGACACCACCGAATCAGAGTAAAAACCCTGGTGTCTGGCAACTATAGGGGATTTCTAGATGCCCTGTAAGTGAACTTTCCAGTTGCTTGAGATGGCATGTTGCATGATTGGCGAACTAACGACAAGATTCACCAATGTTAAACTTACGTATTTCTTACCCATTTATTTTCCGCGATTTTGTCAGTTGCTTGAGCCTTGAATTTCGGATAAGGAAGCCGTTCAGGCCCTAAATTTTAGGTTGGCTCCTGGCAGATCAATCTTGTCTTCTCTTTCCCTGTAACCCTAAGGATTATTCTGCTTTTGCCTCTCCAATTTCCTTTTCAAGGCCCTAATTGATTTTTTTTCCCCGCAACATCCCTCCAGCCATTGTGCTCCGCCCCCTTAATCTACTCATGTCTATTCTTAATTGTTGGTTAGGGGTAGAAATAATAACATGGAGGTCAGAGAGATTTCCCTTGTACATCTTTCAAATAATGCAGTAGGAGCCACACCGGGCTGCAAACTGCTGGAGACTTGCTCGAAACTGGCTGAAGGCGTACCAGGTATCGGATCCGGGATGCGAGGGCGCTGAAGGCTTCCCGATCCTGTTGGAGGATCGGATCTTGAGCTCGGGTTGACAAGGGTTTGGACTGGACTCTGTGCGGCTGCAGAGGCTGCGGGAGTCAAATCCTCCGACACTCAGTAACTCTGGGGGAACTCCCTTTTGCTTCTCTTTCTCTGACTTTGAGAGGCACTTCAAGTAATTTCTGCCGATGGTGAATCTGTCTGCTTTACTGCAGACAAAAGCAATTGTGTGTAATATGACAGTTTTTATTACATGACAATAAATTGTATCCTGTATCTTGAATATTGAACCTTGCCTACCCACTCGATAATTCTGAGTTCCATCAACATTTGTTCTTTTCAGCTGTACAAGTTAACATTGGCACTAGAATATAATCTAATTTAATAAAATGCCACAACTCCTCCAGTTTCAGATGGAAAAGACAAAATGACATGTCAGATTATTTTGTCGCAAGTTCTGCTTGGCCCCTATGGATGTTGAGTGGAAGTTGACAGAATCCAGTGATGCGATTTGACATACACTGTTGCTATGGCATGTTGCTAGGATTTATTAAGATCCTCGAGATGTATCACAGCAGCTGCAAGGTCATTGTCATTGTGTAACATGCAAGATCTTGCCACAGAAACATAATCGTGCTTCATGCATTGGGAAATTCAGTTAATCTTGCTTTTAGAAAGAGAGGAAATAAATCATTAAAAATGCTCCAGCATTTCCAAATTATATGTAATTTATCTCGCTATTTTTGATTGTCAGGGATTTCCAAAATTTTGGGAGTGTAAGAATTTCATTCAACACGTTACACTGATAATAAATCATGGAGAGCTCTAATTAGATGCAACTGTTCAGCTTCAGCCTCGATCCAAACAGCTCCTGATCTGACCACACTCCGTCTATGCAGAGTACTTTCTCTCCAAAAACCTGGTGGTATAACTGGATTTCAATAGAGTTTTCAGTGCTGTATTCTGTGGGGATTTTGCCCATGGGAACATGGGCTCAGATCACGATGCCTGCTTCTATTTTCTGTCATTGTGAAAGTCATAGAGTCACACAGCATGATAACAGACCCTTTCACCTAACTTGCCCACGCCAACCAAAATGTTCCACCCACACTAGTTTGCATTTGGCCCATAGCCCTCTAAACTTGCCTTGTGTATCCATCCAATTTTCTTCTAAACAATGCACCAAATACCTACCTCAACCATCCCCTCTGGCAGCCCATTCCATACGCCCACCTTCCTCTGGGTAAAAAAAGTTACCCCTCAGGTTCCTGTTAAATCTTCACACCACCCCCCCCCCCATCTTAAACTGATGCCTTCCAGTTACTGATCCCCTACTCTGGGCAAATGATTCTCTCCAATCTATTCCTCTTTGACAATACCCTCATTCTCCTATGCTCCAAGGAATAAAACCTTGCTCTGCTCTTATTTTAACCCATTAGCCATCCTTGATCTACCATTTCCATACATTGTGGACACATCTCTTTTGAACATTTTATTTTTCATTTTCCATCAATAAAGCAAAGAAACAACATCACACATTGCTGCTTCAAGGTATACAGATATCCTCCAACAATCTACAGACAAGTGATGTTTCACCCCTCCCTCTCCCACCCGACCCCCCCCCTTAAGAAGAAAAGAAAAAAACAAAGAGAAGAGGAAATACTAGGTGTGATGTTGGTGCTTCTGTTGAATATCCAAGGAGCCGGTGGAGCCAACCCCTTATTTTTGTCGGGATGTGGCTACAGCTGTGCACCCGTGTACGGCAGATATGGCTACCAAAGGTGCTGTGTTGGTTTCTAAGGTTACATGTAATTATTTTCCATGGGAATAAGCTATGCATCTCAGTAGTCTACCTACTAATAAGGAGAGAGGGGTCAGATTTCTAGGTCATTGCTCTACATTTTTTTTGCTATGGACAAAGCGATAAGTATGAATTGAATTTGGAATTTGGTTAATTTATAGCTTATGCCCATGGGGCTCCCCAGCAGATACAACGTCGGGTCCGGTGGGAAGGCTACTTTCGTTATCCTGGCTAAACCCTGCCAAAATGGGCCCACCTTTACACAGGACTGTGTTGCGTGAACAAATGTTCCCACCTCCACTCCACACCTGAAACATTCTCCGACAGCTCCAGTTTTGCCTTGTGAATCTTGTGCGATGTGAGTAGAGCTGGTGTAGAAAGTTGTATTGAACTAGTTTGTGTCTAGAATTAATTACTGTTGTCACACTGTCTCTGCACCAGTCCAACCGGCATCTCTCACTAATTGCGGTGCCCAAGTCTGACTCCCATCTCTCCCTTGATCTGTGTAGCCCTTGCTTGGGGCTCTCACCTTGAAGTACAGAGTACATTCTTGAAATAAATTTGGATGCATTTCCCAGTCGAAGCATCCCCTCAACCTCATTAGGTGCAGGGCCCCACCTACCCCTTAGAAATGATCTTAACTGGAGGAAACAGTGAAAGGTCCCATAAGACAAATCGTATTTACCTTTTAGCTGCTCAAAGGACATAAGCTTTCTCCTTTTTAGTGGTCCTCAATGTACCGGATCCCCTGCCAATTCCAGATCTCCAAAATTTTATTGCCCACGTTCATGGGCATCATTTCATTATGGGTCAGTGGTGCCTTTACCGATACTCCCACTTTCTCTCCAACACACTCATTGATCTTGTACTAGATTTTAATCAGATGTTTTAGTATGGGGTTGTCTGCTTTTTTTGCTATTAATTTTGTAATCCATTTGGATATAAAATCTTTTGCCGTTCTCTCCCCCATTGCATGCAAATCCATTTGCACCCAAGTAGGTGGTTCCCCTCCTCAAAGAAGGATACAAGGAACCTCGACTGAGCTGCCAGATAATATTTTTTAAAATCAGGTTGTGGACTCATCTCTTGTTTGCCATACCGCCATCCACATTTATGTTATTGTGGTAAACCACTGCATGTATGTTTAGGTGTCTGGACACGTCCCCTGGCTGACTGTCCCTGTGGCAACTCCCACAGACTCCAGAATAAAGGTGACTGTCCCACAGCCCCCTCCCCAGTTCAGGACAGTCAACCAGCATGGACGTGCTTCCATTCTATTGTGAATAGAAGCCTATCAATTTTACAAAACTTCTAAACTTTTGGAGTTATTGGCGGTGCATCAGTTGTATTGTCATCCATGTAGGGTTGACCACCGCCAGTGGGCTGATATCGCCTCAAACCGTGCATCTTGGCGCCTCACAGTTCAACGGGCAGCAACCTCCTTTGAAGAAGACTGCAGAGCCCACCTCACTGACAAAAGACAAAGGAGGAAAAACCCAGCACCCAACCCCAACCAACCAATTTTCCCCTGCAACCGCTACAACCGTGTCTGCCTGTCCCGCATCGGACTTGTCAGCCACAAACGAGCCTGCAGCTGACGTGGACATTTACCCCTCCATAAATGTTCGTCCGCGAAGCCAAGCCAAAGAGATTAAATATAAGGACCTCCACCCTCTCATGGATTATCCTGTACCTCAGCTTCCCTCTGCCCTGATCCCACCCTTGCTTGAAGTTAATTAAATCTCCAGTAGCTTCTTTCTAATGGAAGGTCATTGATTTGAAACACACACTCTCTTTCCCTCTCCACTGATAATGTCTGACTTGCTAAGTCAGTTTCTAGTTAGGCTTTTCCCCAGTTGTTCCCCTCTTTTTCCACACATCTCTCAGCACTGAACGTATGGTGGCCTCTGCATTGCAAACTATCCTTGATGTTTGGCATGCTTCCACAGTTTACCACACAATACCCTGTGTTCAGTCTTTGTAGTCTCTCACCAGATCACTGTACTAATGTCTCAACAATCCAGTGTTGATTACAAAGATGCTGTGGTTTGCTTACTGTAGTGAAGTGTTAAACACAGAGATGCAAGGTATAAGTGAGGGAAAAGGAATTGAAGATGATTTTTGTTTCAGATACAGTTACAAGAAGTTTTACAGGCTAAGAAAGACCACTTTTCCTTTGAACACTCCTAAAGTTGCAAATTTCACTCACAATAGAATGCATGACTAATAATAATTGATCTCTGATGGTCAGCTGATAATGAACACAAGGAGACGACATCAGAAAGTAACCATGATTAAAAGCAAGTGCCCAATTGCTGTGATTTTCTGGTTTTGGGCACCAATTATCGCCAAGTGAAGTAAACTATATACCAAACTCACAGGTACATTGCTGTATGTGGGATCTTGCTGTGTTCAATTCCACTTCTCAATTCCCTACTGTAAATCAATGGCCGTGTTCCCAAAGTAATTACGTGGCTACAAAGAAATTGGGGTATCTGTAACCTCATGGATAGGACTGCCCAAACTCAAGTTCCCGATTTTTTTTAACATGTTGGTGGGGGATGGGGGGGGTTGCTGTTCGTAGTCCATGACACTGGCTGGTGACACATGGACAAATTCGTTGTTCTCCCACCCACTGCCTCACTCCCCACTCAGCTGTCGAGAAGGTAGGGTCGAGAACTACCCACTCTCAGTAGGACTCGGTGTTTCAGTGGCCAGGATGCTTAACGTCAGGAGCCATATGGCAACTTGACAACCATAGACGCCTCCTGCCGATAATACTTGGCAAAAGGCAAAGTAATTTTTTTTAATGAACATATATTATAATAAGAATGGTTATAAAATTCATGAGAATGAGTAAAAAAGGAATGAGGTGATTGAAAAAGTGTCTACCACCTGAATGCAAAATGACTTACATTCCCTCCTTTCTCTATAGCCGCTTTTAGGTAGCCAGAATACCCCAACGTAAAGCTGCCTAAAATACCCGAATGCGGCTGTTGGGAGGCCACCTGAAAGTGGAGTACTTACCCAACCCTCCTCGGGTAGGTGTATTCTCCGCTTCTGAGCACTCCCCCAGGCACCTGAAAGCGGGCGAGACTACAGCCATAGTTGACAGGAGCCGGCATTTGCTCCGCAGTGCCTCTCCCTGCTGTGGGCCTTTCAGGTGCCAGAACAGTGCCTTCAGCGCTGCCACCTGAAGGTTGCTTCGCACACACCCGCAGCCGGCTCCGGAGCCGCATTCTCCCAGCTATTCCACCTGAAAGCGGCTTATATCTAGTCACCCCCTGGTCTAACTAGCTAAGGGTTCCTGAATGCATTGTTGCTTCCATTTCCATTACATCTCAGCAATTCAATGTCTGAGAGGCAGACAATGCATTGGCCAAGTTGTCAAGGAGATGGCTTCAACCATGATTTCCACAATTTGCTCTCATTATCTTCACTGTTTTTTGATTTGTTTCCGCCTTCTCCTAACAATGGTTCATCTCCATTCCTTCTCACTCACCTGAAGTTTGTTACTTATCACCTATAGAATAAATCATGTCCCTCCTTTCTGCTTTAGACACTCAGCTTTGCAATGCTCTCTGGACCATTGTCCTCCCCACCATCCTAGCTCTTCATTCTTCCTCCTCCAGTACCGTTAGCTCCTCCTTCCTGTATTGCGAATACTCCAGTCCACGCTTTGTTAACTCTTATAGAGTGACAGCTGCTGCCTATGGTGACCACAGCCCTGATCTTACCTGCTGCCTTATCCATGACACAGTAATCAGGCGAGTTTTCAAAGTACACCAGTTCATTTTTGATCAGCCTGCCTGAGTGCCTGTTGGTGACAGTGAAGCCAGTTCCATCCTGGTTCATTGTAACTTGGATTGCCAGGTTATATTTTTTCCTCAGGTAATCTCCAGTTTTTCTGAAGTCTGACATTGCTAGCCAACACGTCCGCAGCGTACACGAACCACTGACTCCGTGGCATTTGCACTCCAGCTTCATGAACCGCTTCACGGCCTACAAGGGAGAAAACAGTCAGAGTTATCAAAGCCACCAACCTCTTGTATGCTAACTCAAATCATTTTCAAAACTGATAAAACACTCCCAAAGAGGGTTATTACCCAGAAATTGTTGGATTGGACAATGAAGATGGACTTCTACCTTGTGTCTAGGGCTGGTTATGTAAGAATGGGGTAGGCCAAAGGGCCTTTTTCTATGCAGTATCACACCACGACTGTTAACCTTCAATTTTTTTTTACCGTTTCATGTATTTTTTTTTTCTTGGGCCTATAGTTTTTTCTATGGGTGGCATGGTTACTACAACACTGTTTCAGTTCCAGTGACTGGGGTTCGAATCTGGTGCTGTCTGCAGGGAGTTTATATGTTCACCCCGTGTCTGCATGGGTTTCCCTCCGAGTGCTCTGGTTTCCTCCCGCCATTCAAAACGTACAGCAGGGTAGGTCAATTGGGTGTAATTGGGCAGCGCAGGCTCGTAAGCTGAAAGGGCCTGTAACCGTGCTGTATAACTAAATAAAAAATTAAAATATGCCAGCCAGTCAAAGTCATCATCCTGCAAGAAGCATTGGGGATTACTTTCACTTCGCCTCCCGAGAGATGGCCTGGGGGAGCAGTTCACTTTCCTGGTGTAGATCACCTATAATTCTTGGCCACTTGAAATTAAAAGCAAATTTGTTCTACTACAGGGGGAAAATCTGAGCAATCACTTGAGGAAAGAAAACAGAACTTTCTGGAAACTCGCTGCAAGTCCTCAGCTCCTGAGGAGAGAGAGTTAAAGCTTCAGGTCGATCATAGGCTGAGGTTGCTGAGAGGTGGAGGAGAGATGGATGGGACATGTTTCTGATGAGATGAGATCAGGGGATAGGTTGGTAATTGGACGATTGATTAATGGGGAGCAGTTTAAGAGAGATAACAAACCTGACCAAAAGAGATGCAGTGAGGGGAGTTATTGAGTGAGAACAAGATTACAAAATCACAAGGTATAGGAGCAGAGATAGGCCAATCGGCCCTTTGAGTCTGCTTTGTCATTCTATCATGAGCTGATCCATCCACCCACTCAGACCAACTCCTCAACGTTCTCCCCGTGACCCCTAGTGCCCTGACTGATCAAATGCCTGTCAATCTCAACCTTATATATGCCCAATGACCTTGCTGTCACAGGCACCTATGGCAACAAGTTTCACAGACTCATGACCTCTGCCTGAAGAAATTTTTCCACATCTCTGTTTTATATTGAGGCCCTTTTATTCTGTCCCAAACTCCCCTACAATGGAAGAAGGAAGAAGATGCACAAAGGAAGTGAAAAGCTGTGAAATTTAAGATTGCAGCACATGTTCAGCAGGTTTCTGATTTTATTTCAGATTTCCAGCAGCTGTAGTTTTTATTTTCCCAGTAACTTTAATTTCTGGGCTGTGAAGTTAATAAGCACTTCTCAGCTCAGATATTAAAGTACTTCATGTGTTGTAAAAGGGTTTTGCCTCCACTTTTGTTCTGATCTCTGGCCCAGATTCAGTTGAACATCATGACCCAAAAGAGGCCTGAGGACAAATGGCCTTCACCACACTGACTCCAAACATTGGAAAATATGTCTTACGAGTCAAGTTTAGCAGAGCTAGGGCTTTTCTCTTTGGAGCGTAGAAGAATGAGAAGAGTCTTGATAAGAGGTCTGCAAGATTATGAGAGGCATAGATAAGGAAGACAGTCAATGCCTTTTCTCCCAGGAAAGAGTAGCAACCACCAGAGGATATCCATACAAAGTGAAGGGAGGAAAGTTGAGGGGAGAATTTTTTACACAGACTTGTGGGTGCCTAGAATGCCTTTCCATGGATGGTGATGAAGGCTGATACAACAGAGGAATTTAAGAGACTCTTAGATAGGCACATGGATGAAAGAAAAATAATGGGTTTTAAGGTAGGGAGGGTTTAATATCGTTTTGCAGGTACATATAGGTCGGCACAACATCGTAGGCCAAAGGGCCTGTACTGTGCAGTAGTGTTCTATGTTGTAGATTCAGTAGATGTGATTTAAAGCCCCATCCCAGATACATGGGTCCATACATGTGAGGCTACTGCACTAGAGAAATGAGACATAAAACCAAGGCTCACCTGGTTTTTCATGAAAGCTCCCATTTCAAAGAAAAATGGGGAGTTATCTCTGGCTTCGTGCCTAATATTCAACCTTTGGCAAATACAGTAAATCGCCCCATGGGATTGGTAGGTGGTGGGTAAGTACATTTTCCGGTTGCTTGAGACTGCATTTTGCATAATTGGTGAATTAATCACGAGGGCGTGCCAATTTTAGACTTCCATATTTTTCACCTATTTATTTTCCTTGATTTTTTTTTGCCAGTTGCTCGAGACTTCCGTTTGCCTGAATTCCGGATAATGGGAATTTTACAAATAACAGATGATCTCATTATTAGACTTTTAAGTATGAAGGGAGCCAAAGGATAAAAAGCTGTTACAGGAAAATATCACTTAGCTAAAAAGTTGAACAGGCAAGATGGGCTGAATGGCACATTCCTGCTATGATTGCTTATGCTCAGGGAGCTGGCTGTGCACAAATTGGTTGCTGCATTTCAGGCAGTTTCAAAGTGGTTTTAAAGTTCTTTGGGATATCGTGTAAGGCATGACACAAATGAAAACTTTGTTTTACTGGCTGCGCCCACTTTCCAAGCATGAACGAATTACACAAATCTGTCAGAGAAATCAAAAAGGTTACTCTTAAAATTCTTCTTGCCCCTTCCCAACTTGTAATAATTCTCTGAGATCTCTATGTTCCTCCAAATCAAGACTCTTGTAAATTGATGAGTTTTATTGCCTTACCATTGGCTACAGTTCCTCCAGTTACCATGATCCTCACCTCAGGATAATTGACACATGCATTAGTAGAATAATTACAAAATGACCTCATCGAACCTTTATTGAATCTTTTTGTTTCATCCCATCCCCAATACGTTTCATACTGGTTCTCTCCTCCTTGAAAGCTACTTCTTCGACCAACTTCTCGCCACTTCTCCTAATACTTCATGAGGTTAAGTACAAAATTTAATTTGCTGTCACTTCTCCGAGGACCCTTGGGAAGCCTTACTCAGACAACTGCACTTAAGTGTGTGAGAACACAATAACATATGAAAAGAAGCAGTCTTTGGTCACTCAAGCCTGCTATGCCATTTATTAAGTTCTGGCGCCAACCTCAACTCTGCATTCCTGTCTCCCTGAACTCTCCTTCTTTATCAAGTACCTAACTTCCTTTACCTTAATAATATTCAAAAGGTCTGCTTTCAACACTCTTTAAGGAAGAGAGTTCCAAAGATTCACAAGCCGTTGAGGGAAATAAAATTTGCCTCATCTCTGTCTTCAAAGGGTGACCCCTCATTTTAAAATTGTGGTTGTCTTTAATGTCATTCCCATCAGGAAACAAGGAGCATAAACTTAGAATTCTGGCCAAAATATGCAATGGAGATTTGAGGATTTATTTTTAATGAAAAGTGGCTGTGTGGTCTGAAATTCATTGCCTACAGATGTCATGGAAACACACTGCCGATAACATGTGGGTTGAACCGGGTAATTTACTGGGTTTGTACCCGGTAATCACGCGGCCCCTTTCACACTGCCATCCCTCCTAGGTAGCCGATAAACTTTCCGGGCGTGCTGCACTTGGGAGCCTTTCCCGCTGCACCACGATTTACCTGGTTAATCGGCAACCTGACATTTTAAGGGGGGGTCCTGCCTCCATCGGTGACAAAGCGAGAGCAGGTTGTGCTTTCACACCGCCAGAAGGTGATTAGTGAGTTAACTCGGCTGGACTCTGACACTTGCTCCCACCAAGTGTCAGTGCCTGGTTGAATTTAGTTTGCCCTCCCAGAATTAGTTATTTACGGGGAATTGGATAGGCACCTGAATGAGAAAATGCCTGGTGCTCTGAGACAGATGCGATTGCTCAGCTAGGAGCGCCATGAACTTAATGGGCTGAATAGCCTCAAATATGTCCCATCACATTCTGTGACCACAGTCCCAGTCCAGTGATCAACCTATGGTCGCTGCGAGACCGGTTGAGTTCCTCCAGCATTAATGGTATGTTTTTACTACAATCATAGCATCTGCAGACTTCTGTGTTTCACTTTTGATGACAGATTTTAAGGGCCTGTTTAAGTGGCCAAACATGCGACTCAGTTGAATTAAATCAGATTTGTAAGACTAATGGAAGGCTTGTCACTGATTCCTGCATCCTAAGAATTACTTTAAATCTGTGATGTCTGCAACCCTGTAGAAAATAAATTGAATCACCACAACATGCCATGAAACAGAAGAGACAATTAATTTTATAGGACAGATAAATAATTATTCACAGATGCAGTTAGTGCATTAAAAAAGTGCTGGTTAAATAGTGCAGACAAATCTTTCAGTAGTCTTGGAGAAATTTATGCTTAGGGTTACAGTGGTATGGAGAGGTTTAAGAGCCATTGGAGCCTAGAGATATTGGACCTCATTCTTCTAGAACGTGGCAGTGAGAAGAGATTGTGACCAAGGTGATGGGGATTCTTTCTGATGATGGCTGCCTTCTAGAGGCAGGGCATCGCATTGATGTCGGGGCTTGTGAAGAACCTGGCTAGGCTTCCAGTACGCTAAAGGAATAAATCAGTTACTATTTCCATCTTTTAAGGGAAAGCTGCAAAATACATTGCTGTTGGAATTGACAGAAGAGCTTTGTCTGCTGATGGTATGGAAACAGGCCCTTAAAATCTGTCATCAAAAGTGAAACACAGAAGTCTGCAGATGCTATGATTGTAGTAAAAACATACCATTAATGCTGGAGGAACTCAACCGGTCTCGCAGCGACCATAGGAAGTAAGGATATATTACCGACATTTCAGGCCTGAGCCCTTCCTCAAGATAAAAGCAAAAAGCAGGCAGGTGTCTCAATGAAGACTGAGAGAGAATATCTGTCAGTAAAATGCAGGGGCAGAGGGAAAATGTTAGCATTGGTTAACCTGCAGTTGGATCATTAGATTTTTTTTTATTTTCAGAAAGACGATGAGACCATGGAGAGGTAGGAGGGATTCATTAGATCCTCATAGTTCTGAAAGTTTTAACTATGAGAAAGCTTGAAGATCATTCTGAAGAAATAGACACTCTTAAAGACACCATTAAAGGCAGTGGGCAGGTTCAAAAATAACCAGTCTATAGTTATGTAAATATCTGGTTAGAGTTCCATCTGGAGCATTAGACGATGGGATTTACCAGATGTGATAAAATCGTGAAATGTCTCAAAATGTTTTCCAGGAACGTTACCACAAATTTAACACCAAGCCATATGTCAGGATGGATGACCAAAAGAGATAGATTTTACGGAACATCTCAAAGGAAAAAAAAATAGGAGATCGACCGAAGAAAATTTCAGGGAGGACATTCCAGAGCTCAGCGTCCTGGCAACTGTGGGCCCAGTTGGTAAGGGCTGAGCTTTGAAAATCAGGAATGACGAATGATCAGCTTAGGTTGTGCGACTGGGAGGTAGTACAAAGATAGAAAGCATTGAGGGAGGTTGGACTCAGTCAATTTTGCAAGTAGGTGATTTTAGTGATGGTGCAGACCTATTAATGAGATCATCAAGTATTACATCAAGGGTATAAATAATGTGGATGAATCACTGATAAGGAAAAAAATGGTGGCGCTGTTGGCGCTGCTTTGACGACAGCGCTGCCACTGGCCAGTGGCCGATTAACTACAACCTGGGCTCATAGGCTGAGCTTTAGTAAGGTTCCCCCTGACCTTGCCCCCACCCCCGTCTCACCCTTCATTGAATAGAATAAAGTGACATTGAGTTACATTAAATAACCTATATTAGGGATCTCCAAAATGGCTGATATTGACCCTTGGGAGCCGATGGGACTATCCAAGGGGTCAAAAAATGGCAGGAGGTCAAAAGGGAGTCTATAAACACCAGGGGGTTGATTGAACTCTTGGGGCTGAAAGAATTGTAGAGCCCAAGGTCTCCGTCCTGCCTGGGACCCTGATGTCCCTGCTCCAGCCGGGAGTCCGAGGTCCTCCTTCCTGCTGGGAGCCCGACATTCCCGTTCCTGCTGGGAGCCGGTTGTCCCCACTCCTACCAGGAGCCCGAAGTCCCGGCTCCTGCCGTGCCCCTAGGCTTAAGCCTACTTAGCCACTGTCACTGGTGTGGACCTGGAGAGAGCAGGGAGTGGAGGCACAGCGCTCTCCTGAGGAGTTCTACTGCTCAGTCCAACTGCTGATGGCTCCACTACAAACGCCCAGTCCAACTGCTGTCAGCTCCGTACAGGCTGTAGATGGCCTGTTAAAGGAGCTGATGGTGTTTTATTTAAAATCCAGCAACCACTGCGTTTATGCCCAAGATGGCGCCATCTGGGTTTGGCAACTGCCTTGAGGTTTCCAGACTCTGAGGGAGCAGTGGACTGGTGCAGGGTGTCAGTAGCGGGGAGAACAATCCCCGCTGAGAAGAACAAGCAGAGGAGATGACCCCAAGGACCATGGTGGCGGACCAGCAGGGGGCTCTGCTGCTGAAGAACACACACACGAGGCATGCTATTGGCAACTAGTGTGCGAGGAATCCACACAGGCTGCGGGCTGCTGGAGACGATGCCAAAGGACTCAGAGCAGGCTGCAGGCTGTGGACGACTGGCTCATAAGAATCAGGTTTCAAAACCAGGATTTGAGTGGGAGCTGAGGGCAAGAAGGGATCCTGAAGGGCCCAGGGTGCTGAA
Organism: Narcine bancroftii; assembly: GCF_036971445.1. Lineage (NCBI taxonomy): Eukaryota > Metazoa > Chordata > Chondrichthyes > Torpediniformes > Narcinidae > Narcine > Narcine bancroftii. The sequence goes on from NC_091473.1 coordinate 245,496,184, forward strand.
GGCTTCTCATTGTGTTGGAGATTTGGATCTGGGCTTGGGTTGGTGATAGATCGAACAGAAGCTGTGTGGTGGCAGAGGCTGCAGAAACATTGGAGACAACTCCACGGACACTGACTCTGAGGGCACTCTCTTTTGCTTCTCTTTCTCTGATTGTGAAGGGTGCTGGGAAAATGCTAATGGCAAATATTATGGCAGACTAAAGGCAATTTCATGTAATATGATATTTATTTTTATTATATGACAATAAATAGTGTCTGAGTCTGAGTTTAAACAAGGAACTGAAACCAATGCCTTAATTTTCCCAATATTTCAAAAAAAGAGTTCTGCATTTATACAGCACCTTTCATGACTTTTAAGAAGTCCTAAGGTAGTTATAGCTTATGAAATACTTTGAAGTGGGATCACTGTTGCAATACTACAGCCGAGTAGCCAAAATGGAAATAGTATTCTCCAATAAATAGCCAAGTAATAATGTACAGATGCTTCTTGCTTTGGGATAAGTATTGGCCAGGAGAAAATAGCTGAAGAACCATTTTTCCAGTGAGTACTGAACAAGACATCAGACTATTTCGAATGTGCAGGGGTTGGGAGAGATGGTTTTGAGGAAGACTTGAATGTGTTTGGTGTACAGATGTAAAGAGATGAAGTTTTTTTTGGATAATGTTGCCAGGGAAGCTCCTCGTTGTGAAACAGGAAGAGTGAACACCCTTGGGAGACACCAGAGTTAACAGTGTGGGAGTGGGAAGAAACCCATTCTGATTGATTCTTTGTGACATAGATGAGAATGGAATCTGGTGAATATGATTCCACCCAGCTGGACAAGGGGGAGACCCTGCGAGAGACGAACTTCTCTTTATTTCCCTTGTCTCTTGACATGCTCAATTGTGCAACAATTTGGGCTTACTCTTTCACCTTTACTTTTCAATAAAAACATGGTGGAACTCCTAATTACACCAATGCACCATAACCCTAACCTAAGAGAGTAATGATGAAGGATCCCAGACCTTCTTTGAATATATAACGATCGCGGTAGATAGAGCGGAGCAGATGGACGTTGTTTACTTGGATTTCCAGAAGGCGTTTGATAAGTTTCCACATAAAAACATACATAAGATAAGGATGTATAGAGTTGCGGGTGATGGGTTAGCTGAGATAGAGGGCTACTTAACCAATAGAAAGGAGGGAGTTGAGATACAGGGGTGGTTTTCTGGTTGGCAGTCAGAGGTGAGAGGGGTGTCACAGGGGTCAGTGCTGGGCCCGCAAATGTTCATGATATACATTAATGTTCTAGAAGAGGGGACAGAGGGTAGTGTATCTAAAGCTTGCGGATGACACTAAATTGAGTGGAGAAGAAAATTCTGCAGAGGATATGGAGAGTCTGCAGTGAAATATAGATAGGTTAAGTGAGTGGGCAAAGGTCTGTACAGATGTTGGCAAATGTGAGATTATCCACTTTGGAAAGAAAAATGGAAGATCAGATGATTATTTAAATGGCAAGCGATTGCAGCATGCTGCCATGCAGAAGGACTTGGGAATGTTTTTGCATGAATCACTAAAAGTTGGTTTGCAGGTGTAGCAGAAAGCAAATGAAATGTTGGCCTTCATTGCTAGAGGGATTGAATTTAGGAGCAGGGAGGTTATGCTGCAACTGTACAAGGTACTGGCGAGGCTGCATCTGGAGTACTGCATACAATACTGGTCATCGTTTCTTGAGGAAGGATGTACTGGCTTTGGAGGCAGTGTAGAGGAGGTTCACCAGGTTGATTCCAGAGATGAGGGGGTGGCCTTTGAGGAGAGATAGAGTCATCTGGGACTGTACTCACAGGAATTTAGGAGAATGAGAGGCTATCTTATAGAAACATATAAAATTATGAGTATATCGATAAGTAGGTAAGTTTTTTCCTTTGGTGGGGGAGATTAGAACTAGGGAACATAATCTCATTCAGGGTAGTAGATTTAGGACAGAAATGAAGAGGAACTGCTTTTCCAAGAGGGTGGTGAATCTGTGGAATTCAGTTCAGTGAAGGAGTGGAAGCGATCTCAATAAATATATTTCAGACAAGGTTGGACATATTTTTACATAGTAAGGGAATTAAGTGATAAAGGATATGGGGAGAAGGCAGATAGTTGGAGATGTCTATCATCAGATCAGTCATGATCTGAGAGAGCAGGCTCGACAGGGTGGATAGCCGACTCCTGCTCCTATTTCTTATTCTGAAGTGTTAGATGCTTCTCTATCCACGAGCGCTGTCAGTCCTGCTGAGTGTTCACAGCTTTTTCCTTTTTTATTTCACATTTCCAGCAATCTGTAGTTTTTCTTAATCTTTAGAGGACTCAAACTCCACAACCATCAACTCCCCTCATCTCCTTCCTCCTCCCAACCATAGCGATACCAGCAAAAACTGGAAGCATTGTGAAGAATGAAATTTCTGTTGATGGATACATTGGGAAGCAGTCACCCTTTTTATTCAGATGTTGAGGTTTAGCTAGCAATTGACCATGGGGTGGTGGGGAAGTAAAACCGAAGCCCTTTCATATCCATTAAAGTCATATTTCACTGCTAACAAACAATTACATGAATATAGTTCAGAAAACAATGTAAAGGAACAGCAGAATGCATGAAATATTTCTTCATATTTCCTTTGAGAATTTTTTGAGTTTTTTTTAATAAATGGTTCAAACTATAAAATTACTGTTGAAATACTGTTCACTGTGATAACTGATGCAAATTGATTTAAAGATCATTAACCCCTTGAGGTTTGTGTTTCCTTTGCATGTTTTGAACATGTGCATATTGTCTGCTCTACATCTGATACCAATCTCATTCCGTTGGCACGCTGCCTGATACAGAATTCAACAGATGTTTTGTTTTTAAATTTTGTTATATGCTATTTTTGCCTCTTGTTAATGACAAAAATGTTAAAGGATTGGCAGATGGAGTCACTCAGCAAAGTAATGTAGATAATCAGTATCTTGCAACAGGAGAGGGTCATTTTACTCTCTCTGTTCATTGAGATCATAACTGATCTCTGACTCATTTCCACATATCTTTACCCCTTATCCCTTCGAAATTTGGACGATAAACAATTGATCAAATATCCCCATGTGGTGTCAAATATTGTGTGGTCCATATTGATATTGGAAAATACTTTATTCCATCAAGCTTGCAACTTGTGCCTTGGAGAAGGTTGTCCATTGTATTTGTTTAGCTGGTTATGTTTCATGATGTGATGGATTCCTGCATCAGCAGAAGTGTTTCTACCTCTCTCTACTCCATCAGGTTTGACAGTGCTCTGCTTCTTTTCTCAAAGGAAATCAAATATTAAATTTTGGCTCTTCTGGCCCACAAGCCCATGCCACATAAATACCCCAATTCACCTACACCCCCCACCCCCCGTACATTTTGAAGGGTGGGAGGAACCTGAAGCACCCGGAGGAAACCCACGCAGACACAGGGAGAATGCACAATCTCCTTACAGGAGATTTGAACCCCGGTCACCCGTGCTGGAATGGCATCGCCCTAACTAACCCTTCAATCTGTATTGTAATTTAACCATGTAAGCCTTTTAATCAGGAAGTTGTCGGCTGGACATTGGGAATTTTTTGCCACTGAATTGTAAAGGAAGTCAAACGTGCCCCTGGCAAAGTTAAGACTGGCCAAATACAGGAAATCTGATTTGATGTTGGACTTTGTAAATCCTTGAAGGAGGGAACGTCCCATCGAGGAAAATTAGACACAGAGGGCAACGAAATTGGGACAAGGAAACAAACAAATGAATTAAAAAAAAATATTTATGATACTTCCAACAAAAGTAACGCTTTTGACTCAGTAAATCATGACTTAATATTGTAGCTAATAACTATAATTTCCATTATATCAACAATATTTTCTCTTTCACAGAAATAATTGCTTTCATAAAATTAAATGATTAATTACTCACAATAATTAATATTTTATCAGTGATTAATGGACTTAGCTAATAATGTTGTTTGACATCAATTATTTAGGTAATTGCTTTGTCTTTTTTTCCCTGTAACTCTTAAATCAATTCGTGCCTTATACCAATAATTAATAATCTTCAAAAATTAATTTCCTAATATCAGTAGTTAAATGTTACACTGAATATCACATCACTAACTAATATCTATTCATCAATTTTTAAGTCCCAGAGGCCAAAGACTGATTAATTACTCTTAAATAATTAGTTCTTTTCCATCAATTATTAATCTTATTAACTCATGAATTGCTCTTCCATTAATAACTAACTAGCTTGTACTACAAAACAGAGCAATAAATGGGGAAAAAAAAAGAATTGAGGGCCAATAAAGAATACAGACTTGCTGAATGGTTGACAAATGGTAAATATCTAGCTTGCTCCTTCAAACATCTGATAGTTGAATAGTCCATGGTGCTGTTTATCTGTGGATTTCTGCATAACATTGGAACTCATTTCAAAACTGAACCTGTTTATCTTTCAAGACTTCATTTCAAGGCCCTTCCTATGGTTTACTCACAGTCCTGCCACATCGGTTATTGTGGAGATTCATTAGTGCCCTGGCGTCTTTTTCCTTCTTCTCCTTGGCATCTACGAAGGCCTTGGAGAACTTTATTCCATAATTGATGTTATCGCTGCAGCCTCCCCAGTCAAATTCTCCTCTCAGGTCCCGAGCCTTGCCCCTCTTGCGTGGATCACAGCCACAGGTATTCAGATCTCCTTGACTGCATGCTCGTGTGATGGCATACACAACCCCGGCAGAGGATATGGCATAGACAAAAGCAGCCTCTCGGCTACCTGAAGGGGACAGATGGAAACAGTGAGAGCACAATTAGAATTAGATTTCAGATTTCAGATATCTGATTTATTCTCAGAGAACATACATGATATCAAATACAATCCTGAGATTCTTTTTCCTGTGGGCCGGGAAGAATTACCACTCATTGGTAGTGCAAGAAAAAATGTACACAAATAAATAAATGTAAACAAACTGACTATTGTAAGGTAAAACATCATGAGATGGGAATGTGTAAGGAGTTACCCTGTACAGGGCTGTAACAAGATGTGAATGCATCCTTGTACTTACAAGATAAGAGAGACATTGATGGATTGAGAGGCAGGAAGCTAGCAGGGAAAGGATAGCAACAGTTTTAGTCATTGGACAAGTAATGATATGATGATGTTCTAAGCACGTATCCAAGGGTATAAAAAATCATCATTTTGCTGATAACGGCAGAATGCATTCTCCGACTAACATGTTTAGTTGCAAGTGTTACAATCCGGTAATAAAGAACAAAGAACCCTGATTTCGACTCAGTCTGGTGTTTGTCTCACTCATTCATGAACAAAGCAGACCTATCACTATGCAATATAGAGAGGAAAAAAACAATAAGGTGCCTTAAATGAATCCCTGATTGAGTTTGTTGTTGAGGAGTCTGATGGTGGAGGGGTAGCAGCTGTTCCTGAACCTGGTGGTGTGAGTCTTGTGGCACCTCTACCTCTTTCTTGATGGTAGCAGCAAGAACAGAGTGTGTGTTGAGTGGTGTGAATCCTCAATGATTGATCATGCTCTCCGACGGCAGCGATGTTTTCGATGGTGGGGAGGGTTTTGCCTACAATGTTCTGGACTGTATCCACTACCTTTTGCAGGGCTTTACACTCATGGGTATTGGTGTCCACATGCCAAACCTCCACAAACTCCTGGAGAAGTGGAGGCACTGATGTGCATTCTTCACAATGCCATTAGTGTGCTGCATCCAAGAAAAATCCTCTGAGATAGTGACTCCCATGAACTTAAATTTGCGCACTCTACATGGACTGTGCCTTCTCCCCTGTAGCATTTTTCCTTCCAGAGTGGATGCCTCCACATTTGCCAACATTGTACGCCATTTGCCAGATCCTTGCCCACTCATTTAACCTATCTATATCTCTCTGCAGATTCACTGCATCCTCTACACAATTAGCTTTTCAACTCAACTTAGTGCCATCAGCAAATGTAGATATAAGGAACTCAGTCCTCTCTTCCAAATCATGAATTTATATAACGGACATCTGCAGCATTTTGTTCACCAAAAATTACCACACCAAAGAAATACCCATCTATCCCACCCTCTGCTTTCTATTGGTTAAACAATCCTCTATCTGTGCTGTACATTACCCTTAACTTCATGTATCCTCACCTATGGATAAGCCCTTAATATGGCATTTTAGCCCCCGAGCAAACATACAACATTCACCTGTTCTATCTTCTGGGCTTATTATATTCTCAAAGAACTCCAATAAATTTGTCAAACATGACGTGCCCTTCCTGAATCTATGCTGCGTGTGCCTGCCTGAATTCCTCACGATGAACAATGAAGGAACAATTCTTTTTTAGTCCTGCTTTATTCCCTTTTTTATTATAGACAGTCATGGGTGGCATTAGCAAGGTCAGCATTTATAATCTCTCCCAAGCTATCCTTGAGAAAATGGTGGTGGGTCTTCTTGAACTGCTGCCATGTCTTGGGTGATCTGAACCAGCTGGTTACCATACTAATAAGGTTTGACGCTCCAGATATCGCAAAGCTACTTCTAACAGTGATATAAGATTAAAGCTGAAGTTAGATCGAGAATCTGGTTGTTTGGATGATGAAGTTAACACAAAAAAGTTTTTTTTGGTTTGATTCTAGACACTGATGAACGATTATTAATCTGAAATATTAATTCCTTTCCTCTTTCAACACATGGTGGTTAAACTGCTGTACATTGTTTTAGTTCTTGTTTTGTGAATTGGAAACAAGGCAGGGTAATTGTGTGGCCTTGATTTGATTGAATTGTAGAGCAGGATCAAAATGCTGAATTGTTTTATCCTGTCCCCGGTTGTGGTGTAAGCAGGTTTCTTTTGTGTGGATGCATCTACAATTAGAGAGACAGAAGTAGAATATAAACAGAACATTCTTTATTGATGATGGTAAATTTCAACTAAACAGCCGTGCCTGGACACCATAAGCCATCAATAATTGTACCATTGGGTAGCAATCAATTCTTCAACCTCCAACACATGCTCTGCAATAAATTCAAGGAATTCGATCCAATATGCATCTGAGTTAAGAAATTGGGTATAAATGAAAAATGCAAGTGAGGTAATGAACAGGTCATTGACCTATGTCAACCCCTTTTCTCTCTTCAGAGATACTTCCTGACCTGTTGAATATTTCCAGCATTTTCTATTGTAATTTTAGACATGATGATGTTTCCTTGCACCTGCTGTCCTTGCACTTCTTGGCAGTGGAGGTCAGAGATTTTGAGAGGTGTTGGCAAAGAGGCTCTGTCAGAGGGAGAGTGAAACATTCACAGAGTAATTTCGCTGCAAGGCTGTGCCCAATGTGAAATGGTTTCCAATTTTCCATCACCACACAGTGCACTTTTCAGAAGCCTAGAAGATGTAAATAATTAAGAACCAGGAGCAGGATCGGCCATTGAGCCAGCTCTGCCATTGAATAACATCTTGGCTGATCTGGCTGTGGACTCAGCTCCACCTAGCCTCCTTTATCACATCATTCCCCCACCAGACAAAAACCAACCTGTGTCTTAAAATATATTTAATGAGGCACCCTCTACTACTTCCTTGGGTAAAGATTTGACTCTCTAGGAAAAGCAGTTCCTCCTCTTCTGTCCTAAATCGACTCCCCGAATCTTGAGTCTATGTCCCTTGTTCTAATCTTATCTATCAGTTGAAGAAACTCTCCTGCCTCTATCTTTCACAATTTGGTATCTTTCCACAAGATCTCCTTTCATTTTTTAAATATTCCAGCAAGTTGAGTCCCAGGCAACTCAATCTCACTAGGCCGCCTCATCTCCGGAGTCAGCCTGGTGAACCTCCTCAGCACCACCTCCAAAGCCAATTCAGGAGACCAGAACTGCACTCAATACCCTGTACAGATGCAGCAGAACTTCCCTGATCTTAAATCCAATCTCTTAATTACCCATTGCACCTGAAAACTAACCAATTGGAATTAATGCACAAGCATTCCCAAGTGTCTGCACCACAGCATGCTGCAATTTAAATAATAATATGATCTACAGTTTTTCCTTCCAAAGCAGATGCCCTCGCATTTGCCAACATTGTAGTTCATCTGCCAGATCCTCGCCTGCTCATTTAATCTATCTCAGTGCATCCTCTGCACAATTTGCTTCTCCACGCAATTTAGCGACAACTGCAAATTTAGATGCACCAAACTCAGTCCTCTCTTCCAACTCACTGATGTATATAATCTGGCATCAAGCCCTGCAGCACTTTGTTCACCACAAATTACCAACCAAAGAAACACCCATTTATCCCACCCTCTGCTTTGGTTAATCAATCCTCTATCCGTGCTGTACATTACCCTCAACTTCATGTATCTGTAGATAAGACTTTACCATGGGATTTTAACGAACGCCTTCAAATATGCAACATCCACCTGTTCTGTCCTCTGTGCTTATTATATTCTCAAAAGACTCCAGTAAATTTGTCAAACGTGCCCTGTCCTTCCCAAATCCATGCTGCGTCAGCCTGATGGAACCATTTCTATTCAAATGCCTCACAAGTTCTTCCTTAATGATAGCTTTAAAGCCATTGGGACTGAAGTAAAAGGCTGAGACCACAGGAAGGGATATCTGTTTAAAGTTGACCTGCACTGATTTCAAAAATGTTCTCAAAAGCACAGAAGGAGAATTGACCAGCATCTTAAGCCGGGTACAGGTGTGCTTGGCAGACTGATAAAGGAACCTGCAATGTAACTCATTCATATTCACTCAATTTTTCGGGAACTTTAACACAACTACATTAATTGGCTATCCTTTGGTGCCTTTGATCTTGCTGACCATTGCAGATGTAACTATGCTGATGTGTATGAACTCATTGAACAGGACAGGTAAGGTCAGCATATTTTCTCCTGGGAAAGATATTAATGAACCAGAGGAGTTTTTACCTTGTTACTCATGATTAGGCTTTAAAGTAAAAATCCAGATTAATAATTGAAATTAAGTTAAAACATACAGAAATGCTGGAGGAACTCAGTTGGTGTAGCAGTGTCCATAGGAAGTAAAGATATATTATGGATATTTCAGGCCTGAGCCCATCTTCAAAGTAGAAATAAAGCACAGGACGGCGTCAGAATAAAGATGAAGACTGGCAGGGGGAGGTGTCCAGACCCACAAAATGTGTTAATTGGAAATGATGAGGAAATATGAGAATTGATTTTGGCTTTGTGACAGAGGGAAGAGGGAAGAAAAAGAGATTTGGGGTGAAAGGTGATAGGGAGAAAAAGAAGGGGGGTGTTTATGGAAGCCAGAGAAGTTGATGTTAATGCCATCTGTTTGGAGGGTGCCCAGATGGAAGATGCAGTGTTTCTCCAATTTTCAAGTGGTCTCAGTCTGGCAGTGAATGAGGCCATGGACAGACATGTCAGCAAGGAACTGGGATGGGGAATTGAAATAGGTGACCACTGGGAGATTCAGCTATTGTGGTTGACAGAGCTGAGGTGCTCAACAAGGCAATCTCCCAGTCTGAGCCCAGTCTCTACAATGTAGAGGAGATCACAACAGGAGCACCGGATAACCCTTGCAGTGAAATGTTGCTTGACTTGAAAGGACTGTTTGAGGCCCATAATTAGTGGTGAGAGAGGACATGTGGGGCAAGGTGAACATCTCTTGCAGTCACAGGGATAGGTGCCAATTTGATGGGGAACAGGGAACAGGGGTATGTGCCAAGGGATGAGTGGTGGGTTGGATTGGAATATTGATCTTTTGTCCATTAATATGGATAGCTTCTCTTATCATTAATGTACACTACAATATCCACTGTTTGGTTTAAGCACAGATTCAGCATGGAAGCAGTAAGATGGCCTGTAATGTTTAACAGTGGAATCACAAGTGAATCTCTCAACAGAACGTTTAGTGGAATTTATTTTAAATGGCGCTTAACTGGGGGCATTAGGGAAATTTATTTTCATTCTGTTTTTCCCACACACAGACTTTTACCATCTATTTTCTCATGAAAGGTGTCAAGTTGCATTTACATAATTTATTGAAGCCATCTTACTGCTAACGTGGATGTGTAAACAGCAGTAAATCTGTGGCAGTCCCTCATTCACTGAGAGACACGTTATGTCATGCCCTGATTTCACATCACATTCTGGGATTTGCTGGATATGTTCATACTGTAACTTCACTCAGTTCCACTTTCTCATTATTTTCTGCCTTCACTCTTTATTCATTTGTAGAAAGGCTGAAATTCATTGACCATCCTTAATCGACTTTGGGAAAGTGGCCGAATGCCACCTCCGTGAGCCATTGAATTTCATCTGGTGAGGTTATTCCCACAGCAGGGAGGGAATTCCAGGATTTGGACCCAGTCTCGAAGAAAAGAATAACACAGAGCGGTAGTTCTCAAATGGCAGCCCTAAACTCACATTCCACCTTAAGCAACCCCTATGCCATCAGTGCTCTGTGATTAGTAAGGGATTGCTTATGGTGGGATGTGAATGGGAAGAAAAAGGTTTGAAAAACGTTGTTTTAATCGCACCTAATTGACTCATTATGTGCATGGTTTCATAATGCCAAGGGAAAAGGGTCAAGTATCTAGCAAAATATTTCAGTAACAAAGTTGGGTCTGGACCAGTGATTCTCAACCTTCCATGCCCACTCACCTTAAGCAATCCCTCACTAATCACAGAGCATCGAAGGCATAGGGCTTACTAAAAGTGGTATGTGAGTGGAAAGAAAAAGGTTGAGAACTACTGGACTAGAGATTGAGCATGAATTAGAACCCCCATCTGATGCTAACCTTCCCTTTGGAGTTCATGTCCTACTTTGCCAGTAGAGGAATCCTTTCGCTTACAACCACCTAGCAGAGTAAACCAGGAGAATAATGCCAGCAGGGTTCAAGAAGAAGAAATCTCTAAACTCCCCAAAACAGAGGAATAACTGGCCATTCAGCCCTTCAGCCTGCTGCTTGTTCCATCACACGTGTTAACCTTTACCTCAATTTCATTCATCTGTCTTTGTCCCATCTTCCCTGGCAACTGTCCCCCCCCATCCAAAATCCCACTTTTGCGCCTTGGCCACAGCCACTTAAGGATGCAGGTTCCAGATTTCTGCTACTCCTTGTGTAAGAATTGGTCACTTAAGTTCTCAACTATATTTTTCCATTAACATCCCACCTTAAGCAATCCCTTACTAATCACAGAGCACCTATGGCATAGGTGGAATGTGAACTTAGGGGGCAGTTTGAAAACCACTAATCTAGATAATTTATGAAAATCACAAAGTGCAAGGGTCCCAGAACAGATCCCTGCAGAACTCCACTAGACACTGACCTCCAGGAAGAATGCTTCTGTTCATTACAACTGTGCTCTCTGTTTTATACGTGCAAGGAAGTTTTTAATTCACATAGCCAAATTTCTGTCTATCCCATGCCTCCTCACTTTCTAAACAAGTCTCTCACTGGGGGACCTTGTCAAAACCCTTACTAACATCTATATAAATTAAATTTACCGCCGTACCTTCATCAATTTCTTTTGTTGCCTTCGTGGTGCATCTTGATTACATTTTGGCTGGATTTTGGACGCTGATTCTTTCTATCGTGTACTGTTTTTAAGATATGACTTAGCTTTGTGATTTCCTGTCGTATTTTAAGTCTGCTAGTATATTGCCCACAAAGCAAGCTGTTTTGGTCAGTCCAAGCATGCCTGGACATGCACTCAGTGCAGGTGCTAGGCAAATATTGTCTTAGGCCTGGGCACACTTAAACAGGATAGATGCAGACGGGCTATAAAAGCAGCTCACATATATGGATGCTGTGCATTATGCTGATATAGATTGAACATATATCGATGCACGTGTTCTTCAGGCAAAAGTACAGAAAGTGTACTTAATAATAGCATTTATTGCCTTCAGGAAGATTCAATACAACAGAAATGTCTCATTAATGTCACAACAGCTGTGATAAATTCTGCTACATTTGTGGCGAGTATACGATTAAGGCTGCCTGATTGTCCTTATGAAGAAATCCTTTGAGCTCCACTATTGTAAAATTGGTGACCAAGACAAACCCTGGGCTTTTCATCTTTGTAGCGTAACATGTGCAGTCAACCTGAGTGCTTGGCTCAGGGGTACATTATGCAATTAAACATGCCAAGTTTAATGTTTCTCCAACTTCCTGCGTGATACAGCAAATCTAAAATAATCTTTGTGTTCAGCTTGAAGTTGTCTATCATAATCCCCACTTATTTTTCAGGATGCAAACTTCTCAAATAAAATTGTCTGGTGTTATGGACCTGCGACAGGCCCTTGTAATCTCATGTCCTGTTTCGTTGAGTGGTAGTGGTTACAGGCTTGGAAAGTTCTGGAAGAAGCCATAGGGAGTAGATTTTGTAGCGGGTGTATGCAGGAACCATGGTGCATCAGAGCTGAAAAGTGTTAATGTTCAGGATGCGACTCATCCTTGCCTGCTTCTCAACTGTAGCTTCTGTTCTGTTTCCATGAATCATCAATTGGATTTGCAAAAACTGCCAGTCTCACATCTTCCCTTTATAAGTTTATAATTTAGACATACAGCCCCATTACAGGCCATTTCGGCCCATGCGTTAAGCCCCCACTATGTTTTGAAGGATGGGAGGAAACCAGAGCCCCCCGGGGAAAACCCACACAGATAGAGGAGAACGTACAAACTCCTATGGACAGCACGAGATTCAAACCCTGGTGTCGATCGCTGGTGCTGTAAAGGCGTTGTGCTAACCACTACTGATGCCACCCTTCTTATTATCCTGCATCCCTGATGAAAAAGCTTTTCCTGGAAACAATAACTTTTCTTACGACACCTAGAAACAATCCATCCTAAATAATTTCTGGCATTGTCTGGTTTTACATTTTTAATTTTTCAGAGTCTTTCCCTTTCCCCTCTGAACGTGTCATGTTTTATCAGGCACCTCACTGAATATGCCGTTCTTCACTTGTGTGTGAAGAGAATGACAGTTGGCTCTGTTATTTGAAGCTTAACAGAGATTGGTTGCGCTGATTTATTTTTAGACATGCAGCAATGAAACAGGCCATTTCGGCCCTACAAGACCATGCCACCCAACTTAAACATCATTAACCTACACCCCAGTAGGTTTTTGAAGGGTGGGAGGAAACCGGAACCCATGGAGGAAATCCTCGCAGACACGGGAAGAATGAACAAACTCCTTACAGACAGTGCGGGATTCGAGCCCAGGTCCGGTCCCAATAACTGGCGCTGTAAAGGCGTTGTGCGAACCGCTACTCCAACCTTGCTGTAAGGTTATTTCTATGGTCACCATTTAATTGTGTAAAGTTCTGTCATCAATCAACACAGATGGGATGAGTTCAGTTTCTCAAATGCTTCAAGAGAGAACACATGATTGGTGCTCATGCCTTGTAAAGCAATGCATTAAACTGATTGTATATTGAATGTTGAGAAAGACATATCCTGGTTGCATTTATTATGTGTATTGTGATTAAAATATATTTCTGGAAAAAGAAATTGATGTTATTTCCTAAGAGAGAGAGCAAGAGAGGTGAAAGGTTTAGTGCAGGAATTTCAGAAATTAGAGCCTTGGCAACTGACGGCAAGGCCACCAGTGCTGTATGTGCAGGGAGGGAGAAATGGAGCACTTAGAAATTTGCAGGACGAGAAGAGGTCACAGCGAGAGGGAGGGGTGGAGCTGTGGAAGGTTGGAAAACAAGAATTTGAACTGTAATGCTTCTTGCCTTTCCCCTGGATATCCTCCCAACCAAAAATCTATCAATTTCAGAGGTTGCACAGGAGACTAGAACCTGGACTGACAAACAAATGGCTGGAGGAATCCAACGGGTCGAACTCCATCAGTGGGAGAGAAAGAATTGATGACATTTCGGGCTGGAACCCTTCAGCAGTCCTGAGTGCAACCTTCTGGAATCAGGTTTATTGTCATGAACGTGTGTCAGGAAATTTGTTGTTTTGCGACAGCAGTGTTGTGCATTACAGATGCAAAAATTGTTATAAATTACAGTTCCATAAATACAAGATTTAAAAATATATATGGTAAAAGAGAAAAAAGTGAGGTAGTGTCTGTAGGTTCGTTAACGGTTCGGATATCAGTCTATGGAGGGGAAGAAGCTGCTAGCTATTTCCCCACACAACTACCAGCCATCTCCGCTCTCGGTCTTGATGAAAGGTTCCGGTCCGCAGCATTGCCAATTCTGTTTCTCCCACTGATGCTGCTCGACCTGATGAACTGCCCCCAGAGCGTTGTTCGTTGCTCTATCCATTTCAGGATTGAAACTTCCAACCGGTTCCCAAGTTCCACAGCACCTCAAAGGAGGAAGCTCCAGATTTCTAACACCTTTTCCATCAAAATGAACTTTGTGATTTCAATCTTGAAAGATCTATTCCAAAGATCCTCCAGTGAATTTCTCAAGAGGAAGAAATAAGATCTAATAATTGAACCCCATTATCATTTTGAACTCCTAAATTTGATCATCCTGGCACTTACATTTCATTAAAGTTTAGTTATGCTGTGCTTGTGAATAGCAAGCCCATGAAGCAGAGAGTGGGTTATCTGGATTAGCATTGAGGTAGCAATAAAGTCTTTACCTTCATGGTTTCTGACTAGGCCCTGTACAAATCATTTCAACCAGTCACTGCTTGAATTATCTCTGTTTGACTTTTCACCAGTTTGCCTCTGGAAATATTTACATCTCTTATTACTGTTTACAGATCTTGACACAAAGGCATGCTCCAACCAGTGACTTGAGGAGATGAGCCCGCTGCCTGAACTCTTGTAAAACATGTATTTTCTCTTTTGCCCTGCTCAGATCTGTTTACTCAGTGGCAAAACTACAGTTGTTGATCAAAACAACACTGACGGAACATTTACGAGGGTCTTTTTTTCCACTCGAATTATCCATAAATGGTACCAAAGTTTTGTGTGCCTTGACTTTACACTTGAAAACAGCGTGACACTTCTAAGGTCTAGATCAGTGGTTTTCAAACTGTCCCCCTAAACTCACATTCCACCTTAAGCAATCCCTATGCCATAAGTGCTCTGTGATTGTATAAGGTGGTCTCTGAGTGGGGAGGGAAGGTTGAGAATCACTGCTCTAGACACAATTGGTGACTGAAATATTTTACTTGAGAAAAATTGTCATTGGCCCATTTCCTTTGGAGTTATGACACTGAGTCAAGTATGTACAATTAAAACAGTGGCTTTCAAACCTCTTTTTTTCCACTCACATACTGGGTTAAGCAATCCCTTACTCATCACAGAGAACCTATGACAGAGGGATTGCTTAAAGAGGAATGTGAGTTTAGGGGGGACAGTTTGAAATCCACTGATCCAGATCTCCATGAAACAACAAAGATGGGGTTGAGGTGATGCCATTATCCTTGTCTCACAGTATAAATATATGTCAATCTGTCTACATTCCATGAAGTAGAGAATTCCAAAGATTCTCAAAACTCTGCAAGAAAAAAATCCTCTTCATCTCCATCTTAAATGGGTGACCCCTTATTCTAAAAATATAGTAAAACCCCTGTAGGGATTGGTAGATGCCAAATAAGTGAATTTTCTGGTTGCTTGAGATTGCACGTTGCATGGATTGGTGAATGAACGGTGAGGCGTGTCAATTTTAAACATTCATATTTTTATCGATTTATTTTCCACGATTTTTTTTTGCCAGTTGCTCGAGGCTGCGGGTTGCTTGAATTCCGGATAACAAGGGTTTTACTGTAAACCCTTTGTACCATAATTAAGAAAATATCCTCTCAGCAGTCACTCCCTCAGAATCTTATACTGGATGTTTCAAGATCACCTCTCATTTATGACTAAATTTCACTGAATATAGGTCCAAACTGCTCAATCTCTCTTAATACTTCAACCCATTCATCTCAAGAAACCATCGAGTGAACCTCTTTGCATTACAATAATATATCCTTGATTGAATATGGAGGTCAAAATTATGCACAGTGTTCTCGATATGTTTTTACCAGTTTATATGTTTTAAGGTTGCATTTCTACTATTAAACTCCAAAACCAAACACTGTATAAGCCTTCCTAGTTTTTTACAGTGCCTTTCTGCCTCATGCATTTAGATACCCTTTGCCCTGCTACATTTTGTAGCGTTATTCTATTTTCAGCCTAGGGGCAGCACAGTTAGTGTAGTGGTTAGCGCCAGTGATCGGGGTTCAAATCCCACGTTGCCATGTCTGTGTGGATTTCCTCCGGGTGCTCTGGTTTCCTCCCACCCTTCAAAACGAATTGGGTTTGTTGGTCAATTGGGCATAAGTGAGTGGGCCGCATGGGCTCATGGGGCAGAAGGTCCTGTCACTGTATAAATTTAAAAAAAATGATAAATTCACATTTTCCCACATGATCTCCCATCTCATAACTGATCTGTATCACTTTGCAGCTTCTTTGTGTCCTACTCACAACTTCCTAACCCATCTATTTTTGCAAGATCAACATGTAGCCAGCAGCTATACTTTGTGAGGTGTCTAAGGAGATTCGGTATGTCACTGAAGTCTCCGTAAACTTCTACAGGTGTACCGAGGAGAGCATTCTGGCTGGTTGCGTCACTGTCTGGTATGGAGGCACCAACTCTCAGGACAAGAATAACCTCCAGAGGGTTGTTAAATCAGCCTACGACATCACAGGCTCCAGACTTCACTCCATTGAGGACATCTACATGAGGCGGTGTCTTAAAAAAGCAACCCCTATCCTCAAAGACCCCCACCCCAGGCCACATCATCTTCACTCTGCTACCACTGGGGAAAAAGGTACAGGAGTCTAAAGACGAGCACTCAATAGCACAAGGACAGCTTCTTCCCTGCTGCCATCAGATTCCTGAATAATCAATAAACCAAAGACACTTCCTTAATTTTCGTGCACTATTTTTTTATATATAGTAATGTTGTAAGATGGTTATAATATGAACATTTGCTCTATGATTCTGCGGCAAAACATTGAATTTCATGATTTGTTCATGACAATACAATAAATTCTGATTGTGAAATGCTGTGAGGGTACCTGCCTCCACCTCTGGCAGTGTGTTCCAGATTGCAACCATCCTCTGGGTGAAAATGTTTTTATCTCAGAGCTCTTTTACTCCGCACTTTAAACCTGTAATCTTTGCTTGCATCATCTCTGTAACTAGGAAAAGTGGTACGTTGACCACCTTTATCAATGCCCCTCGTAATTTGCACACCTCGGTCTGGTCCCCATCAGCATCCTCTGCTCCAAGGAAAACAACCCCGTTTTCCCTGATAATGGAACATTCTATCCAACACCAGCATCCCAGTCAATCTCCTCTACACCCAGACCAGTACAATCATCTACTTCCTATAGTGTGTTTATCAGAACAGCGTGCAAAGTTCCACCTCTGGTGTAATGTTTTAGCATGACCTCCATGCTCTTCTATTCTACACCCTGGCTAATGAAACCCAGCATCCTGATCTTTTGTGTCCAAATGAAAGAACAGATGGAGCCAGGGCCAAACTGTGACAGGGCAGCACTGCTTTACGGATGCATTAGGTGTGGCTACCTGACATGTCACGTCAATGCTTCCAGAGAAAAACTTGAAGCAGGAACCGACTGTTTAAAATGCATTCATGTTACCAGTGGAGCCACAGCTAGGGAATCTGATTGAAGGCTTGTGATCCCAGTGTGAAGAATCTGCAATGATTAATGCTACAGACAGTAACACAGCTGGTAGAATGACCTGCCCTCTGTATTCCCAGTGTCAGGTGAAGTTTTCCTCTTACAGTAAAACCTCTGTTATCCGGAATTCAGGCAAAAAAAAATCATGGAAAATAAATAGGTAAAAAATACGGATGTTTAAAATTGGTGCGCCTCACCATTAGTTTGCCAATCAAGCAACATGCAATCTCATGCAACCGGAAAATTCAATTATCCGGTATTTATCAATCCCAGCGGGTGCCGGATACCAGGGGTTTTACTATGCTTAAGGATCCCTGTTTATTTCAATATGTAAGTTCTTTCTACCAAGGATTTTGATTCTTTCAACTGTAATAACATTAATTTCTGTTAGAGAGTGGTTGTGGTCAGATAGATCGAATAAAGCAGGAAATTCCTTCCTTCCTTTGAGAGGCATTAAGTAAGTATTGTTGGGTAAAGGAATCTGTAGCACAATAATTGGCCCATGGGTTCACAAATGGTACACACTACATCAGTTTCCTTCCTTGTTTCTTTGTCTAAAACAGTCGGAACAAGCTTTGATCCATTCTCTTCCGCTTGTTTATCTAGCCTCAGATTAAATGCCCCTCTATCCCTACATTGGTTTCTCAAATGCTCATTTCTGCAACATGTTCTCCATTTCTCTTGCTCCACCATTCCCTGACTAAAGAAATATCTCAACAAAAGACATTCAGAACTGGGAGATATTGCCCTGCTTGCCAGATCCTGAATCGGGAACTTCCCACTTCGTTTTTAGGACTCAAATTTTGTGTGCATGAGTGAGTGTGTCTGTGGGCATGTGGCATCTCTTAAATTAATGATATTGTCTTTCCAGAAGTAATTTCCAGGAATTGGCATGGTGGCAAGCACTCAACGCCTAGAAGCTCATCAGGGAAGATGACATTCTGCTCTTGGCTCAAAGCTCCTGCACTTGAAATGCACAGACAGTGTTTCTAGCCAAGGATATGAGCAATTCGCCTAAAATGCAGGAGATCTGTAGCCATGTGGAGAATAGACAGCACACAGTTAGGCTGATCTCTGGAGACGGCATTGAATCCAGTCTCTGAGTTACACTGGAAATACATATTAAAAGAGAGATGCACCTGGAAGAGATCTTAGTTGGGGGGTGGGGGTAAAGGAAAGGAAGGAAAAGAAAAACCTTACATTTATGTATCTTCCACTCTCTGGCCATGCCATTGGGCTCGATGTTAATTAATCATTTTACAAGTTTTGTCAGTTCTTTCTTCACATGTCTGGGGAAACTTTACACTTGGAGGTCCACTTTCGTCTACTAGAATTGAAGTAAAGCCACTTATCTTTGTCCTCCCTCTTCATGACGTCTCTGACAATTCCTTCTTATGGTAAATGGGATGGTCCTTCTCCCTGAACCTCTCTGATAGCTCTGAAGCCTCCATACATGTACAAAGCTTTCCCTTCTGACATATCACAACAACTATTTTACATAATGTCCCAATTCCATCTTGCTGACAGCCTTCCCTTAACTCTACTGTTGACAGTCGTGCCTTCAGATGCTTCAGATTGATGCTCCTGTCAGGCCCTCTCTGATGTTTCCTTACTCAAAATTACATCCCTGGTTGTTAGCTGTAAACATGCGATTGAAGTACAATCAACTCCTCTCATAAGATTCAGCACCTTTGACTTCAGTACAGCCAAGTTTCAAAAGCAGGGAGCCTGCATTAAAGTCATTAATTTGTAACTACTTCTCATCAACCATTCTCAGGTAACCCTTTGGTTCAAAGTCAATTTTTAATCAGTTTCTTCACCTATGAAATAACTGTTAAGGTCTTTATCTGCATTAGAACTACCATTTAAATACAATCAGTTATTATGCATGCAAACATGGCAGCAAACAAATTTAATGTATTCATCCATCTATCTACCTATCTATCTATCTATCTATCTATCTATCTATCTATCTATCTATCCATCTATCTATCTATCTATCTATCTATCTATCTATCCATCCATCTATCTATCTATCTATCTATCTATCCATCTATCTATCCATCTATCTATCTATCTATCTATCTATCTATCTATCTATCTATCCATCTATCTATCTATCTATCTATCTATCTTTCTATCTATCTATCTATCTATCTATCCATCTATCTATCTATCTATCTATCCATCTATCTATCTATCTATCTATCTATCTATCTATCTATCCATCTATCTATCTATCTATCCATCTATCCATCTATCTATCCATCTATCTATCTATCTATCTATCTATCTATCTATCTATCTATCTATCTATCCTGTTTATTTATCTATCCAGGACAATGCAGGTCAATGATGGACAGATGTCTTTTGTTAACTAATTTAATTTATATATTTTTAGACATAGAGCATGGTAACAGGCCCTTTCGGCCCACAAGGCTGCCCAATTGTATCCAATTAACCTACAAACCCCAGTATTTTTTGAAGGATGAGTAGAAACTGGAACATCCAAGGGAAAATGTACAAACTCCTTACAGACAGAGCAGGATTCGAATCCAAATCCTGATTGCAGGTGCTGTAGCAGTATTTCGCAAACTCCCATGCTAACCTTGCCGCCCGAATATTATGGAATTATTTGCGCCCACCTGAACATGCAGAGCATGGTTTAATATCTCATTCATGAATGTTATGCTTTAAGAAGAATGACTTTACATGGGTTCAACATTTAAATGCACATGTGCATTGCAAGCTGGAAAATGTAACTCTTATTTACAAACATAATAACGCAAGGAGAATGCCCTGAAAAATCAATGATGCTTCATACGTACTTCATTTCTGAATAACAACAATGTACTCAGATTCTTATAGAAGTCCAGTTATTTGAGACACATGAAGACTTTCGAATTCCCACAAAACTGATGGCCCACTGTTTAGAGATACATTCATCCTTTTTTGTATTCGTGTTGACCATGCAAGTTAGATATAGTTCAGAAGATTTCATAATAGGTATTCCAGCCTTTCAGGAGTATTAGAAAATTAACTATTTTCTAACAGAATGACAGTCAAAGGGCCTGTTCATCCATCGCATACATAGACATAATTATGAAACAAAATGAGTCAATAAGCATTGTCAATTTATAAAGGTTCTGTGATATTCTTTTAGAGATAATTCATCCTTATTTTCTGGAGTAACATCAGGAGTCTTCAGAATGAGGATGAATAATCTGAGCATTTCAGCATTAAAACTCAGGTTAAAATTTACATTTGAATATGATGAAACTCATCATCTCCCACTGCCATTGTTAAGTCGAGGTGTAGACGTTATTAAACAGGACAAAAACACATTAAAACTGGCAATTCAGCTCTGGATCCCCCCCCCCCCCCCACCCCACCACCCACTTCACTGGTTTACTTCCTTACCATTTTAAACCAGAAAGTTTTCTTTGAAAAAAAAAACTTACTACGCAACATTACTTTGCCAAATACAGTGTGGTCCCTGGCCAGAGTGCTGCAGTTCCACCTGTGGTGCTGGAATTGGTGCTGACATTCCCGGATCCACTCCATGGCTCCTTCCCCTATTGATTGCATGATATCGGGATGTTTCTGACACAACTGCCGCTGCTTGTTCACCAGTCCTGGGATGTTGTCACAGATCACACGAGCTCCTAGAGCCCCAATGTACCTATGAGTGAGATCAGTTCAATGAGATCGTGTCAACGTCGTGAATACCATTGCAAATAACTTGCTTAAATCATACAATCATGCGACACAGAAGTCAGTCATTTGATCATTTGTGCCTCTGCCATCGCCCTGGGTTTATTAGCCCTCAAACTCTCTTCATTGCATATGTTTTTTTTCAAGTATCCGTTCAGTTCTATTTTGAAACTTTCTACACTATTCTACCCGAGGGTGGCACGGTTTGTATAGTGGTTTGCGCAATGCTGTTACTGTGCCAGTGACCCTGGTTTGAATCCGGAACTGTAAGGAGTTTGTACACTCTCCCTGTGTCTGTGTGGGTATTTTCTGGATGCTTCGGTTTCCTCCCACCCTTCCAAACGTACCAGGTCTATAGGTCTAAATTAAAACGATCTTCTTTCCTCGCAGACAGTGAATTCCAGATCATTCCTTCCTTCGTCCTTTTGTGAGGAATGAAGCTCCTGGCTGTGGAATGAAATATTCCTTCTAAGTCCTTCACAATCTTGAATTCTATTTATCTAGCCAAATACCGTGGCCAAAATGGCAGAGCTCATGCTTGGCATCTGATACCATGGGGGAAACAGGCTCTGGGGTGCAGTGGACTGGCACAGGCCGCCAGAGCTGGAGAACACCACCCCATTCCCCCCCAACCCTCCACCTCCCAGAGAAGGAGAACAGCTCTGGGCAAAGACCCCATAAAATAGAGGACAACAGCAGGAGGGCTTGGTGGATGAAGGACTCACATCAGGCTGCGGGCCGATGATGATGGGCTTGTGGGAGACAGGTATCAGTACTAGGATTCGTGAGGGTTCTGATAGTGAGAAGGGCTCTCAAATGGTGCTTAGAGGTCCTGAACCAGGGAACATGAGGGGTGACTTGGATGCCTCAGGTTTGGAACGGACAGGAGGATGTTATGGGAGTGCAGGAGGAGGCTGAGGAGTGGGGTCCACGGACACCTGACGTCTCTGAAGGGACTCTCTTGTGCTTCTCTTTCTCATCTTGATAGGGATACTGGACTAGTGGCTTCTCTTGGTGTGGAAAGCAATGGTAAATGCATTTTGTGTGTTTTATGTACGTGACAGTGCAGGAATCTTGAGCCTTCTGCTTAGTACTTTTAGTAGAAATATCATAAAATGGAGTCAAAATTTTACCATCAATGATCACGGAAGGAAGATGGTAATGAGCTGACTCAGCCAACTGGACAAGGTTAGACCATAAGATCATAAGACATAGCAGGAGAATTAGACCATTTGGCCCATTCTGCCATTCCATCATGGTCAATTTACAGTCCTCTTCAACCTCATTCTCCTGGCTTCTCCTGATCAAGAACCTTTGCTCCCTACCTCTGCCGTAAATATCCCCGACAACTTGGCCTCCACACCCATTCCACATATCCTCAGGTTCTGGGACATAGGATGGTCTGTTGTTCTTTATCTGTGGTTCCCCACTACTTCTAGGGAAAACTTACCCCCACAAAGTCCTGAAGTCAATTGTTTTCTCCTCTCAGCTCCCACGGTTCCTTTTTTATAATGGAAAACCATCTTGTAAATGCTGACAAGCTCTGGTTCATCTTTCCCCAGCCGAAATGATGCAGTAGGAGAGCATAATTAAAGACATAAATTATTGAGCAATGTAGCACAGGAACAGACCCTCTGGCCCATCATGTCTGCATCAACCATGATGCCAGTCTAAACTAATCTCATCTCCCTGCCCTTAGTCGGTATTCCATGATTCACTGCCCATTTGCATGTCTGAATGAAAGCTTCTTAAACATTGCTATCATATTGGTTTCTACCCTCCCTGCTGGCACTACCACTCTCTGTGTAAAAAACACATCTGCAAATTTCCTTTAAATTTACTCCCCCTCACCTGGATGATAATGTGGTAAATTGGATCAGCAAACTTGCAGATGACACAAAGATTGGAGTCATTGCGACAGCAAGGAAGGTTTTCAAAGCTTGCAGAAGGATCTGGACCAGCAAGAAAAATGTGTTGAAAAATGGCAGATGGAGTTTAATACAGACAAGTGTGAGAGTTGCAATTTGAAAGGACAAACCAAGGTAGGACATACATGGTAAATGGTAGGGCACTGAGGAGTGCAATAGAACAGAGGGAATACATAATTCCCTGAAATTGGTGTCACAGGTTGATAGGGGTGTAAAGAAAGCTTTTGGCATATTGGCCTTCATAAATCAAAGTATTGAGTATAGGAGTTGGGATGTTATGGTCAAGTTATTGGTATAAGATATTGGTGAGGCCTAATTTGGAGCATTGTGTGCAGTTTTGGTCACCTAGATACAGGAAAATATCAATAAAATTGAAAGAGGGCAGAGAAGATTTACTAGGATGTTGCCTGGACTTCAGGAATTGAGTTACAGGTGAGGACTTTATTCTCTGGAGCGTAGAAGAATGAGGGGAGAGATTTGATAGAGGTATTCAAAATTATAAAGCACATAGACAGAGTAACTTCAAGTAGGCTTTCTCTCTGAGGTTAGATGAGGTGCAAACTAAAGGACATAGGTAAAGGGTGAATGGGGAAAAGTTTAGGGAAACATTGGGGGAACTTCTTCGTACAGAGTAGTGGGAGAGTGGAACAAGCTACCACCTGAAGTGGTGAAGGTGGGCTCATTTTTAACATTTAAGAAAATTTTGGACAAGTACATGGATGAGAGGGATTGGAGAGCTATCGACTGGTCAGGTTAGTTGGGCCCAGCAGATAATTAGTTTGGCACATGCTAGAAGGACCAAAGGGCCTGTTTACTGTGCTGTAATGTTCTATGGTTCTATGCCCTGTAATCTTTGGCATTTCACCCAGGGATGCTATCTGATCTATGCCTGTCATAATTTTAGGACGGGCAATTGAAGACCAGTTGAGTTCCTCCAATCAAAGTGAATTTTGTGTTTTATATAATTTTATGTACCTCTATCAGGTCATCCTTCAGCTAAGAAGGATAACCCCTTTCTCTCTCTTTCAACTCAACAACCTGTATCCTGGGGAATAACAAAAAATGATGCAATCAGAAACTAGGACTTTTCTTCCAAGGCCTTCGCTCAGGTTCACCATTCAGGAAAGACCAGTACAGGGTCTCCTCAGGTTACAAATATCCGATTTATGGACAACTTGTACTTATGAACAAATTGTGCCCACAATTTGAGCATACGCATAATGTCATCTCACGAATGCCTTTTCCGGTATTGCAAGACATTGATGGAACGAGACCAAGTGATAGCTTTTAATCATGACCTTTTTTCTTATTTTTCTATCTAGCTGTTTCTTTAATTTTTTTGTACAGAACTAAGACAAACATTTGGATAGCTGACACTAAATAAGAACTGTATGTACCTGTTCCAATTTATCTACAAATTCGACTTAGGAATGGATCTCGTTCGTAACCCGGGGGCTCCCCGTATTCTAGATCTTCTAGTGAAGTGATTGCACATGAGTCCAGTTTCGCCACTATAAACAACTTTGTCCATCAATCTACGAGGCCTACCACACAGGAGCCCAATGAGCTCATCTTATGAAATTTGGGTCTCAGCCAGATGAGGTTCTGAATTCTGGAGGGATTCACAAGGAGTAAGGATGAGGTGTGTAGCCAAATGTGAGCACCAAGCGGCAAGATCTTGGGATGGCCGGTTAGGTGAGGTTATTTGTTGCCTGCTACTTGAAAGTTAGGGGCGAACAATTAAAAAAAAGGAAGTTAAAGGGAACCCTTACCTTTCCAGGCTAGTAACCTCTCCCTGGGCCACTCCCTCCATGACCTCCACCCCAGTTAATTAAAAGGGGTTGTGTGAAGCCATCTCTTCTGAAAAGAGAAGAGACTGATTGAGCATTAGGAGGCAACAGGAGGGTGAAATGGCCGGTGGTGAGCTGCCTGAATTATGGTAATCCTCTGCAGTAACTACCTTGTGGAGCTTCAGCTGTGGATAACGTGAAATGATGCACAAGCAAGCCTAATGGTGCCCGGGCTTAGCTGGGATACACTTGTTTCCCATTTTGAACACTTTCTCAATACAGGGAACTTCTGCTTCTCATTTGATGCAATAAGTGATGAAGCCTGAAGATAGAATTCATGCAACGACCAATCACTTGCTGCACCCTTTGAGTATTTTCATCAGCTCTCCCAAAGTAACAGTTTGGCTTCAGGGATAGAACTCCACTGAAACCATTCCGATAGTAGGATATTTAGAGATCCAGGTTATACCGCCAGCCTTGTTCTCCTATTACAAAAGTTTTAAGTGTAAGTTTATCCGTCACATTATATCGGGTACAGTGATGTCCTTGGCCTTAAGTTGACCTGATAGCAGTCTAACAGGTCAGCTCTAATGCTCACACCCATATAAAGCAGAACAAGAGCACAATTCACAAAAAAGCTATGACATTGACAACTACATTGGTGCTGCCTCATGTCCCCATGAAGAGCTTGTCAACCCTATCCACTTTCTGCTAACTTTTTACCCCAACCTCAAATTAATTTGGTCAATCTCCGGCGACACTCTTCCCTTTCTTGATCTCTCTGTCTCCATCTCTGGAGAAAAAAAAACTTTCTGCAGACATTTTTTACAAAGCCACCAATTCCCACAATTACCTCAACTACACTTCTTCACACCCAGTCCTCTGTCAGGCTTCTATTCCTTTCTCTCAATTCATCCTCCTCTGTTGCATCTGCTCCCAAGACACGGTCTTCCATTCCAGATTATCTGAGATGCCCTCCTTCTTAAAAAAAAACCGTGGCTTTCCCTCTACCACCATCAACTCAGCCTTTACTCTCATCTCCTCCATTTCACGCACATCTGATCTGGCAACTTCTGCCTCTAGATATATTGGCCCTTCCTACACATCGCCACCTGCCCCTGTGATCACAGGAAGCATCACACCTCCTCCTTCACCAACATTCAAGGCCCCAAACGGTCCTTCCAAGTGAAGCAACACTTCATTTGTGAATCTGCAGGGGTCATCTACTGCATCTGGTGCTCCTTTTGTGATCTCCTCTACATTGCTTTGCTGAGCACCTTTTCCTCTGTCCACATCAATGACAGGGATCTCCCAGTGGCCAACCATTTCATTTCTGTGCCCCACTCCTGCCCACTGTCAAACTTGGGCCACCCATAAATTAGAAGAGCAACACCTAATTTTCCATCTGGGCACTCTCCGACCAGATGTCATTAACATTAACTTCTCCTGTTTCGGCGAGCCAACTCCCCATTCTCCCTCTCTTCCCTATTCCTCTGTCTCTTTTCCTCCAGTTCTCTACCTGCTTCCTTCTCCATTCAGAGAGCTAATCCTCTCCCACTGTTTTCTCTTGTGTTCTCCCTCCCTTATCCACATATTACCTCTTACCTGTGGGCCTGTGCTCCTCCCCTTGTCCCACCCCCTTTCCTACCATTTTGCTCATACCCGATGAAGAGCTCAGGGCCAAAACATGGGTTATGTATCTTTATCCTTTCTATATAAAGTTTGTTGTGTGACTTGCTGAGTTACTCCACATTGTGTTTATATTATGGTAAAAACAGCCAACTTTAAAGGTCTCATCCCACCTGACTTCATTCTGTTGACTCCCCTCTTGTCAGGAAGAAGTTTCATGAGTACCACCATATTAAAGGACAGGTTCTTTCCCACTGTTATCAGACTCCTGAATGAACCTCAGAATTGTAAAAGTATGTTGCCTTTCTTCTGTGCCAACTGGTGTTTCTCTGTAGCCCTGCACTTTTGTTCTGTCTCACTTGTTGCATTATGTTTGAGATGTCTAACTGGCCTGCTCACAAAACAACATTCATCACTGCATCCTGTAGATGTGACAATAAATTTGAACTTGGTAAAATGTCACCTGTTAACGCCTGCTGCCTCCTTCATGGATGTGATATAATTCCTGGACATGGGAAATGGTGTCATCACGTAAATATGCGGATGCCATTGAAATCTTGCCTTAACTATTGTTGGTCCGTTAGCATAGATCAGAACTGGAGAAACCCTTTAAAGAACCCCGACGTTTTTGGAAGACAGAACACTGTACTTGGAAAGGTCTTGGAATCTGCTGATCAAAATTATTTTAGAATAAAATGGCAGGTTTATAGAGGGGTGTGTGAAGGATTGAATATGTTATTTCTTCGAGCGAAGAACCAAATGCCCTCCACAGTATCCACAGATACTTGCTACCATGCAAAAAAAAATGGCTCATGTTCACAGATTATCTAATAAACGCCCCAATAATAGGTACAGAATAAATTCTTCTGAAAGTAAAATTTATATTTAATTTAATTTAGAGATACAGCACAGTAACAGGCCTTTCTGGTCCAAATATACTCATGACTAAATAACCTACCAACCCCAAACGTCTTTGGAACTTGGGAGGAGACCGGAGCACCCAGATTAAACCTATTCTGTCATGGGGAGAATGCCCAGACTCCTTACGGAAAGCGGCGGATTCAAACACTAGTTGCTGGGGCTGTAATAGTGTTGCGCTAACTGCTACACTAACATGCCATCTTAAGATTTTAAATTTATATTTAGACATACAGCACAGTAACAGGCTGTTTCACCCATGAGTCGGTGCCACCCAAATTACACCCAATTAACTTTTTTTGATTCTGACATTTGCTTTGGCTCTAATGCTTGGAAGAACTGACTATCTCCAGACTTTATAGGGTCTCTATTCTAAAGTTTTAAATCATTCTTAACGAAGAAATGTCTGCCTAGAAATTCATCCCGCATCTGGGGCATGGCAAACTGACCCCTAGGGGTGCCAATTTTAAACTTTTTTACCTATTTATTTTCTGCAATTTTTTTTGCTGGTTGCTTGAATTCTGGATAATGGGGATTTTATTGCCCTGCCTTTTAGGGCACTAAATATGTGGTGTTATAAAACCAATCTATTAAATGCAATTGAGGAGGGATGCTATTAAACAGGAACATGCTGAAAAATTCACCGGGTACAGGATAATTGCCCTTCTTAAAAAAATCATAGAATTTTTAATAGACCTAAATATAATTATTCACACATGCACATGGCCTTGTACACATGTATTCATGCACAGAATCTAACATACATAAAAACACCAAATATTAATTCAAAAGCACAAAGATAGACTAGCACAAATGAGAATTTACGTGTCAAAAGTGGTTTAACGTATGCTTATATAGCGTAAGTTATAATTTATCATAACTTAACTTGGAGTATGTTGTGTATTTTATATTCATGGTCCATTACACACACACATACCACACACACACACACACACACACACACACACACACACACACACACACACACACACATGCGCGTGCATACACACACACGCACACACACACACGCACACACACACATGCGCGTGCACACACACGCACACACACACACACACACACGCGCGCGCGTGCACACACACACACACACACACACACACATTTTATTCATAAAAAAAGGAAGACTACATTAAGCTCTCTCGCAGAGCAGTATGAGCAGAAATGCAAAGTGTTGAAATTTCTCAATCCCACGTGAATGAAAGTTTGACAACACAACTCAAGGTGATTTTGCTCAAGGGGTCTCCAAGCATTTGCTAGTGGGAAACTGTCAACAACATTATAGACTGGGTTATCACTAAAATGACCTGAAATTCAATCATGTAGACATGGGTGTAGGTTATATGGATACTGCATTATACACAAACATCAAGGGCACTTAAGGGTTATGCTGTTGATAATCTTGGACTGACTTGGGGGCTATAACTAAAAATTTTGAATATATTCTTCAAGTAAAGAAACTTTACTGAAACTTTAACTACAAGGATCTTGAGCATAATGATATGAAAATAGTATTGAAGTTTAGAAAAAGTAAATAAGATAAAAAGAAACAGAGAGAATGTCAACAAAAGGGAATGGTGGCTTTGGTGATCATATGATCAAGTTGGGTGGAGAAATACAATAGAAAAGAGGAGCAGTAGAAGGCCATTCACCCCTTCCAACCTGCTCATTCAGATCAAGGTTGATTTTACAGCTTCAGTTTCTACTCCCTAATGCTTAATTCCTTTAGCCAATAGGGCCACACTCACTCCCTTTTGAATATATCTAATGAACTGACCAGCAAATTTCCATGGCAGGGAATTCCATAAGTTCACAGCTCTCTGAGTGAAGAAATTTCTCCTCATCTCAGTCCTAAATGGCTTATCGCTTATTCTTAGATTGTGACCCCTTGTTCTGGGCTTCTAACCTGTCGAGTCCTGTCAGAATTTTATACATGGGTTGATACGGTAAGGTGGACATATTTGAAGAGGGACTTTGGTGTGTTGGGAGACAATGCAGGTAAATGAGATCAGGTGCAATGGAGTGTCCTTGAGGGGCCTTCTGAGAGTCAGAGGTCAGGAGCAGAGTGGACAACATGTATCACGGGAGATGGTTGAGGATGGTGGAGCGGGGATGGTATTGGAGGAATTACAATGAAAGTCAATAAGTGGTTGAATCTTGAGTGAGGCAATTTTTCCAGAGGTGGAAATTATCAATTTTCCTCCTGGAATTTAAAATTGGAAGATCACTTGTGGGGAGAATAGTCACACTCAGATTCAATGAAGGAAATACACAGTGGTGAGGAAGTTGCTGTATAGTAACTGTGGTCCAAATCTTAAAGTGAAAATGTTCTCCCAAAATTATCCCCACAAACAATTTTGTAAAATTAATTTAGAATAATTTAGGCTTATTGAGGTTGGGCAGAAATCTGTAGAAAACATCCTGGTTTAGATCCATTAAGCCTTTTAATATTCATTTGAGAGGGCAAATATGGATTCTCTTAACATTTTAAAGAAATTAATTAGAAGGATCCAAAAGGCACAAGGCATTTCTGGCCCACGAAATCAGGGCCGCCCAATTCATTGGGAAAACAGTACTCCTAAAACAATAGCATTCCCTCAGAATTGCACTTGGAATATCAACCCAGTTTATTATGGTGTTGAGTCCCGGGAGTGCCGTCTGATCCCATGACTTCTTGAATCAGAGACTAGTGCGCTTCCGGCTAAACCGTGGGAGAAAGGTGGTGAGGAAGAAGAGAACCAGGCACCAAACTAGCTATGGTTTTCTCGTGAGATGTCACAGGGCTGGGATAAAGGATCAAAATAGGTTCAAACATGGAATTATTGGTAGAAACATTACATAGAATCACACTGTGTTAGTAGCAATAGAGCAGGCCAATTGGCCCAAATGGTCTATTAAACTGTTTATGAACAATTATCCGCACTTTATCATAACAATTTGTCCCTTCTTCCTTATATATCTAACTTCCCCTTAAAAGTATCTGTGCTATCCACTTCAACTACCTGCCAGTAAACTTCACATTTTGTTACCATCTATTGGGCAAAAAAATTCTTTCTGTTGAGTTCTAAGGTGGCTACCTTTTGATTTTGATCCCTAAGAGTTCTGCCTGTTCCACCTGCTCTATCAAGCTCTTTCTCAAATGTAAAGAAATGTGGCCTCTCTTTTTGAGAGGATAAATCCTGAGCCATCCTGTCCTTATCGATAAAACTTAGTTTTAGAATCATCCGTTCAGATTTCTTTTGCATCTTTTTGCTTCATACCACAGGGATCATTTTAAAGTAATAAGAATGTCTACCTGCAAACCTGTCAGCTATGTAAAAGAAAAGAAAACTGATGCCAGCCATGAATTTGAATGAATTGGACTTACCACCAGGAAGAATCCACTCGTGGTGTCAATGTGAGCAGTATTAATATGAAGGCAAGATAAAGTCGGGAGCAGGTTTTAGTTCCATCGCTGCTGCTTGTCCTGTTAATCTGTCTCACACCTTCAGTGCCTGAGGAATGGGATGCTTTCCAGCAAAGCCGGTGCTCTTCAGCTCTGACCAGCCCAGACATTATGTTTCAACAGAAGAAAAGCAATCTTGCAGAAAATTCACAAGGTTTACACACAAACAATACTTCCTGGTGTCTTCTAGTTGTTAATGGTTATGGTTTTGTCTAACATGTTAAATTCATCTTCAGATTTAGCTGGATTTTCATCCCTCAGCAGTGACATCTCAAATTAATCTGTAAATTCCCTTTGTAAAGTCAAAGCTGAGGCGGGTGATTGTGGTTTTTAACTGAATGCTTTCTCCTTTTCTCTCTCCCACTCTCTCTCTTTACGTTCTCGGTGTCTGGGGACTGGGAACACCTCGACCGGCTCTGCCGTGAAGCACTGGCAATCTGTAACCGTCTCCGTTGCTCTCCTATTTGATCGACCCAATAACAGTGCTGTGAGACAGAAGAGTCCTGGCACTCTCAGTTGTCGACTGGTTATCCACTCACTGACACCAAGGCTGAACTGCAGCTTCCAAAAGGCACCACATCCCCACCTGCTGGAGCAGAATCTCTCTCTCTCTCTCTCTCTCTCTCTCTCTCTCTCACACACACACACATACACACACACACACACACACACACACACACACACACACACAGATACACACACACACACACACACACACACACAGACACACACACACACACACACACACACACACATGGATACACACACATATGCACCCTCATGTACATGGATAGATGCACACACTTGCACACGTTCAAAATAAACTGCTGCGTACAAACATGCACATCTATATACACACATACATACACATACTCATTGACACAGAAATATACTCATACAAACAGAATGAACCTACAGACAAACAATGCATAGATACCATATATGCTGGTGTATAAGACAACTCTGCATAAGAAGACACAAATTCCACCTAAAATGTAAGTTTTAAGCTATATTTGCTGTATAAGACTACTCCAAGTCTGGTACTTTCCGCTGACCCATAGAGTAATGCTGCTAGGCATATTTAATATAATAAATCACAATATTTTAAAAGCAAGTTATCCAGTAAAGGCTTACATTTTATTAGCATATTTTAAAATAAAGCACCATTTCCCTTAACAGGCCGTTTAAAGCCTGTATAAAGGTGATGGCAGTTGGACTGAGCAGATGGACCACGTGGGGGAGCGCCGAGACTTTGCTGTTAAGGTTCGGATTTTATACTTGGTGTGGGGGAGCACCGAGACTTCACTGTTAAGATTCGGATTTTATACTTTTTGCAGGGGAGTGCCGAGACTTCACTGTTAAGGTTCGGATTTTATATTTGGTGTATGTCAACGCTTGGTTTTGGGGTGACATTTTAAAAGTTCAAGTACCATCTTATATGCCGGCATGTACAGTATTTGTACAGACATACATCCCTCACAGACACACAAACTCAAATAAACACACACTCCATATGTGTACTCAAATAAACACACACACAATCAGATACAAATAGCAAACGCACATTCACACACAGTTGCACACTTAAATACAAAGTCAAACACCTCCCCTCCACATACACACATGCTCAGATTCTGCATACACGCACAAAAATGCACGCACTCACAGAGCTCAGTAAAGCTACAAAGGTTAAAGTGAATAACTATCTCGCACAGGATTGCTTGGGCCCAAGATCTCATAGATTTTTGACTAATACGCCGATCACTAATGTTACTGGCAGTTCTTCAGAATGAGGCATTGATTTTTAACACATACATTTATAAGACTTACATTATACATTAAATGACCCCAGAAGTGTTCTACAGACAAATGAAATAGTTTAAAAGTAAATAATAATAAACATAACATTCAATTTGCGACCATGGGTCAGTCTCAGAAGTAACTACATTAATTTGATCTGTTCTGTTGAGTGATATTGGCTGAGGGATGGAGGAAAATCCTTCTGTTCTTCTTCCAAACAGTGACATGGGATCGTTTCCATTGACTGAAGAAGGAAATTCAATTATAATTGCATGGTTTTATCAATCTAATGCAATTGAAAATAAAATGATCATTTTCAGAATGAGACAAGATTACAACCATTTCTGGATCATTTCCTGTAACTCCAACTATTGGGGTGAAATTGTTTGTCTTCTCTCCTTTGCGTAATTCCTACATTAGGTTCTTATAGATTGATGTTAATCCCTCTGCAATGCTGCGTTGGGAGCAGTTCAGATAACGAGGATCATGTTGTCCCAGAAACAGCTACTGTAGGTTAAATGGTCTTGGCAGTACAGAGCTGGACTGTGAGGCCAGCCAGGACTAGGAATCGTTGATCCTCAGACTATGGGCTCCCAACTCTCTACTGCTTCCCCTCTCCCACGCCAAACCTCTGAAATAACTTCTGCCTGCCTCTCAAGCCTTGAGCTGCCGATTGCTAACCTGAAATTGCCAATGGTAAATTTTCAGTCTGATCCCAACCGCATAATCCAAACCTTTGGGCTAGTTCTGATCTGCTTAGGTTCCCCTCTGCTCGTTCAACCATCATACAGCCTGCCTGATGGACTATTCCCCCTCCTCCTGGATTAATCAATTTACCTTTGGCAGGTGACCATCCTATCCCTATCTGAAATGAGATGTAGTGGCTTTGTGCCTTAAATATAAAACTGAAACTCCCAACAATGGTTGATGTTGCTCACTTGGCTCATTCTTTAGGGTGAACCAGGCATATATTCTAGTTTAGCACCTCATAGGAGAGACCTTGAACAATGCAGATCTCCATTGGCACACCATGAAACATGAGGTTTGCGCTCAGATCCCAAGAAGAGAAACCTATAGATTAGATCCCTAGGAGAGGAACCTATAGATTCATAAGAGGACATGGTGCTACACTGACACCTAGAGGTGTAATATAGAGATATAATTACCTTCTTCCATTTCAATAAAATGCTGAAGTTATTGCAGATTGGAAGGGCTTTGAAAGTTCCCAAAGCCTCAGTTATTTAGAAACATTAACATCCATTACATTGCCCAAGGGTTTACTGACTATTTTGTTAAATGCAACGAGCAAACCAGTGGTCCTCAACCTTTTTCTTTCCACTCGTATACCACCTTAAGAAATCCCTTGCTGACCACCGGCGGGCCATAGGTGTTCTGTGGTCAGTAAGGGATAACTTAAAATGATATGTGAGTGGAAAAAAAAAGGTTGTGAACCACTGAACAGGACATTATTTTTGATGTAAACTTCAGGCAGAGAAGACCTTCCCATTAAGTCATGACTCCCTGAGTGAGTTATCAGGGAAAGATTTGACACCAAGATTATGCTGGACAATGAAGATTTTGCTTCCTGAATACATTTTGGTGGATACTATGGATCTTGGGTTGATGAGCATGAAAATCACCTTAAAAATTTCCTATCTTGTACAATTTTTTAGATTTGCCCTATTTTTGTGATTTCCTGTCATATTTTAACTCTACTACTATATTGCCCTCAGTGCAAGCTATTTTGGTCAGTCTACATATGCCTGGGGATGCACTCAATGCAGGCATTATGCAAATATTCTTAGGCCTGGGCATGCTTAGTCAGGATTGATCCAGTCAGGCTAGGCCTGGGCATGCTTAGTCAGGATTGATCCAGTCAGGCTATGTTGTGTATTACATTGATATATATATATATTTTGAACATGTTCTTCAGGCAATAGCATCGTGAATGTACTTAACAATAGTATTATTGTCTTCAACAAGATTCAGTGCAGCAGAAAAGTCTCATCACTGTCACAGCAGCTGAGATACATCCTGTTACATTTGTGGCGAGTATATGCCTCATGCTCAAATTCAATAAAAGTTTATCTAACGTTTCTCCAATGTCCTATGTGATACATCAAATTTGAAATGATCTTTGCATTCAGCTTGAGGTTGTCTGTCATCATCCTTTTTTTTTTCAGGAAGCAAACCTTTTGAAAATATTTGTTGCCCAGTGTAATAGTAAGGGTGCTAACAGCTTGGTGTAACGGTGGTATGTAATCCAGAGGCTTTAAAGGAGGAGAATTGGGTCAATGGGAAAGTAGTTTTAGGGTGGGAATTCAAGACCTTACGTGGCTGCAGTGCACATCAGATGTGTGGATGATTCAGACAAAAAAAATGTAAATTTATTGATGTTGAGTTGAAGTAAGACATCATTATTTGTTACTTTTTACAAAATTGATCCCATTTTGTGAAAGGATGAATCGAAGAAAGAAAGTGAAATTGGTGAACAGAACTGAAAAGCTATTTAACCCTTTGGACTCCGACCATTTTTAACCATTCATAATATATACTCCAGAATGGGTCCCTGGGTAAACTACAGTACGATCACCAGTATGGTGGTTGAACATAAAATCAGTCCCGAAAAATGGGAGTCATGATGTATATATGCTTGTTGGTCCCTGGAAACAGGGACACGGAGTCCAAAGGGTTAATGCCATTGGACATTCTTAACTGCTTGACGTACATGGCCAAGCTTGGCATTGAAGACAATGTCAAACTATCATCAAATGACTGATAGATTACGTGTCGGAGTAGGTGCAGCCAAAGCGGACAGCTGCTGAATTAGTCTTATGAGGTCCCGAGCTTGGAGTGCAAATGAAGGGATGTGGTTATTTGTCTGGTGGTCAAGAATACAGCTGACAGAACTGAAATCGTTTTGGGATTGTTCAATCTAACCACAATGCATCCTTCCAGACACCAGGGGGTGGAACAGTCGGAATATTTCTGTATACAGCAGGTCCTCGCTTAATGTTGATACATTCATGGAAAGTACTACCTTAAATGAAATTATATTTAACAAAAACCAATTTTATATCAAGGTTATATAGGTCACAAGTTAAGAGTTAGGGGCAAAAGTTTAGAAGTAACACGAGAGGGAACTTCTTCACTCACATAGTGGTGGCTGAGGGGAATGACCTTCTTCCAAAGGCTTTCCTGTCATTTAAGGAAAGCCTTTGGAAGACTACACAAAAGCAACCAACTGAAAATCCTCATAAAGATTAGCGTATACAGAGCCGTTGTCATACCCAAACTCCTGTTCGGCTCAAAATCATGGGTCCTCTACCGGCATCACCTACGGCTCCTAGAACGCTTCCACCAGCGTTGTCTCCGCTCCATCCTCAACATTCATTGGAGCGACTTCATCTCCAACATCGAAGTACTCGAGATGGCAGAGGCCGACAGCATCGAATCCACGCTGCTGAAGATCAAACTGCGCTGGGTAGGTCACGTCTCCAGAATGGAGGACCATCGCCTTCCCAAGATCGTGTTATATGGCGAGCTCTCCACTGGCCACCTTGACAGAGGTGCACCAAAGAAGAGGTACAAGGACTGCCTAAAGAAATCTCTTGGTGCCTGCCACATTGACCACCGCCAATGGGCTGATATCGCCTCAAACCATGCACCTTGGCGCCTCACAGTTCGGCGGGCAGCAACGTCCTTTGAAGAAGACCGCAGAGCCCACCTCACTGACAAAAGACAAAGGAGAAAAAACCCAACACCCAACCCCAACCAACCAATTTTCCCTTGCAACCGCCGCAACCGTGTCTGCCTGACCCGCATCGGACTTGTCAGCCACAACCGAGACTGCAGCTGACATGGACATTACCCCTATATAAATCTTCATCCGCGAAGCCAAACCCAAGTGAATTTTGTCATTTAAGGAAAGGTTTACGAGGCTCTAAAGGCTGTGTACAGCCCCTCACCCCAAGTCCAAAGCCCGCTGCGCAGCTCAGACGGCAAAGTCCTCCTCAGCGACAAGATCTTCATCCTCAACCGATGGTCAGAACACTTTCAATCTCTTTTCAGTGCCAACTGCTCAGTCCAAGAATCCGCCCTGCTCCAGCTCCCTCAACAGCCCTTAAGGCTAGAGCTGGATGAGGTCCTCACCCGGGAAGAGACATATAAGGCAATTGAACAAATGAAAAGTGGCAAAGCAGCAGGTATGGATGGAATCCCCACCAGAGGTCTGGAAGGCTGGCGGCAAAACACAGAATGCCAAACTGCATGAGTTTTTCAAGCTCTGCTGGGACCAAGGAAAGCTGCCTCAGGACCTTCGTGATGTCATCATCATCACCCTGTACAAAAACAAAGGCGAGAAATCAGACTGCTCAAACTACAGGGGAATCACGCTGCTCTCTATTGCAGGCAAAATCTTCGCTAGGATTCTCCTAAATAGAATAATACCTAGTGTCGCTGAAAATTTTCTCCCAGAATCACAGTGCAGCTTTCGCGCAAACAGAGGAACTACTGACATGGTCTTTGCCCTCAGACAGCTCCAAGAAAAGTGCAGAGAACAAAACAAAGGACTCCACATCACCTTTGTTGACCTCACCAAAGCCTTCGACACCGTGAGCAGGAAAGGGCTTTGGCAAATACTAGAGCGCCTCGGATGCCCTCCAAAGTTCCTCAACATGGTTATCCAACTGCATGAAAACCAACAAGGTTGGGTCAGATACAGCAATGAGCTCTCCGAACCCTTCTCCATTAACAATGGCGTGAAGCAAGGCTGCGTTCTCGCACCAACCCTCTTTTCAATCTTCTTCACCATGATGCTGAAACAAGCCATGAAAGACCTCAACAATGAAGACGCTGTTTACATCCGGTACCGCACGGTTGACAGTCTCTTCAATCTAAGGCGCCTGCAAGCCCACACCAAGACACAAGAGCAACTTGACCGTGAACTACTCTTTGCAGACGATGCCGCTTTAGTTGCCCATTCAGAGCCAGCTCTTCAGCGCTTGACGTCCTGTTTTGCGGAAACTGGCAAAATATTTGGCTTGGAAGTCAGCCTGAAGAACACTGAGGTCCTCCATCAGCCAGCTCCCCACCATGACTACCAGCCCCCCCACATCTCCATCGGGCACACAAAACTCAAAACGGTCAACCAGTTTACCTATCTTGGCTGCACCATTTCATCGGATGCAAGGATCGACAACGAGATAGACAACAGACTCGCCAAGGCAAATAGCACCTTTGGAAGACTACACAAAAGAGTCTGGAAAAACAACCAACTGAAAAACCTCACAAAGATTAGCATATACAGAGCCGTTGTCATACACACACTCCTGTTCGGCTCAAAAACATGGGTCC
Source organism: Narcine bancroftii (assembly GCF_036971445.1). Taxonomy (NCBI): domain Eukaryota; kingdom Metazoa; phylum Chordata; class Chondrichthyes; order Torpediniformes; family Narcinidae; genus Narcine; species Narcine bancroftii. Next base: position 245,534,449 of record NC_091473.1, read on the forward strand.
TCTACCGGCATCACCTACGTCTCCTAGAACGCTTCCACCAGCGTTGTCGCCGCTCCATCCTCAACATTCATTGGAGCAACTTTATCCCTAACATCGAAGTACTCGAGATGGCAGAGGCCGACAGCATCGAATCCACGCTGCTGAAGATCAAACTGCGCTGGGTAGGTCACGTCTCCAGAATGGAGGACCATCGCCTTCCCAAGATCATGTTTTATGGCGAGCTCTCCACTGCCCACCTTGACAGAGGTGCACCAAAGAAGAGATACAAGGACTGCCTAAAAAAAATCTCTTGGTGCCTGCCACATTGACCACCGCCAGTGGGCTGATATCGCCTCAAACTGTGCATCTTGGCGCCTCACAGTTCAGGAGGCAGCAACCTCCTTTGAAGAAGACTGCAGAGCCCACCTCACTGACAAAAGACAAAGGAGGAAAAACCCAACACCCAACCCCAACCCACCAATTTTCCCCTGCAACCGCTGCAACCGTGTCTGCCTGTCCCGCATCGGACTTGTCAGCCACAAACGAGCCTGCAGCTGACGTGGACATTTATCCCTTCCATAAATCTTCATCCGCGAAGCCAAGCCAAAGAAAAGGATAGGTATATGGATGGGTGGGGATTGGAGGGTTATGGGGTAGGTGGGTCTAGAGGAGATCACTTAGATAGGTATGGATTAGAGGGGCCGAGATGACCTGTTTCTGAACTGTAATTGTTATATGGTAAAATACCACGATATTTTATTTTATTTTTTTCATATCATCGTTATAAGGAAAGGACAGTGACCGAAACCATGTTATTCAAGGGCTTACTGTAAATAACAATTCTATGGTCTCTGTTTAGGACCAATATGACCTATCAGCTTTGGCTGAAGCTCACCGATTTCTCAAGCTGGCAGCCCAGTTGATAGCATTCACACCTCTGAGATCAGCTCACAAAAGCTTGGCTGACACTCCCTGTGCAATGTAGACAGAGTGATGATCTGTTGGAGTAATGACTTTATTTGAGCCATTAAACTCATACACCACATATCGTCTCGGTGGAACTTTAAAGGTCCCATTGCATTAATTTGAAGAAGCACAGATGTCCCTGGCTTCTCCTTGCCCCAGCCCTGATAATATTTATCCAACCAATAGATTTCAGATTTATCGTCAGAGCACATACTTGACATCACATACACCCCAGAGATTCTTTTCCCTGCAGATGAAGCAGAATGACTACTTATGGGTAATGGAAAAATAAATTGTGCACAACGTACACAGTAAACAAATAAAGAAGTTAAAACAGGCAGCCAAATTTCAACAAACTTACTGTGCAATTTAGAGAGAATAAACAAAACAATAAAGCTGCAAAAGTAAGAGTCCGTAGCGATTGGTGAACAAAAGAAAAAAACCACACCGACCACAGAGGTGACCTCGATGTGATATTGGAAGAAAGGCCAAAACGGGCTATCCAGTTGTCAATAAGGGCCCTGGCGCAGGATGCCATGGTCGTGTCTGAGAGTGGGACAGGTTCCAGCCATCTAGTGAACCTGTCCACCATCGTGAACAGGTACATGGCGCCTCTGGAAACTGGCAGTGGCTCAGTGATGTCCACATGGATTTGCTCTGATTGTTTGAGTGTTGGAAGGAAGGAGTGAAGAGGGCCTTTCATGTGCCTGTGCACCTTGCAGGTGGGTTCTGGCCCAGTGGTCGACCTGATTAAGCAGACCATGCCACATATATCCATCTGCGACCAATTGACGTTGCCCGGATGGATGGGTGAACCAACGCATGTAAAGCATCGAAGATGCAACGCCTCCACATGGCGGGAACAATGGTCCTACATCAGCTGGTGGGCACATCACAGAGAAGTGTGGCTTCAGATGGCCTGAAATGCACGTCTTCCAGCTGTAGCCTGAGACTGCAGTGCAGTTGGCTGGTATTTCGCTATCTTGCTGCTGGCCACTGCGAGCGCTGTATAGTTGATTCCATGGGACAGGGAGTGCACAGACAGGACAGATATATGGGACAGAGCATCAGCCACGAGGTTGTTCTTGCCAGAAATGTTCTTGATAGCTGTTGTGTACGCTGAGATATAAGAGAGATGACCCTGTTGCCTTGCCAACCATGGGTCCGACAGCTTGGCAAAGGCAAAGGTGAGGGGCTTGCGATCGGTGAAAACTGTGAAATCCCGTCTTTCAAGAAAATAACGAAAATGGCATACAGTGAGGTCGAGGGCTAGCAACTCCCTGTCAAATGCACTATACTTCTACTCCAGGGGCAGGTGTCCACTGCAGAAAGCAAGTGGTCTCTAATGCCCTTCAATCAGCTGCTCCAGGATGCCACCAAAGACCGAGTTGGATGTACTGGCTTGAGGGTGGTGAGCACATCAATGCGCAGATGCATTAGAAGGGTGGTGTTTGTCCTGGTTGAAAGCTGTCATAGATTCTGTGTCCCAGCTGAATTCTTTGGTCTGACCTAACAGCTGCTTGAAAAGGAGTCACATGATCATGGCAGCTGACGGCAAGAACTGATGGTAGAAGTTGACCATCTCAATGAACTCCTGCAAATCTTTGACCGTAGTTGTCTTGGTGAACTTACTAATAGCCTCAACCTTTGCTGGAAGAGGGACCACTCCGTGTCGATTGATGCGCTACCCTAGGAAATCGATGGCTGTCAAGCCAAACTGACATTTCACTGGGTTGATGGCCAGGCTGTAGTCGCTCAGTCGCTGGCAGAGCAGATGCAGGTGTTTTAAGGTGCTCCTGTCGTGAATGACTGGCAATGAGGATGTCGTCTAGGTAGATAAAAACAAAATCCAGACCACGCCTCTCTGAGTCCATGAGTCTCTGAAAAGTCTGCACTGCGTTTTTGAGGCTGAATGCTATGTGGTGGAACTCAAAAAGGCCAAATAGAGTGATGAATGCTGTCTTGGGGATGTCGCTGGTGTACACGGTGATCTGGTGGTGCCCCCGGACCAGGTCAATTATTGAGAAGATCCTCACTCGGTTTAGATTGGCTGCGAAGTCCTGGATGTGGGGAACTGGGTTGTTGTGGCGTCATTGAGCCAGTGGTAGTCCCCATAAGGTCACCATCGCCTAGAAGATTTTGGCACCATGAGTAGAGGAGAGGCCCATGGGCTGAACAAGCGCCAAACAATTCCCATCTCTTCCATCTTCATGAATTCTTCCTTGGCGAGACACAGCTTGTAAGGAGGAAACTGTGTGCCCAGACATTTAGCGGCGGTCCCTGCATGGGAATGTGGTGCTGGACGCCATGTATGGGACCGCGATGGAGAACTGCAGTGTTATAACGACTGGGAATCTTGCCAGGATTCTGGAAAACATGTTGCTGAGGTGGGGAGGGGGGGGGGGGGGGGGGAGGAACTTGGCTTCTTAAAGGGTGAAGGTTTGGAAGGTCCTGGAATTGACCAGACGGCGCATTTTCAGGTCCACCAAGAGGCAGTGGGCTGAAAGGAAGACTGTGTCCAGTAGGGGCTGAAACACGTCAGCCAAAGTGAAGGTCCAGGTAAAATGGCAGGAGACGAACTCAAGCAGGATGGTCCACACCCCTGTACATGTGTCTGCTGCTCTTGTTGGCAGTGGTATGGGATGGTCCCAACATCCCGTCGAGGGCAGCAAGACACTGATCTCTGCCCCTGTGTCCATGAGGAAAAGCTACCCTGAGTGCTGGTCCCACAGATAAAGGATGCCACCGAAGACCGAGTTGGATGTACTGGCTTGAGCACATCAATGCGCAGATGCATTAGAAGGGTGGTGTTTGGCCTGGTTGAAAGCTGTCATAGATTCTGTATCCCAGCTGAATTCTTTGGTCTGACCTAACAGCTGCTTGAAAAGGAGTCACATGATCATGGCAGCTGATGGCAAGAACTGATGGTAGAAGTTGACCATCTCAATGAACTCCTGCAAATCTTTGACCGTAGTTGTCTTGGTGAACTTACTAATAGCCTCAACCTTTGCTGGAAGAGGGACCACCCCGTGTCGATTGATGCGCTACCCTAGGAAATCGATGGCTGTCAAGCCGAACTGACATTTCACTGGGTTGATGGCCAGGCTGTAGTCATCATCAAGGCCTCAGTAATGGAGAGGGTCAAGAACTTCAAATTCCTGGGTGTCAACATCTCTGAGGATCTGTCCTGGAGCCTCAATGTTGATGAAATCACAAAGAAGGCTCGCCAGCGGCAATATTTTGTGAGGCATTGGAGGGGACTTGGTATGTCATTGAAGACTCTCATAAACTTCTACAGGTGTACTGTGGAGAGCATTCTGACTGGTTGCATCACTGCCTGGTATGGAGGAGCTAACTCTCAGGACAAGAATAAACTCCAGAAGGTTGTTAACTCAGCCTGTGACATCACAGGCATCAGACTTCACTCCATCAAGGACATCTACATGAGGCGGTGTCTTAAAGAAACAGCCTCTATCCTCAAAGACCCCACCACCCAGTTGCATCTTTGTCAACACTAAAATCTGGTATTCCTTCCCTAAACTTTATCCCTGTTGTGATAGGTTTCCTCCATTGTATATAGTTATTGTTGGCTACTGCATATATGGATCTGGCCTGCCCACTGATGACTCATACCCTATGACTCCTCCCCCGTGGTATTGGGCCATAAAGGTCGAGCCACCACTCCCTTCTCTCCATTCCTACACCTGGATCCAGGCCAGCAAGGTTCTTCTGTGTATTAAAGCCTATCGTTCCCTCAGCCTAGTCTTGGTGGTTACTGATAGTGGCCTACAATCCCCCATTGCTGTTCCTCAAAACCTATCTCTTAACCATGGTTGAGGCCTCTTATCCGAGGACCTGTGAATGGGCCTTTGCATCAGGCTTCATCTTGTGAAGCACCTTAGATTGTTATGCTTTGTGGAAGGACGTATAAAAGCAGGTGACTTTTGTAAACTGTATACATAGAGATCTCCCGGTGGCCAACCATTTCAATTCTGCTCCTCACTACCACTTCAACTTATCTGTCCATGGCCTCATGCTCTGTCCAATAAAGGTCACCCATAAATTGGAGGAGCAACACCTAATACTGCATCTCGGCACTCTCCTACCAAATGGCATCAACATCCACTTCTCTGGTTTCTGATAGCCTACTCCCTGTTCACCCTCTCTTCCCTATCTCTCTGTGACATTTCCTCCAGCTCTTTTGTGGCCTCTTTCCCTCCTGCCTGTGGGCCTGTGTTCCTCCCCCACCCCTCCCATCCTGCCATTTTATTCAGTTGCCTGTCTACATTTTGTTCATACCTTAATGAAGGGCTCAAGCCTGAAACATTGGTTATGCACCTTTATCTTTGCTATAAAAGGACCTGTTTAACCTGCTGAGTTTCTCCAGCTTTGTGGTTTTACTTCAATGACAGTTGTCTACAGACGTTCCTATTTTACTACAGACCTGATCTAAGTCTCTATAACAGGAGGAGCCTTGAAATATGATATCACTGGATCTGGGAAAATTAGGGTTTAAACTTTCAAATTAATTTTTCGTATTTTTCCAAACTTGGATTTGAAATAATGGACATAGTGCAAAGGATAGCACATTTGTGTTTGTGAAGACGTCTTGATTTTTTGCTAGATAGGGAATGCAAGAGTTTGTTCATCTTCAGTGGAAGCTTCAATCTAATTTTAGACCCTATTTTGCAGTTGTCTTCCTTGTCACCAATTGTTCCTTTCCTGATGGGCTAAACATCAACAGTATACAGACAACAGCTTGTTCACAGATGTCAACAGATTAAGATAGTCAACAAGAATTTCTTACTCAACAAATTGGCTTGTAAGTGGGACATTCCTGCCTAAACACTATTTATAGTTGTACATTAGAACGGCTTGAGCTGCTGGAAGCTGACAATGACCTAATGTCCCATCCTTATCCAGTTTTATTCCAGATTGGGCAGATAAAACAAGATGTTTATGTTAATCCAAGCCTTGCAAACTTTCAGTTAATTTAGTCAAAGAATTTCTATCACAATAACCATTTTCTGACTTTTGAAAGGACACTATTTAACTCTACAAATCCTAAATTCAGCACGAAGTCCAAACTGCAAAACATTAAACTACCCATGGGCATCTATCTCTCCTTGGATGCTTAATAGTGAAGTTTCTGAGGTCTATGTACAAAGGCTGAAGGGACCATTATGAACGAATGACACCTAAAAGTCTAGGGACTGTGCTACATTTGATCCTACCATCAGCCACAGAGCCACATCATAAGGCAGCTCGACAAGGTCAGGAGAGAAAGAGGGAGAGGGTTTGAACATGAGGAAGAGAGGGAGAGGGAGAGGAAAGGAAGGGAAGAATGCAGGCAAGCCCAGATAGAATTGCGTAAAACACAAGTTGGAAAACTGAATATGGCTCTGGGTGACTTCCTGCAGGAAGGATGTAGAGAGTGAGGTGGAGACCTGGGAATTAAGGGAGCCCTGGAGAATTTAATTTATGAGGAGAAATTTACTAGGCCAAGATCATTTTCTTTGGAACAAAGCCTGCTGAGGGGAAGTAAATTTGATGTGTATAAAACTATGACAAGGTGAACCTATTTCCATGACTAGACAAAATTGGATGACAACAATCTAAAGTGATAGGTAGAAAGGATTGATTTTATTTAGACATATAGCATGGTAACAGGCCATTTTGGCCTGAGTCCATGCCACCCAATTTACACCCAATTGGGAGGAAACCAGAGTGCCCAGGGAAAACCTATGCAGACATGGGGAGAATGTACAAACTCCTTACAGACAATGCAGGATTCGAACCCAGGTCCTGATCACTGGTTCTGTGAAGGCATTGCACTAAACGCAATAGGCCAATTGTTCAATTCCATGCCGTAAATTTTCATGATATGATTCTCACATTAAATCCTTGAAATTGATTCAAATCTGTAAAGCCACAAAATATTTTCTTTTCTTTTCAGTAAGTTAGAATTAATTTAGCAACCAGAGTAACAAATGAGTCATTTAATAAAGATCACACAGGACAATTAAGTTTGGTGATTGAACGGAGAAAATGCCAGTGGAAAGTATGAGAAAAATACCAAGACATCTTGCATTGAGCAACAATAACAGAGAACTAATTGGTGCATTCACATCAGAGGCAAACTCTGGTCAATGAAGATTTTGCTTCCTGAACACCTTTGGGTACATTTTATTGATTTTGGGTTGCAGAACATGAAAATTAACTGAAATATTTCCTATCACGTACCAATTTTTAGATACAACCTATTTTATAACCTATAGATATGACTACTTCCAGGTATTGACAACATGTTTCAAGCGGACAAAACCATGAAGCGCAGCATGTCATTGAAAATTAATTTTGCGCATTTGCACTTGGATGGCCTCCCTGCGGATCTTGGTGCAGTCAGTGACTATAGAGCTCGTCGAAAGAACCAAAGACTTGTTGATCCAAACCAAGGCTTTTATTAGCAAAAGACAGGAGCTCTTCACACGTGGCCGACCAGTCCAGAATGATTCGACCTGGCTAGGGACACCACCCTTTAAGGCCCAGACAATAGGTGTGGCTTAGCTCTCAGCCAATCGCTGTAAGCACAGTCTAGATACAGTAACTATATTCACTATGTACATTGGTGATAGATCTGTAATATCACAGTGACAAACATGGTGAAAGATTTCACCAGGACATTGCAACCATGGAAAAGCAGTATCTAGGCCATTAGAATCCATCAATGCTGGCCGACAATTGTCGGACAATAGCATGAGTGGCATCAGATGCTGCGTACAAATGAAAATAGGTGGCAAAACGTTTTTTAGGTCAGTTGAACTAATGCAAAGTGTCACCATCATTATGTGATTAAACATGCAAATTCAATCTAAATTGATTTAATGTTTCTCCAACTTCCTGAATGAGATCTGTAATTGTGTTTGGCTTGAAGTTGCCTATCATAATCCCCAATTTTTTTTCCAAGATGCAAACCTTTTGATAAAAACTGTTGTCTGGTGTAATTGCAACACTGAACTCCAGAATCAAGGAGAATAACTGCGTTGTCATGGTATTTAGATCACTTGTCACCAAATAATAGCAACTGCTGTATAAATTACATTCAAAACTGAGGGCAAATTTTCAAACCACAGTGCCTCGATAACTGAATAAAGGCAAGCAAACTAGACCTTTAGCCCTCAAAATGAATATCACAAAATCATGACATGACTAAATAGCCACAGCACGGAAAATGATAACAGGTATGTTGAAGACAGATAGAATTAGCACTATAAAAAAAATGCACCAACGGCAAATAGATTGCCCGCAACAGACATTCGACAGAGACCTAGATGTTACAATCAGTTTCTCGGAATCTCCATTTTGTGTCATGAACACAAAGGCTAGATTCTTTTCTTTAACTAATTAGATTATGATTAATCTCGCCTAATAATAGGAAATGCAGGTTCAGTTCAGTGAAAACCGCACTGTTACATAGTTCAGGAGCTTAGGAGAGATTCCAGAGCACTGGTATGCTATTAGGAATGGACGCCTCAGCGGGTACAGCGATAGGGCTGTTAGCAACTGCTGCATTTTACATTTTCTCCTGTCAGGTATGTGATTGTGGATCCTTCTTATCACCCCATAGTATGGAATGGGAGTGATGGAGGGCTGGTGAGGGCTAGCATGGACAAGAACCATTGCCCGTGAAGGGGCTCTGCATCTCAGAGGCCTCCACGCCAATCCTGCGACTGCACTGACCTTCATCTTGGGAATCTACCATTTCAGGTACTCACCGTGCTTTCTGCATCAGGCCTAAGTCTGCACAGAGTGGACGTGCCATCGGTAGCCAATGGGCGGAGCGACCCTCAATACATGACTGAACTGATTCGTGTTAATCGCCACAAATCCTCAAGAATTAATTATGAATGCAACCAAAGGGCCAGAAACAATGCAATACCAAAAACATAACCCCTGTCCCATCGGCTGAAAATAATGGAATTCCAGCTTCTGCTTTTAACGCCACATACCCAATCCCATCATCGAGCCCCATTAACTGCTCCTCCCAGTTTAGTTCACAGAGATTGTGATGCTAAAGGATACGGATAAATCAACTGCTAGTATGAAAGCTAACATGACTCCTGACCTTTCATTGAACAAACACCCTAGCTATTTACTGTGCCTGTAACCAAGGCAAATAGCGCCTTTGGAAGACTACACAAAAGAGTCTGGAAAAACAACCAACTGAAAAACCTCACAAAGATAAGCGTATACAGAGCCGTTGTCATACCCACACTCCTGTTCGGCTCCGAATCATGGGTCCTCTACCGGCACCACCTACGGCTCCTAGAACGCTTCCACCAGCGTTGTCTCCGCTCCATCCTCAACATCCATTGGAGCGCTTACATCCCTAACGTCGAAGTACTCGAGATGGCAGAGGTCGACAGCATCGAGTCCACGCTGCTGAAGATCCAGCTGCGCTGGATGGGTCACGTCTCCAGAATGGAGGACCATCGCCTTCCCAAGATCGTGTTATATGGCGAGCTCTCCACTGGCCACCGTGACAGAGGTGCACCAAAGAAAAGGTACAAGGACTGCCTAAAGAAATCTCTTGGTGCCTGCCCCATTGACCACCGCCAGTGGGCTGATCTCGCCTCAAACCGTGCATCTTGGCGCCTCACAGTTTGGCGGGCAGCAACCTCCTTTGAAGAAGACCGCAGAGCCCACCTCACTGACAAAAGGCAAAGGAGGAAAAACCCAACACCCATCCCCAACCAACCAATTTTCCCCTGCAACCGCTGCAATCGTGTCTGCCTGTCCCGCATCGGACTTGTCAGCCACAAACGAGCCTGCAGCTGACGTGGACTTTTACCCCCTCCATAAATCTTCGTCCGCGAAGCCAAGCCAAAGAAGAACCAGAAACAATGATTGCAATACACAGAGCCTTA